>NW_026068061.1:3136263-3152862 GCF_014885135.2 Alexandromys fortis | reverse complement strand
CTGACATATCCTCACAGGTTACATTCCTCCATCCCTTGTGCTTTCAGCACCAATTCTCTTCCTGCTAACTATTCTCCAGGAAAGGCTTAGCTAGTTCACTCACTCTGAAGATTACGTGACTCATCTTATGTGTCCAAATACATACATTTCAAAGGGCATAAAGTATACAATAATAAATAAACTTATTTTAATAAATATATATTTAAATATATAAATATAAAGGATAAATAAATTTCTAGTGGTGGGATTGTTGTAGGCACTAGAATAGTTATGTGAAATTTTTCGAGTTGTTCTTGTTCACAGCGTTTTAAAAGCCTTATTCATTGCAGACAAATGGGTTTTCCTGTGCCTATATAATGCCACCATACTATACTTCTATAACCAGTACTGAGTGCAACTGCCCACACTGGCTTCCCAGCTTATCCCACTCCTATGCAGAGAATGTACCTTCAGGAACACGAAGGGAAAACTGTCATGTCAATGTTAATCAAACGTGTGTCTGTTTCATAGCATAGGCATTGCTCTAAGTACTTTACATACATGATTTATTCAAACCCCCATCATCTGCTACTCTGCAAAGCGGCCATAAGACGCTTATGTTGAAGCTGAGGAACTTAAGGTGCAGAGAAATTAAACAATCTGATCAAGGAAGCATACTAACCAAGCTAAAGAAAACAGTAGCTCTCAAATCTATCAGAAGAACTACTAGGGTAGATCTGGCCTTTTAAGAGTCTTTCTTGGTTCCCACAAAGCCTAATTAAAGCATTGTTTCAGAATCACAGTGCTTGGAAGCCAATTTAAATGCCTAGCACATCATTCAAATGAGGAGAGAAGGGTTAAGAGGACACTCCATCTGGAAAATGCTTGCTGTTTAAGCATGAGACCTTGAGTTCAAGATTCCCAGGTAGAGAGGAGGGTGTGGTAGCATACACCTGAAATCCCAGCCGTGTGGAGGTGGAGACAGGGAAATTCCTAGGGTTTGCTAGCCATCCAGCAGGGCTGAATTCATAAACTCCAGCTTTCGGGAGAGAAAGAACACTGCAATTGAGAACGGCATTCTATGTCAAGCTCTGACTGCCACATGCACACATGTACATACACACTCTTACACAGTACACATGCAGGACATGCACGCACGTACATATATACTCTCACACATTGCATGTGCAGGACATACACACGTGTACATATACACCCTTACACAGAGCATGCACATGCAGGACAAGTACACAAATACATATACACCCTTATACAGTGCACACATAAGATCTGCACACATGTACTTATGCACTGACACAGTTTGCACACAGAATATGCACACATTTATATATACTCTTACACAGTGAATGCACAGACATGCACGCATGTACATATGTACCCATACACAGTGCATACTCAGGACATGCGCACATATCCACACAAATGAGAAAATAATAGATCTAGCTATAGACTCAGAAATAAAGCTAGACAGTAGGTCTATTTCTTAACGGTCTTCAGTCTTTTGTTCTCCCCCTCCCCCATTCCTTTCTCTCTCTCTCTCTCTCTCTCTCTCTCTCTCTCTCTCTCTCTCTTTACTTTTTTTTTCTGCTTTCTGTGGGAAATACTGAGGATGTCTAAACTTTAAAAGGAGACATGTCATGACATAAAAGTCCTTTGCTGTCAAAGAAACAGTGGTGTTGGGAAGAAATACCAAAAATAATGTTCTAATCCAATCAGCCTCTTCTAAGCCAATTCTTCTGGGTGCAGGAAGAAGACTTCGCAGAGACGAAACTGCAGGAGCTGTCACAGGAAGCCAGTGTTCTTCAGGGAGAAGATACGGCAGGAATGAGGACACAAGAGAGGACATGGGGTGGGAGGTGTCAGACTGGAGAACTGGGGGCCCGGGAGGAGGCTGGGAAGACAGGCCATGTTTTGAATTAGTGTCTCCCCAAGGCCTGTGTGTTAAATGCTTGGTCACCAGACCAGGACATTACTGGGATGTGGTACAGCCTCTATCAGATGGGGCCGAGTAGGAGGGATTTTAGTAATGGGGATGGGCCCTTAAAGAGGATGTTAAAACCCTGGACCTTTTTTCCCCTTTTTCCAGGCTGCCTTGATGTGAGCAGCCTCTTTTGCTACCTGTTCCCGCCATGATGTACTTGCTAAGACAGACCCAAGTGCAACACAATAAAGTGACTATGGACGGCAACCTCTGAAACCATGAGACAGCAGCAACCTAAGGAGGAACCGAGTTTCCCTTCATCACAGACTGATTACCCGGGGCATCTTCTCACAGCGATGGAAAGCTGACCAACGTGTTTGAGCAGATAGGAGCATGAAACCTTCTCCTTTCTTTTTGGTCATGACTGGTTTTCATCAAAGTTTGAATTAGAAGCTTTTCAAAGTCTGTGGGGGTTAGGTCTAGGTTTAGAGAAGCTTTAGGTCCACAGAAGAATAGAGAGGCAGGTATGGGGCATTCCGATGTATCCCTTTCCCTCACACATATACAGCCTCCCTCAGGTTTACTTTGGGTCAGGGGAGGAGGGGCCGCAGCAAATGGGAGCAGAGGGGAGGGCAGTGGAAGAGTCTCAGGGAGTCAGGTTCAGAGGCCTGTAGCATCAGTCAATGAACACCTGTCCTGAGTCACAGCAGCAGCGTGGGGACCAGAGGAGCAGGGATGGGAGAGATGGTATTTAGAAAGGGGACTAACAAGGCATCAGGAATGAATGAGAAGGAAAGGGCTGAATTTCGGTCTCTGAACTGGGAAACCAGGCAGGTAGTAAAGCCTCCTGCTTCTTTTCTGTAAAAGGAGACAGGTGTGGCAGCTCCCAGCTGCAATCACAGTTTTGTGAGACTCGATGATGACTGGTTCTAGACTGGCTTGGGCTATGAGTGAGAGTCAAACAAAAAAAAGCAAAGAAGCAAACAATAACAGCGAAACAAACTAGGGATGCAGCTTGGTTGTGGGTAGAGTGCTTGTTCAGCATACACAAGCCCCGGGTTCAGTTCTTAGTACTGCACAAACCAAGTGTAGTGGTGCTTGCCTGTAACCCCAGCACTCAGGAGGGGAAGGGAGGGGATCAGTCATTCAAGGTCATTCTTGGTTTGCGACCAGCTGGGATGCTGGAGACTGTGCCCCCAAACCCCAACAGCAACGACAAACTCAATAGCGATAATAAATACCTACAGCAGATGAAATGGAAAGGCAAGGGCCCACCCCATGCCCAGCACGTCTCTTCAATGCAGTCACTGTTGATGCTCTGGCACCTTTCTCCAGTTTTGATAGCCTCACACTGAACTCAGTTAATTTTTCAAGCTCCCAAAACTCTTTCCCTGTAAAGACACCTCGTGGAGTCCTTGGGCTTTCTGGAGAGGATGTTCCCAGTTCACCAGGTGTTTCACATTGTCGGGCAACGTTTCGCGAGACCAAACTATTGCTCCACGGTGCCCAAGTGTAAGGTGTGTGTAATTAAATTGATAAATCTTCTTTATTGGCTATTCTCCAAGAATATAGGTACATTCAAACCCCAAAGTGAAGAATAAAATGTATTCTCTCTGGTATTCGGTGCCCTGAAAATGCCAACAGACTTGTGTTCGTATGTATATCAACTTGTAGTAGGGGAATTAGTTACAGAAACTGTACTCTCCTGTGGCCTGGATAATATTACTTCTACAAATTAAAAAATAAGGAAAATGGCACAGGGACATGAAGAGACAACTTTGATTGCATGTAAAGCTGTGGTTGAATAGGATCCTCCCAACCATGCACTTGTGTGTAACACACACATTCCCCCCCCATACACACACACAATAAAAGCCAATACAAATTCCAGAAGAAAGAGACCTGCTTCTTTTATGAAACTACAGTAAATTATAATGCTCACAATAATTTGCGAATAAACCAACGGAGAATTCATTGTTGGGAGTTATTGCCCACTAACTAAAATACAATAAAATAGCCCCCCTTAAAAAGTAACTCTTTTAAAAGTATGATTGCAGAAAAAAAAACTTACATTAAAAGATACAGAATGTCATGAAAGAGCGGGACTTTGTGCAAAAAGTTGTTAAAATTTTAAGTCTTATGTTTAATACTTCTAACTTGAAGTCAATATAAATTATTTAACATGTAACAAGCACTAATTGTTGGCCCGGTGGTTTTCTTAAAACATCCTTAACATTATAACTTTCCAGAGAGGCACTTCTATAGTTCAGAAAGCAGATATAGCATGACTAGGAAGTAGTATATAAAGAATAGCTAGCATTATTAAACATTCGTTATATACCTGGCACTCTTTCCGAATGTTCCATCGTTACACTTCTGTGCTAAGCCCCATGCTGGTTACTAATATTGGTTGCCAGTCTCATGGGCTCTGGAGTCAACTAAGACACAGGCTCCTCCGTACCTCTGTGACAAACCACCTCAAATGTGAGTGGCAGCATCTAAGGAGGTGTGGGGGGCCAAAGCTTTCGCTTCTCACCTGTTTGTTTTCCTGTCTTGCTGTTCCTCTGCCCTGTTGCTGCTGTTGCCACTGCAAATGTCACTGCCATCCCTCACGGCCCTCAGAACCCAGCTTCTTGGACCCTCTAACGTGGACTGCAGACAAGTGCCTCTCTAGGAGTCGTTTGGGCCATTCCGTGTCAGGGTAGGAGAGCTGCGGCATCCAGTCTCGTAGACGGAGAAGTTACCTATTCTCAGACTCTCTGGTGTGAAGAGACCACTCCTAGACTACCCAAGCCACGCCATGTAAGCCAGCTGGATAAACTCCCCTTTAATCGATATTGCCTCTATCAGCTCTGTTCCTCTTGAAAACCCTAACTCTTCACCCTGCCTTTCCATTTTCAACATATACATTTCAACTTCCCTTGTTGGATGTATTGGAGATAGAACCTTTGAAGCTTATAGCCTGATCCCATATTGTCCCTGTCTCTCTGTTTCTCTTTGTCATGCCTTCCAGTGTACGTCTCCCCCTCCTCCCACCCCCTTTCCCATCATGCACTATGCCCTTTAAACTGAGACAAAATAAACTCACCCTCCCCTAAGTGACCTTTGTCACATATTTTGTCAAAACGACAAGCCAAGTGATGAATACACTGGTGATTTGTGCATGGGACATGTTTCTGAACTATGACTTCAGCTAAGGGGATTCTATATGAAGCTCTGGTATAGCCTGAACTACCCAATGCTCTCCCTTTTTCCCCATCCACTGCTTCTTGCCTGGAAGAGACTTCAGAGGAAGGCATCTATTGGTGGAGTTTCTCTGTGTCTCAGAAGCTGCTCCCAAATAACCATTCAGAGACTTAATATTAATTATAAATGCTTGACCAATAGCGCAGGCTTATTACTAGCTAACTCTTACAATTAACGTTAATGCATTTATATTAATCTACATTTTGGCACATGGTGTTACCTCTCTTTCATCTTGCACTTCCTATTTCCTCTCTGTGTCTGGCTGATAACTAACCTTCTCCTGTCCAGCTATTCTTTATTAAACCATTCACAACAATATATATTCACAGTATAAGGAATATTCCATAGGTATCTATGACCCTTGGGCAATGCTGGCTCTAGTCTGTCCCTAAGTGTTTTTTTCTAGTGAGTATGTGCACATAGAAAATACACAAAGAAGTTTTTTTTTTTTTCAGATGTGAGGAGCAAACCTAAGATGTTATACAAGTCAAGCAGGACTTGAGCCATACCACAGACCCAAGTAAAGGTTTCATAATAATTTAAATCTAAATTTCCTGGAAGTAGCACCCCATACAGAAACATCATCTTGTTCCAGTGTTTCCAGAGACACAGTATGGTTGGTCCAGATGGCTAGTCCTCATCACAGTAGACTGGGCAAGGTGGATTACATAATTACTATGTGGGCACTACAGAGCTTTTCTTTGTGGGCACTGAAGGCATTCCTCAGAGACAGAGCCAAGGACTATACTGACACCCCAAAGGTGTGCGTTACACTGTAGTAGCACCTGCAACAGTCAATTTGCACTGCTGGGTCCTTCCAAGCTTTCTAATTGTCTTTTCTCATTACAGCCAGCAAGCCCAGATTTCTATAAGAGATTGCATTTTAAAAGTTTGAATGCATCTTGTTGATTTAATTCATCTTTATGAACTATTAGGATGATCCCAACTCCTCATTTGGTCTTCAATTAGTTTTAGCTGTCTCTACCCACAGTACTCTGTTAAAATGTTTATATATATATACATATATATATATATATATATTTGGGGGTAAGATACTGTCTATGTTTCTATCCAACTCCCCAATGAACATATATTTGTGAATTAGTCTTAAGATCTCTACAGTCATGTCCCACAAATCAATTTTTCTTGTTTCTGGGGATTTGGCAAGACATAAACCCACCTGATTGTATTATACTCCACTGTCAAAGACCAGCCTTGTTGAAATTCATATGTTCCAGGATAGGAGTATGAGGATTAGATTATTAAGCAAAAGGAACAGGCATATGAGAGAAATAAGAAGCAAAAACACAGAGCAGCATCAGGAGGGAAATTCAGTGAATAGTGAATCCGTCTGTCTTTATTTTCCACATGCTTATATACTTCACCCAAAAAGGGGAGGGGAGGCAGCAGACTTCATTAACATGCTATAAGGAATAGACTTGAATTCTCTGCTCTTTGTTCCAGGTGGAGCAGATCCACCTCTATACCCAAGATACTAATTAACCACACCCTAGGTCAGAATCTCTTATTTGTAGCTATATCGGTTGTCAACAACTTTCAAAGAGCAGACTCTGTCCTCCAGTCAAGGTGGAAGAGGCTCACATCTGTGGGCCCCCACACTCCACTGAAAGAATATTTTAGGAATGAGTGCGATCTGACTGAAGAGCAAACTGCCACATTACCTGGCACATCTTCTCAGATAAGGAAGAAGAAACCCAGTAATTGCCCAGGTGAACCCGAGAAGAAATGAGTTGACAGACTTTACACACTTGAAGAGCTGACCTATAGCAGGGTCTACAAGCATCCATTTTATTAATATTGCTACTATGATTTTGATATTATCATTTAGGAACTTATCATTACTTAATAGTTAGCAATGACAGAATCAAACTATGAGAAAGTTTGGCACATCTGCCCCAGCTTTTATCATAGGAAAAGTGTGGTGGTTTGAATAGGAATGGCCCTATAGGCTTCTATGAATGCAGGCTCATCAGGGAGCGGCACTACTTGAGAAGAATTAGGAGGTGTGACCTTGTTGAAGGTGGGCTTCAAGGTTTCAAAAGCCAAAACCAGAAGCCTAGTGGCTTTCTCTTCCTTCTGCCTGTGGATCCAAATATAGATACTCCTCCAGCACCATGTCTGCTTTCATGATGCCATGGTCCCCGCCATGATGATAATGGACTAAACCTCTGAAACCGCAAACCAATCCCAACTATCTCTTATAAGAGTTGCTTTGGTCATGGTGTCTTCTCGTAGCAATAGTAGCCTTAAATAAGACAGGAGACCATTACCTATTTCCATGTACTAGAAATCTGGTTTATTATTGTTGACAGAAGCATCTCAAACCACATTGACTCTTTAGATTAAGTAACTGTCCTACCTCATCGTAATTAGCTCACTCAGACATTTCCCCAGACCCTCTGGGTTAGGGGGTTGTTTCTGTTGTCATTGCTCCATTTTGTTGGCAGGGCTAAGGATCTCATGCAGGGTCTTGAGCTCTCCAAACAGGTCACCCAAGCTGAGTGACATCTCCAATCTTGGGTTATGGTTATGAATGCCAACATAGCCTTGGTATGACATGCCAACAAGAAATCAAAATAAGTCTGATGGTGCCATAGGATCTTTGTAGATCGCATGGAAGCACCTTTCCTCCATCCCTGCTGCTTTTCCGTAGCATGCGGCATGTGTGTTATGTCTGGTTCTTTCTCAATGCCCCACACCACTAACCCTAAGAGTCCCTACTCTTGGGCTTTCCCTCTCGGCCTGAATCCACTGCAGAGTCATCAGTATTCCAGGAGAACTTTGCTTTCTTTCTCTTCCCTCCCCTCCATCCTTTTAATCCTCTAGTTCAGGCAATTAGCACTACAAATATTAGCTGCAATCAAGGTCTAGCACAAGTGGTAATTTTCCCTCTAATAAATCAATCAATTCTTTCTATGAAGTGGTTTTTCCCCCTTACAGTCATTAGAGAATTACAATGCGACTTGACTATCACCAGCAACTTGAATTAGTCAAGGAATGTCAATCAATCTTGGGAGAGTTTCCTTTAACGATGAGAAAAAAATAGGATAGATTTACAAAGGCCTCCTGTCTTAGAATAGTATGTTTCTCAGACCCTCGTTGAATTTCTCTTAGAGAAGTCCTAGACCATATGAGCCATATGGAAGAAAACAGAAATCAATACTACCAATGATAAGTCAGATAAAAATGCAGAACAAAATTAATTTGTTGATTGCATTAATCAACAAATTAATAATTGTAACAGCTATCCATGCAGGGCACCTAGGTAGTGTGATATGCTTCTATAGATAACCGGTTAGGACAGGAAAGAAGGAAGTTAAATAAGCAAGAGGACACATTTTAGCCCCAGAGAGAATTAACATTCACTGTGTTCTTTCCAAAGCTGGAGTGGGGCGCTCTGGGGAGTGTGCAGCGCGAGGCTGGGACACAGGCTCCTTCATCGCCACCCGTACAGCCTAGCATCTCCTTCTTCATCGCTATTTCATGCAAGGGAACATAGTTTTCCTGCTTAGAAATCATGTGAGCACCACCAGTGTGGACCAGGCCGCCATGTTCATAAATCTACAAAATGAATGTCAGAAAAAATTATCAGTTTAACGGGGAACCCAAAGTCTTACTTCTACAACCCAGGCTACCCTGCGCCTTACACTCTGGGTGTGGTTGAGTGATGGGGAGCAAACATGGTGAGTATTTGATCCTCGTTTTCTTGTCTTCCCTTCTTTCTTTCTTTCCATCTTCTCTCTTCTCTCTCTCTCTCTCTCTGTCTCTCCTCTCTCTCTCTCTTTACTCTCTCCCTCTCTCTCCAAATGGTAATAATAAGAAGAATGCAGCTGAATTATCAAGAAAAGAAACATGAATGCTTGTATTGGAAGCAAAAATGGCCTACACCTGTGTCCCTTCCTCTCCGGTTCTCCAGTCACTCTGAAAAAATTCTATGATTATCCGGGCCCTGCCAAGGGTCATGGGGGGAGGTGGGAGAGGGCTAGGCCTGGTTCCATTTCCCATGTCACCAAATGTTAAGATGAAAAAGAAGAGAAGGCTCCAGTGGGATTCTTGGTGAAAACTTGCTGACATTAATGACTCAAATTCTCAGAGAGACTGTAAGGAAGACGGTGTCATCGCTGTCATTCAAGCCGTTTAAGACGAAACTTCCAAAGAAGGCTGCAGCATAATGACAGCCAGGTTCCATTATATCATCCTCAGAGGGCGGATCACACACTACTATGCAGTCCGTGGGTGGCTGACATTCAAGTCTGAAAGGAAGCTGCACAGGGAAGAGGTGAGGTGGGTGTGGGTCCCAAGGGGAGCTGCCTCCCATGACCAGGACCCATCACTACTGATCTACAGAGAGTAACCAGGGGGTCGCTGCATCTCACCCTACTCATGAGGAAGCCATACACATGGTGCTGAAGGAATCTGGGGAGGCTGGAGCGATACTTCTCAGCGCCTGCTCATTAATTTTATCACAACAGTATCCTTCCCTAGCAACCAGGATGAGGACAGTCATCTGTGCTCTCCAGCCCTGAGAAGCCTGGCTGACGATCAGAGGCAAGTTATGCAGGGACTGAATGGGGGCAGTAGCGTGCAGCCTTGACTGCACATTGCAATCATCGGGCGATTCAGAGCTAAGGCCACACGAAAACCAAATACGGCTGAGCCTTAGCTGAGGGGCAGACACAGTGCTCTGAACACCTCTGCGAGGGATTCCATCGGACAGGCAAACCGAGCACCCCTTGATTAGAACGAAGGCTGACTTCAGGTGAGTATCTACATGTGTTCAGGAGAAATAAACATGTTTACTGTCGCTGTTTACTAAAGAGAGGAAATTTTAAGGTGTGGTAGGAAGGATGTAATTTGGGGGTGAGGAATCACCTTATTCTGTGTCTCTACAAACAGGGCATTCTTCACTGTAGACAGAGGTAATCCTAAAAAGTTAAACAACCAGAGACTCTTCCTCCATCCTTGGGCAGTCTTTCACGTTGATAGACTTCAGACACTTTTGGCAGGTTTTTCGCTAATTTAACCACGGTCCTATGCTAACTACTCTGCTCCTTCCTTCTACATTCTTCCTAAGGAAGTATTAATACAATTGATTAGGTTGAAACTTCTTTTCCTAGGCTTAGGGGTATTCTGGTTTTTGTTTGCTTGTTCCCCCCACATCAGTTACCAAATATGTTGATCAAATAAGATGGATTATATCTAGACACTCTCAAACTAATCTTTCCGGGATGTGTAGAGCACACATCCCCAAATAACTGCCACCTGGCATTAGTGTGTTCCCCTCGTTTGGCTATGACGACTGAATCCAGTAGAGAATTCACTGGAAAGCCCAATTATCTGAAAGGAGTTTTTTTTTTTTTTTGGTATGTGTCAAATTACATACAAGACAAGGCCTTAATTATATTTTAAAACCTTGTTTTGAGTGCCCATGTGGATTTGATAGGCCAGTTCTTCTGCTTAGAATAGCATACCAACCACAGAACAGTGCTAGCACCTTCGGGAACTTGTTCAGCCTGTCTGGCCTCAATTTCTCTGTCTGTATAATAGAATAATATTATTAGCTGCAGCACACTCTCATTTTAATACTTGTAAGAGTTAATAACACTATGTTGATGAAATGCTTAGAAGAATGAGAGTCACGCTTGTACCAAAAATAAGAGCCCAGCATAACATGATATATTGACTCAACAACAATCTCTCTTTTTTGGAGAGAGAGAGAGAGAGAGAGAGAGAGAGAGAGAGAGAGAGAGAGAGCCTATTATATTTGATTCCCCCCCCACTCCCCCCCCGTGAGGAACCTCACTAGGCACCCGGAGCTAAGAAGTCACGGGACTCCACTGTCGCAGTGATCCCGCCAGAAGTGCTGAATGGATGGACAGACACTTAAAGGAAATCCCATACTAGCTCAGAACTGAGAGATAGTTATTTATTTAGGGGTAAACTTACAAATCAGGATTCTCTGCCTGAACAATGGATGGAGATTAAATTCAAACCATCTTAAGGAGCAATCGGCGAAAAAGAGCAAAGGGAAGGAGAAAAAGGGGCAGAGGCAGGTTCTGTGTCAGCGTACATAGTATGAGACCACGCCCCAGTAGGCTGGTAATCACAAGCCGCAGATCTCCCTACAGCACTCTCCACTGGAGTTTTCAAGTCCAAATTCCTAAACCAAATACACTTTGCTACTTGATATTGTTCAGCCATGTCTCTTGTCTCTCAGATGGGTATTTTCTCTGGGAGACCAGCTGGTCAGCGGTGGATCTGTCTGACCACAGCACTTTTTTCTTTGTCAGGGCTCTCTCTCATCTTTGGAGATTCTGCAGCTCCTTGGACCCACAGCCATGCGCCCTTGCTGTCCTACTAATAGAGCCAAATGCTTTAAAAGAAAGCATTTATAAATGTACTCTTGCAACTGCATCTCCTTGTTTCTCTGCATCAAGAAGAAGTTGAACCACGTTTTCTCTAAGTAGATCCCATGGAAAATGTGGGTCCGGGAGAACTGGGGCTGAGGAGGACAAAGCCTGTGTAGTTCTTGTGTCTACACCAGACCCAACACCGTGCCATGTTTCATCTGACTAAAATTAAACATTTTCAAAATCAATTAATTACTGTTATGTGTGCCAACGCTCCCATTCTCCCACTGCTAAGAGCAAACAAAACCCAGAAATAGTCTTGTCGATATGTGAATGTCTCAGGTTGCTGCAAACTTAGCCCTAGGAGTCTAGCATGTTTCTGTAGGCTTCAGCTCAGCCAATCAGACAACAGACTGAGGAAGAGAGACTTCTCTCAAGTTACTCAGGGGACTCCATCTGTTACCCTAGACCTTGCTTAGCAAGTGGCGCGAGAGGGGATCTTGAAGGCACTTTGAAAGAGTTTTTGTTCCACAGATTCTTAACCCAAAGATTTCTATTTGAAGAGAAGCAGACGAAGAAGAGCAAAGCCCACGGTGGGTGAGGAAGGACGGTTGGTTGCCTGGCATTCCGCCTGGTGGAGCCGCCGCGAGGAAGGGCATTGCTTTTCCAGCTAGTCCCTTCAGCCCCTGTCATAAATGCGGAAGGGGCGGTTCCTTCTTGATGCTCACAAAGGTCTTGGCTTTGAACTGCATCCTCACCAAAGACATTTTTCGTGATGCCGAACCAGCAGAAGAAAATCATCTTTTGTATGGCCGGTGTGCTGAGCTTCCTCTGTGCTCTCGGAGTCGTCACAGCAGTGGGGACCCCGCTGTGGATTAAAGCCACTATCCTCTGCAAAACGGGGGCTCTGCTTGTCAACGCCTCAGGGGAGGAGCTGACCAAGTTCATGGGCGAGATGCAATATGGGCTTTTCCACGGAGAAGGCATAAGGCAATGTGGGTTAGGAGCAAGGCCTTTCCGGTTCTCATGTGAGTAACAGTTGCGCCTGAATTATAATCAATGCTTTCTGCTCTTGCAAAGATGTGTAGAGGCTCTTGCTCTGGCTATTGCAGGACTAGTCAAACCACCATGGGCCATCTGAAATACCTAAGGCTCTAAGCAACTTCTCCCTTGATTCTTACTTTGTTTTTTTTTTATTCTTATTAAGTTTTCATTCTTGCTATTTTTATTATGGTCACAAATAATTAGTTATTACGAAGTTAAGCTTTTTGAAAGCATAACCTTTTAAAAGGACTGAGAGGATGACTCAGCATTGAGGTATATGATGCCAAGACGATTGGTCTGAGTTCTATCCTTGGCACCTGCATGATGGGAACAGAAAACCAAGCTCCCCAAGTCAGCCTCTGCCCTCCATGCGCACCATGGACCATGGCGTTCTCTCTCTCTCTCTCTCTCTCTCTCTCTCTCTCTCTCTCTCTCTCTCTCTCTCTCTCTCTCTTTCTCTCCCTCTCATCCATCTATCTATCTATCTATCTATCTATCTATCTATCTATCTATCTGTCTGTCTATCTAATCGATCTCTTTGAAAATGGAAGTCTAACCCTTAAGATTCCCACGTATTACTGATTATGCAGGATGATGTGGCATCTTTGTTAGATACAAAGGGTGCTTGAGGAAATGGGACCCCTGTAAGGAACAACCTTCGTGCCTTTTGTCCTTTAAAAAAGGCCCCGTTTTCTTGCTCTTCCCTTTCTTTCCCCATGACTTTGCTCCTTGCCCTGCCTGGCACCGCTAAAACCCTTGCTGTCGAGAATTATTCTCTTTCCATCTTTATCCAACTTGGAATTACTTGGCTAAAAACGTTTTCAAACCACCTGACGCGATAACTGTCATAAATGCGTGCCAAGTGTACAGAAAACCGGCAGCGGATTGACCTTCAACTCAGGTAGGGAACAGGAGAGATGGTCTGTCGCGATTTTGGCCAAATGGAAGTGTTAGCCACGGCATTTGTAACATGTTTATCTCGAGAAGTTTTAAAGAATTACCATGAGAATGGGCAGCTCATTAAATGAAAATTAATAAGCAGTCCTTTGCTGTATCTCTCGCTACACACATCCAGAAGTTGTTATTATTTCAAAGGGCTGGTTCGGAGCAATCTTAGGAAGACACAGTCAGTAAATTACTCTTCAGGAAAGGGGCTCCCAGCTGAGGCATTTAAGATGAATTATTGTTTTTGCCTGAGCTTCTTTTCTCCTCCAGTATAGGCAGAAGGTGAAATTAATTGAATTTATTATTAACATATGCAGTGTCTAATTAAATTTCAGCCCTGGCCCATTTATATTTCTGCAACATCCCGTGTATCTTGTAAGCAGCCACTTGGCACCGACCCCCAGCCCACATAGGCTACCAAGTGACAGGAATTTTCATAGGGCCCCAGAAAATCCCCTGAGGATTAGTCTTCCTCTTTTCCAGACATTATCAGCGGCTGGATTTGATGAAATGGATACAGCTACTTTTCTCTGAACGGCTTTAGTTCATTAAGATAACTGGGCTGTGAGGGTTGCGCACCTTGGAGGCGGAGGTCGGAGGGCGAACAAAGCCCAATACTGTGTGATTTGCAACTGTATTAAAAAAAAAATAAAAGAGGAAAATAGATGAGTGAGATGATTTCAGCGTTGAGTCACCGGCAACTACGGGCTGAATAAAGCTTCTCACAAAGGAAGTCAGACAAAGGCGGGAAATGACAGGAATGATCCCAGAGGCCTTGTGTTTCTGACAGTGAAGGAGGGGTAAACGTGACTTCTGCCGCAGCCTGTGTTTCAAAACAATAGCACGCTGTTTTCTTAGCACGTGCTGCATACGAGGTACTCCATGTGCTTTGCCTTGCTTTCCTTCGGGACCCACAGTTGTATGTGTTCTCCTTATGGTCCGGGTCCTACTTTTCGTAGCTATCTCTTGCAATGGCCTTACCTGGGAATTTATTCTAATCAAGTCCTCTAGGAGAACTAGCAAAGCCCAGCAGGGTTTCTGCTATACCAAAGCCATCTCACAAATCCCTTTGATCTCCTGGCTGGCCTGTACATTCCTCCCCAGCATGGTGAAGAAACGCTTACATTTTTGCTTTCTCTGTGATGACAGCCCTTTCTATACTCTACGATATGCATATTAAGTAAACACAAATAATACAGGGAAACACATGTTAAAACTTCATTTATTTTGGCGAATTCCAGAGAAAGAGACGAATGATGTCTTGTCTTTTCTGCCTAAGCAATAAATAAATAAAATTGAAATCTATTTCAGTATAAGAAGGAATATTAGGAAAGCTGTACAATAAATAATCTCCATGGAATTCTCAAAAAAAGCACACTTTTGGGGCTGGAGAGATGGCTCAGAGGTTAAGAGCATTGCCTGCTCTTCCAAAGGTCCTGAGTTCAATTCCCAGCAACCACATGGTGGCTCACAACCATTTCTAATGAGGTCTGGTGCCCTCTTCTGGCCTTCAGGCATACACACAGACAGAATATTATATACATAATAAATAAATAAATAAATAAATAAATAAATAAATAAATAAATCCAACACACTGTTAATACACTTAAGCACACATCCCTCTGAGTGTTGACACTCCCTGTGAACATGCTTTTGAAACACTCAGCACTTCCGAAGTTCACACTCCCACCCCCATCACGGTGCAGCGTATGGGTCATGGGTCTGGGTCTCTGTACCCAGACGAGAGTGTTTCATCAACTTGCTTCTAAGAAGAGAGCCTTCTGATAGGTGCTCTGGATGGTGAAGTGGAAATCCTGCTACTATAAAAACATCTCAGGGGAAGCTCCGGCTGAGCGGTGCTGGTGGCCTCCAGAGCCTGCAGAGATGCGACTCTGTCCCTGTTTCTACAGTCCAAATAAAAATCTGAACACAACCATTCCCATCGTGTCCCCTCTGCTTCTCAGCGCTCCTTTAGAAAGTTATCAAGCAGACATTGGGATTTAGAGCAGCACTCCTGTAGAGGAGGTATGGAAACAATTTATCAAACTATCAATCACTTTGCGGCTAGTTGTCAGCTGCTATAGATCCCTATTTCAATTCTTTTGGATTTCTACCTGCACTCTGCTTGTCTAGACTTTGTCTTGTGCTGGGGATTGACTCTAGGCCTTGTACAAGGTCGGCAAATACTAAACTCTGAGCCTCAGTCTTGACTTTTTGCTTAGATCATCATTGACCAATATAGTTACAATGTAAGCCCTGCTAGCCACACTAGAACATAAAAGAAAAAAATAGGTGAGCATCACTTAATAATCTTCTTTAACTAGGGCATCCAGAATACTCTTGTGTAAACAGATAATCCATATAAAAATCATTGAAATGTTTTATATCTTTCTACTTCTCTTGCACAGCCGAATCCTAGTGGGTGTTTACATAGGCACACCTAATTAGGACTGGCCACATTTCAAGTGCCCGTGTGAATGCTGCTTCATTGTACAGCATAGATTCAGAAGGCGATTTACTCTGAATAAATTGACTATTGACAATGTCGATATTTTAAATGACCTTTTGCTTGGCTCTGCTGGACAAGTCTCTGTGTGTGGCTTTTCTGTGTCACTTTCAAAGCCTCTACATCTGGTGTAAGATGAGAATGAAGAGTGACGGAGAAGAGGCGTTTGGCAGCACAGTGATGTTTGTTTCTATTAGGTGTTCCCTACCGACCGTGCTATCCCGTCTCATTATCCTAAGAATCTGCCCTGTTAGCATGCGAAGTTACGCTGGGAAAACTTCTGCCTCATTTACTCAGGCTGATTCTCATCTATCTATGGGTCAGTGGTTCATTTACTAGAGGTCACTAGCATTCCTGCCCAGACCATGGTTTCATTCATTATAATGAGAAAATGTTTGCCTTTGAAGACAACACAACTGCTTGATACTTACGTCACCTGTAAAATTTTAATGACAATGTTTGAATGCCAAGTGCAGCCGTCAAAACAGAAACTGCCAGTTTTGAGCTCTCTCCCCCTTCTCTCTCTCTCTCTCTCTCTCTCTCTCTCTCTCTCTCTCTCTCTCTC
>NW_026068061.1:3111686-3136109 GCF_014885135.2 Alexandromys fortis | reverse complement strand
CCTCTCTCTCTCTCTCTCTCTCTCTCTCTCTCTCTCTCTCTCTCTCTCTCTCTCGTGCATGTGTGCATGTGTTCTGTTTTGTTGGTTTGAAACACTACAGAACATTATCAAAATATGATATTCAAGAATCATATGGTATCAGTCATTCCTAGATATATACTGATCAGCTCATTGCCAACACAGTTCAATGAGCTGGTAAAAGCATATGGAGTTCTTTTTTTTGATATGTAAAAAATAGAATTTAACAATCATGCATCCCAGCTCCCAACTTTAGTCATACTTCGAGAATATTTTAATTTGGGCTCTGTGATTGAAAATTTGTAAAAGCCTTGACAGAGACAGTGTACTTCATATCTTAGAGAAGCAGAGATTCTGTTCCAAATAAGGGATGTGACCCAGATTACAGCAAAGATCCTACATCCAATGAGGGATGTGACCAGATTACAGCAGAGATCCTACATCCAATGAGGGATGTGACCAGATTACAGCAGAGATCCTACATCCAATGAGGGATGTGACCAGATTACAGCAGAGATCCTACAGCCAATGAGGGATGTGACCCAGATTGCAGGGTGGATGCTTAAACTACCTCTGTGAACAAGAAGGTGGCTTCTTGAACATATGGTACAGAATAGTTGAGACTTGGGGGTGGTTGTGACCCACTGGCACTCTATCCCTTACAAGTGTATCTCTTGTCTTTAGCTGGCTCATCCCATCCATGCTTCCTACAGCTTTCCAATGTCTTTCCTGGAAGAGCTGGAGATTTTAATGTCCCACTAATGAAACCTTGCCCTGTCCTCTTCCTCTGCACATGGCATGTACGGATGCTGGCATGAGGAGATGAATCTGTGAAAGAAGCCTGCATGGCTTGTCTAAATCTTCCTGATGAGGGGAAGGAACCATTGCACATTTACCCAGAATGCACAGCCCCCTTGTCTTTTAGATGGGAGATGTTTTTAATCTAGACTCATGCACCTATGAACCAGTCCAGCAAACAGACACCTTCCTTCTTTTCCATTGAAATAATAGCAATGAATGGAACAGATGCGGAGAAGGAACAACCTTGGGTTCCTCTCAGCCAAACAGCATCCTGCCCCTCCTTACTTTGTCATTCCTCTCCTATTTCAACATCTATCATATGAATTTGGGTGTGCACATTTCTGCTCTGCACAGAGAGCCTAATCCCCAGGAGAGAGGGATTCAGAGTGTTCCAGAGAGCCCCGCCCCCAAACTGGGACGTCGAGCAGAGAGAGCATAGCACAAAATGGGTTCACAGGTGTTTAGTAAGTGACTCTATCGGAGTCACACAACCTAGATTGGAGATGGATTTCTGCCACCGGCTGAGGCTCAGGCTCTTGGTGCTCGGACCATTGCCCATTTCTTTTTCTTCTGTCATAAAATGGAGGCGGAACTGGGTTGTTTCTGAACATTTCCTTTAATCTGAATGTTCTATGATGTACACACAGATCTGCTGGTTTAGATGAGGTCCTTGAGGATCTGAAATTGTCCACCCAGCCTTTCTAGTCTCTGTCACTTGATGTCTTTCCTGGCTGGCAGATTTCAGCCACCATTTTTAGAAGCAGGGAGTTCTGTGAGCCCTTCCTCTGGCCCAGTTTTTATGAAGTGTTCTGAACTATGCCCCACGTGTCAGGACCCAAGCTCGTTTCTCCGTCGAGGAGATCTTTCTTTCCCTGTTCGTCACTCTTTGGACTTTCTATGTGGAAAGCAGCAGGTTGAAGAAGGATCCAGTGAAGAAAGCTTTGGAGCTTAGCAGAAATGAGTGAGTGGGTTTCTGACAGCAGCTGAGCTCATCAGTGCCCAGACACCTGAGCCAGCGAAGAGACAGAGCCGCACAGCGAAGGCTGAGAAGCGGGGAGGTGCTCTTTCATTCTTTTTCTCTGTAGATTCCTAGTTTGTCCTCCATGAAAAATTACCCCAATCTAATTTCTTATACTGAAAATTTTCCCCTGACCATCACTGCTCCCTTCTTCCATTTCCTTATCAAAAGACCAGCAGAATCAGCATTGTTTAGGAATCAGAATTTCAGCCATGTGGGTTAGGGCATAAAAGGGCTGGATACCAGCCTCCCTGCCTCCTAAATCATCCCTGTACTGACAGCTGGGCAATTATTGTCCCAGAGAGTCTAGCAGGAAAGGATGTGGATGAGAAGCTACTGCTTTGGGGGTAAAGAGTGGTGTTCTTTTAATTTGTTTGTTTTTTTCTTGTGGAGGTGTGGCGGGCAAACCTAAAATTCTAGACCACATTGACGGCAAACTCATAGAGATCTGTCTGTCTCTGCTTCCTGAGTGCTAGGAATAAAAGAATGATTCACTATATTTGGTTTTTAGAGCTATTAAAAAACTTTTTTTTTGTTTGTTTTTGAAATAGGTTGTCCTGGCTATGTGTAAACCAGACTGGCTTCAAACTCACAGAGATTTGCCTGTCTGGGATTAAAGGTGTGCACCACTATGCCTGTCTTAAAATTTATTTTTTAACTATTACCTACAATTGGTGCCTACTTTAATGTTCCAAATGATGTTTGATATATGTAACTTATTTAGACTTTCTTTTTTTATATCTATGAATTTTTTGACTACATGTATATATGTGCACCATGTGCATGGCTGGTGTCTGGAGGTTAGAAGAGGAGGTCAAGTCCCCTGGAACTAGAGCTATGATAGTTGTAAGCTGCTGAGTGAACGTTGGAAACTGAACCTGGGTCTTCTGCAAGGGCAGCAAGGGCTCTTAACCACTGAGCCATCTCTCATACATATATATGAGCCCTTTGAAATATGTAATGTTTAAATGGAGATAACCATATCCATCTCCCCAAACATTTATCATTTCTCTATGGGGAAAATGTACCAAATCCTTTTTGCAGCTTTGGGGAATCTCTAGTATATTATTTTATGTGTAGTTACGTCACTGCACCAGCACAGTAGGTCTTCCTGAGCCCACCTAACTGTCTCCCACCCTTTGATCAGACTCATCCCCTCTCTCACCTCAGTCCCTGGTAACTACCATCCTCCTCTCAGATCCTGCAGGGCTGTCTTTGCTAATGTTCTGTTGCTGTGAAGAGACACCATGACCAAAGCAACTCTTCTAAAGAAATCATTTAACTGGGGCTGGCTTACAGTTTTAAAATATTAGTTCGTTGTCTTCATGGCGGAAAGCAGGCAGGCAGGCACGGCAGTGAGGTTATAGCTGAGAGCTTTACATCATGATCCACAGACAGCAGGCAGAAAATTAGAGAGAAAAACTAGTCCTGGCATTGGGCTTTTGAAACCTCAAAGTCTACCCCCAAGCAACATACCTCCTCCAACAAGGACACGCCTCCCAATCCTTCCCAAACAAGTTCACTCACTGGGTCGCAAACATTCAAATATACTAGGCAATGGAGCTGAGTCTCATTCAGACCACCACAGGAGCCAACTTTTTTATATTCTTCATATGAGTGAGACCATGTAGCACTTGTCTTTCTGTGCCTGGCCCTGTCAGTTAGCATAATCATGACCCTAAATGGGTGCCTGGACCAAGCCCTGGTACGCCGCAGAGCCCTTGTTTGCTCTCGCAGAAGACCCAGTTTCCGTTCCAGCATCCTCATGGCAGCACACAGCCTGTGGATCAGGATGAAAAGCTCTCAGAGAAGCAACCATAGATAAAACAATACAGTGAGGGTGGCTTCATGATCTCTCATCTCTCTGCTTTCCTTTTTAACTTCTAAAAGTGACTTTATTTTCTCTGAGCTCTTTCAGACAACTCAGAAGGAAAAAAATGTGAGTTTAGCAACCATTTATTGAGTAACTTGTAGGTTTCAAGTACTTTCTATATATTGTCCACAATCCTTACATGATGGGTGCTGTTACTATTGTTATTGGGGTTCCCTTTTGGATTCTTAGCTTTCCTATGAAGGAAAGAGTTTATGAACAGACTCAGAAGGCTCAAGAATAGATGCTTTATTTTTGCATTATCTAATGTTTCTATGTTGTCAATAGAACACTGTAGTAAAATATTTAAGGGTATTACTAGTGGCTACCATGTCTTAAAATTACTGCATTATCCATTTAGTGCAGTGAATCTCTCTCTCTCTCTCTCTCTCTCTCTCTCTCTCCCTCCCTCCCTCCCTCCCTCCCTCCCTCCCTTCCTCCCTCTTTTTCCTCCCTCCCTTCCTCTTCTTCCTCTTTCTTTCTTTCTTTCTTTCTTTCTTTCTTTCTTTCTTTCTTTCTGTTTTTCAAGGCAGATTTTTCTATGTATAGCTTGGCTGTCCTGGAACTTGCTCTGTATCAGGTTGGCCTCAAACTCATGAAGATCCACCTGCCTTTGCTTCCTGAGAGCTGGAATTAAAGGCGTGCACCACCACTGCCAGCTTGAATATGTTTCTTAAAGAGCTACTGGTATAACCAGAACAGTATAGCATGGGATTCACACAGTTAATTCTTACTGAGTAAATAATGTACTAAAGGCAGTGAAATGAAACAGGTATTTTTTTTCTTTTCTTCATTATAAACCCAGATTTAACATTCAAGGTCAGTTTTTTGAGAATTTTCGGGACAATTAACAGGGTAGGCAAGGCGTAAACCTTGGTTCTTACCAGGAGGAAAGAGAGAGAGGAGAAAAGAAAAGGTCACGGCTTCCGGGGAGCAGGCAGGTTTAGCAATGGAGGTCAGCAAGCCCCAGGATGGTGGAAGGCAAGAGGGAAGCTTAGAGAAAGGCCAGAGTGTCAGTGGAGGGATGCACTTGCTTTTGGCTATTACCTGAAAGAAAAGGAGATAGGAAAGTAAAAGGGAAGTGTGGCTCACATCTTCTGGAGGAAGTACATTATCTCACTAAGGAGATAATTAATCTTCTCCTTAGCAAATCTTCAGAAGAGTCAGATTTCCTGGGGAAGTTAGACCCCTGACCAGGTGATTGGCAAGCCCCACTTCCTCAAGGGAGGCACTAAAAGTCTGTGACGGACTTAACCTTTGGAGGGCCAGAGGTCGTCACTATTTTTGACCAGGAAGAAGTAGCTTTCACTACGTGGGTCTCAACGAAGTCTAGACACTTCCACTCTCTCATATGGTGATTTAAATCCTAAAGCAGGGCTTCTCTTTCTGGGGTGCTCAAAGAAACAGGAGGCGGTGTTCAAAGTTTACTGGGAGGGAGGGTGTCCCTCCTCAATGCCTGTTATCTGTCTAGCTAACTACTATTACCACATCATTCTCTTGGTCAAATATGGTGGCTGGAAGCATTGAGATATCACTAAACGTTCCCCACATCATATAAGGAGCCAGCATATAGCAGACCTGGATTCCAGTTCTTGTGCAGATAATAAATAAGACTTTTTTTTTAAAATCATCTTTTGGTTAGAGGAACAACAAAAAGATACAGGGAGTTGTTTTTTTTATTGTTGTTTGTTTGTTTTGGTTTTGTGGGCTTTTTTAACCTTTGTTGTTTTTCTGCGGTGCTGGCGTTCACACTGGGCAGCCTTCCACATCTCGGCATCATCTTTAATATGATGTTGAAACCTCACAAGAACTTGTTCTTCAGTTCATTACTTGCTTTAATTCAATCTCTAACTATCCAAACGCTGGTTTTGGGGCTTTGGAAGATAAAACAGTCAATCCGGTTTGATAATGAAGATTGGACAGGTCACGTGCTTCAGCCGAGACTTTGAGCTACGAATTACCTGTCCACGGTTTAGGTTTAAGGCAAAGACATCTGAGGACACTGTTGAACTAGCTGAAGTCTTTATGGTGTGGCCACTATTTCATTGCTGTGACTAAAGCAATGGCTCCACTACAGCAACTGGCAAAACAGAAGACATACTGGCTTTGTGGGAGCCTAGGCAGCTTGGATGCTCACCTTACTAGACCTGGATGGAGGTGGGTGGTCTTTGGACTTCCCACAGGGCAGGGAACCCTGATTGCTCTTTGGGTTGATGTGGGTGGGGGACTTGATTTGGGGAGGGGGAGGGAAATGGGAGGCGGTGGCGGGGAAGAGACAGAAATCTTTAATAAATAAATAAAAAAATAATTAAAAAAAAAAGACGTCCTGAGTCAACTGCTTCACCAGCGAGCCAGGTGTCAGCACCAGACTCATGCTGAAAACCAGGGGCAACAAGACGGAATTAGAGCATCAGTTCACATGCTCTTCTGAGACAGAGTCTCACTGTGCAGCCCTGGCTGCCCCAGAACTTGTAGTGGGTCTCAAACTCCTTGAAATCTGTCTGCCTCGGCTTCATGAGTGCTGGGGTTAAAGGCATGCACCCATAAACCCATTACACCTGGCTTAAAGTCTCATTTTTTAAAATTAAATAAACAAAAGTTCATTTTAACCTTAGAAATTCTGTATTTTACAAAGTTATAATTGTATTTTAGAAAAAAACTCATATATATTTTACTAGGGCTTTTTGAGAAATGATGTGCATAATTCCTTTCTGCTGAAGACATTTTTGTGTGAGCCTGGACCCTGGGTGCACAGGTAGATAACATAGCTACACAGTTCCAGCATTTCTACAGACGATGACTCATAAAGACATTTAGTTTAAAACAGTTCTTTGGTACAAACACAATTTTGTGACTTATTAACAATGAAAGTAAATTTGCACGATAGTAAGATGGATGTGATCATTTATTTTTTCATAAAGAAGTGTGTCTTGGCTGAATATTTAATTCGTCAGGGCACAGAGCATTGCTAACACGTTTCAAAGTTGATCGATATTTTGATTCCATGATCGTAAGTACTGAGATTACTACTTCGTATACACATGTAATACAAAAATGGGAGAAGGATGTTACAGCCACTTCTAGAAATGGTTGGAAACTCAATTCCAATCCAAGTTGAAATTTAGTTAACAAACACTTCTGAAACGCAAGTCGGAAACACAAATAGCAATTTTTAGAATCAAGCATTCTAACACAATCCAATCCAAAGACAAATTAATTTGATACTTTCATGCTGAAAGATGATGGTAGGAGAATACTAAAAAGCCTTCGTTGTCCATAATTAAACCGTTCTGTGTTTAGTAGAGCAGATGAGCCCTATGTGGACAGTGGGAACGCTGCAGTTTGTAGCGCACAATAGTCTGGACTGAGGCCCTGCGTTCCAAGCAGTGTGCATTGTCATTGTGTAGTTTAACAGCCTGCGCAATGCAAAAGGTGCTCATTGTGTAGTCAGAACCAAAGCCGAAATGAAAGCCATGTCATGCAACCTGGGGTTCTGCGGGAAACACCTCAGCTGTATTACCCATTTGGTTTTGAATTAATTTCGACTCATTCAGAAACTCTTCATCGTTGCCAGGCCTTGTAAACCACCGACATTCAGTCATGTGATCCCATAGTACGAAGCTGGGCACCGAGCAATGGAAAACTTTGCTTCCCATAGATAGGCAGCTAAGTGCCCAGGATAGGTGTGGTAGGTGGAAGGCACTTTCATTATAGGGTACCATAGGTTTGACTAAGCAAACTTAGTACCCGATAGACTGGTTTTTCAGGGCTGGTTTTCTGCTCTATCTCAGCAAGTCATAACGTAGCAAAGTTCTCAAAACTTACTGCTCCAGGGTGACTACACCCCTGCAGGTTCAGAGCAGTTAACTGGGCTCTGTTATCAGAGACACATAAGTGCCAAAGCAGCTGTCACCCAAAAACCACCCTGGGTGACTGGGACTCAATGGTGGACGGCCTGCAGGTAGGCTTGAGCCAGCTGGATGCGCTTGAGCTAAGAAAGAGTCAGGTGAGGTGCTTGAAATAACATTTCAAACGGTCCTGTGATACCAGCATGTCTCCTCCCTTTGAGTATGGGGTCATGGATTTCATGTCGTCGGCCACATAGCCATCAGGAGCTTGGCTCCATACCTGGCTGTGAGTTTGTGGGTGATGCTAGGGAAGATGACTGCATGGAGCTTATGTCAAGAACATCTCTTTTACCGGATGTCCGTAATGACTGGCTGATGATAGGCTGAGGGGAAACCCGGATCAAGAGCATTTCTGTAAAAAGAGAGAAATCTCCCCTCCTCTGATTCTCTTTCAAGAAAAGTGACTAGCTGAGCACCACGAAGCCAAGTGGGCCTTTAAAAATAAAAATGTCTTTTATGCAGAGAAGGACAAGTTGAGAGGAAAGGCGGAACCTCCGAGGCTTTCATCTGAGCAGCAGTTGCTTGTCACTGTTGACATCATTATCAGAGGCCGCCTCTGTTCCCAGAATCTCACAGATGGCATTATCTGCATTCCACATCTGGCAGACGAAGGCAAGATGGCTGACAAGACCCAAACTGTTAGGACCAGTGTCAGTGGTCCATGAACCTGGATGCAGCTTAACATCACCTGGGGAGTCTTTCGAACAACGGATGCTGCCAACGCTCCATCCCAGGGCTATTGGATCTGCCTCTGTGGGGCAGAGGCTGCCGTGTTGGTTGGGTTTAATGGCTCCCCAGGTGATAGCAATATACTGTCAAGGTTGAGGATTACCGGAGTGATGGAAGTCAGGAGAGGGGCCAGCAACTGAGGCCAAGAGGTCAAAACTGAGTTCGAAAGAGAGTGAGAAGCGGTATTTAGTTTTCTACATTTTGGAGATCTTCTGGTCAAAGGCAAACCAGGATCCTTGGCTTTCCATCATTAAACTATACATGTCCTTGAACAATCTGGTGGACGAGTCTCCAGTGAGAAAAAGGAGTGCACTTGCCTCTCTGTCCTAGAGGCATTCTTTCTATGCACATCTGCCCACTACAGGTCCAGCTGCTTGGGCCAAAGAGCCAGCTCTGGCCCTGCTAGAATGGCTTTTGTCTGCTCACCCCCACCTGCCTGTGTCTGTGAAGCCACCTAGTTTGCAGAAGTTGGCAGAAGATACGAGACATGTTCCCTAATCACGTGAGGCGAAACAAAGCTACCATTTTGATCCACATCTGTCTGCCCGCCATGCAAAGCCACTGGTCCTTCCAAAGAGCCTCACTGGGGTCCCATTCGCCATCTGTTGTCGATAGGAAGATCATTTCAGACAAGCCATTGCAGAAAGTGTCCAAAACCTTTGCCCACGGGAAGTAGAAACAAGAGCGGAAGCAGCGTATCAGATGACGAGGAAAATGTGTGACAGGCATCAGGTAAGTCATGAGAAAGCCAGAATGCCAGCATTTTAAAAATAGTCATAGCCACCCACCTGGTGATGAGAGAAAAAGAAAAATTGAGCTACAAAATGAAAAGCTTGTCTTAATCCTTTTCACATAATCCAAGGACTACAGCGGGAGGCGGAGGCTCTCTGATCCCAGAAAAGGACTTGTAATCTGATCACCTGTAGACCGAATGGCCCCTGCCCGGGCCCCGTGGTTGGTTCTCAGACTGGAAAATGTGGACGCTCCACACTGTGCAATCACGTGCCACAACTGTCAGCAGGGCAGCTCCCCTGCTGTCCTCATCAAGTTAAGAACTATTTAGGCAATTATTCCACATTTCCAAAGAGCTGCTACGAAAACGATCTCATTTGTATTTTTCATAAGCTCTGTGACAGTTCTTCCTTCCTTCCTTCCATCTTTTCTTTCTACCTTCCTTCTGGCACATAATAGTACGTTTTCACGGCACCGTGTGAGGCCTCAGTACGTGTGTGTTGTGTGGGGATCCAGTCAGGGTAAGGAGATGCATTCAAAGTCTTCCCTTTGATATTTTGAAATATGCAATGCAGTTTTGTTAACCAGAGTCACCCTACGGTGCAACAGAGCATATTTCTCCTGCCTCATTGGAACTCTGTGCCTGTTGACCAATCTCCCTGCAGCCCAGCCTCTGGTAACCACTATTCAATTCCCTGTTTCTGTGAGATTGCTGCTTCACCCTCTGCATTTACAGACACGGGAGCTGAGATGTTTAGAGATCTCATATAGAGGAAAGGCAAAACTTCATTAGTCCCAAACCTTCATAACGCTAAAAGCGCTGTTCTGAGCAACCTGACATTCCCCCTCAGTTAACGCCTATATATTCACAACCCTCACAGCAGCAACATCATCAGCTTTTGCCTTGGTAATTTATTATATTTCAGCCCTTTGTCACTCCTGGCAATGTTATATTACACATACACTCAGATTAAATTTACCAAGTCCTGTTTTTGAGACTACTAGAGTAAGAGACTTGACGGACTAGAATCAGTAACAGATAAAGGGATAATGAAGACTTTGAGTAAAATATAACAAAAATCCAGAAGCTAGAACTAAAATAAATTTTTGAAGCAACTGAAATGAAAGTCATGCTTTTGGAGTAACAAATAAAACATGGGTTAATGACAAGCAAGAAGGAACATATGTAACATTTAGTAAAAACAAATGTTTTCATCTCTTTTATTTGATCTATTGAAAACAACATGACTTTGCCTCTAGAATAAAAAATTTAAAGCTAGAGAGATATGTACCACCAGCTTCTCTCTTTCTGAAAGTCTCCTTACTGCCGATATATGCCTTAACATTCTGCTGGAGTCTGGAGATGTGAAAGCCATTGGAGAAGAAACTTGTCCGCTTACAGAATCTATGAGAAGTCTTTATAATCAATCAGTTTGTCCGTCAGAATGACCTGAGCTGTGTTTCAGTAACAATCCAAACTCTATAGATTTAAAAAACAGATGCATTTCTTGATCCCAGTACACAGTTCTTCATAGGTCAGTTGTACGTCCAGTCTGGGTCTCGGTTGCCGTACGGAATGTTGAGAGGAGACAGTTGTAGCAGAGAAAGTGTTCTGGAGACCATCACACAGCAATTAAATTCCCTGACCTGAACCTCAAATCTGCCACCTTCACACTTTAATTATTTTGGCCAAGGCATGTTGCACAGCCCTACCAAGCTTCCGCGGGGCCAGCATGTGCACTCTGACTAGGAGCCCAAACTGATGAAGAGCAACAACTATCGCTGTCTGAAGAACAGTGGTTACTATCACTACTGTGTTGTTCAGATAGCTCCATGAAGGAGAGTTACTCTGTGTGAGGATGAGGCAGAGGAAGCAGGGAAGTTCTCAAGGGTCAGTCATATTTCGTTAACCATAAGCAGGGATTTTCCCAGCTAAAGGAACATCGGGGCTTACCGAGGCCAGAATACAGAAGAGGTGTGGGAAGAGGAAGATAAGGCTGGAGGCAGGGGTGGGGTGGGATGGGGTGGGGGGTGGGGAGATGATGAGTGACCAGGATATTACAGACTTTGCTTACTATCCTGAGGCAGCTAACTTGGGTTTGTAGGCAATACACAGCCACTAAGAAAATTAAAGCATAAGACAGGACAGATGAGGGGTGAGAAGAAGAATAAAAGGAAGGCTGAGGCAGGAGGCCAGGAGAAGACTTGCAACGAGACACAGCAGTTAAAGGAGAGGACAAAGAAAGAGACACTCTTCCAAAATCCTCCTACAAAAAAAGCAACTGGAGAGACAGCAGAACACACCGGAATTTCTACAAAGCTCTGGAAAGTCGTTCCAGGTCAGTGAGATACAAAGGGCAGAAGGAGCAGTTGCAGAAGAAGACGAAGCAGGAGTTGGTCCTGTTTAACGCCGTGGCTTACTGATGGAGCACAAACAAAACCGGCTCATCTGTCAAATAACCTTCGAGGTCGGGAGCGGCCTGGCACCGAAGAACAGAAGTGGAAACCTGCAGGTGGGTGGGGGGCGGGCAGCATCTGGAAGCACAGATGAAGACGGAGTTTCTCAGGGAGGGATGAATGAGATACAAAGAGACATGTCCGGGAAAAGAGCGAGAGAGAAACGAGAGACTGGCAGATGGGTGACGGAGGTGCAAGACTGACTGAGGGAAGCCTCGGGAGCACAGACCTTCATGGAGAATGGTTCATAGGCCTAAACACCACGGGGATGGCTGTAGATAGATAGATGGATTTGTCTTTGGGGCACCGGCTCACAAAAAAACAACATGGAGACTTATTATTAATTATAAAAGCTCAGCCTGTAGCTCAGGCTTGTCCCACTGGCTCTTAGGACTTAAAGGAAGCTGTTTCTATTCATCTACATGTTGTCACGTGGCTCGTGGCTTTCACTTCTCCTCCTGCATGTCTTGCTTCCTCTGCGTCCAGCTGGCAACACTGCCTTTCTTCTTTCCTGAGTCCCCCCTGTACCCAGAAGTCCCGCCTAACCTCTTCCTGCCTAGCTATAGGCCATTTAACTCTTTATTAAGCCATCCACCCTGGCACATCTTCACAGAGTATAAAGGAATATTCTGCAATAGATGGCAAGGGAGAAAAGGTGAATATGGTTCGCTGAGGCTCACAACCAGGAAGGCACAAGAGTTGTTTTTTTTTTTTTTTTTTCAAAGAAGCCATTGATGGAGTGGCGAAGGCAGGCCGTTGCAGGAGTTGAAATGGGAACTGGAAGAACAGACACTGGCATAAGGACTAGGTATAAAGGGAAACACTGAGAATAGCTGTAGCACGAATTCTAATTGTTCTTAATGATAAAAACCCGGAGTCAGATATAGGGGTTAATGCTGAAAGAGTGGAGAAGCAAAGCTGTCTGTCAGTCACTAGAGTTCTTACCTCTATCAGTGCTCAGGCCAAAGGGGAATTTCCATCTCTTTGAATCCTCAGACTGCTGCTGTCTCTATGAAACCTCAGACTGTATGTACAGATGGAATCCTCGGACTGCATGCACAGACCAGATCCTCAGACTTCTCCGTCTCTACAAATCCTCAGACTACATCTGAGTTCCCGTCTCCTCCCACCTTGCAGTCCTCTCTCTGCCCAGCCACATCACTCCTGTCTCCACCTCCCCAGTGCTGGGCTTAAAGGCCTGTGAATCCAAGTGTTAGGATCACCATTGGGTGAGCTCTGTTTCTCTTTTAGGCAGAGTCAATCTCGTGTAGCACAGGGTGGCCTTGAATGCACAGAAATCCATCTGCCTCTGTCTCCCAAGTGCTGGGATTAATGGTATGTGCTACACTGCCCGGCCTCTGTGGCTAACTAGTGGCTTAGCTCTGCCCTCTGATCTTCAGACAAACTTTATTTGTAATCTAATTACAAACAAAATATCACTACAATTAGGAAATGGTAGATTCCCTTAGGTCAGGCTAGGGTGCGCGTGTGTGACTGTTTGTGTGTGAGCAGACAGAAGGACAGAACAAAAGGCTGAAGATGGTGGGAGAGGTAGGCTAGAGAAGGCAGAAAGTGTCTAAGAGCACAGAGAAAAGGCTTCATTCCTTTCACAAAGAACAAAGGGAGGTTTTGGCTAGACACAGAGAAATGATGGTGCCTTAGTTACTTTTCTATAGCCCTGACAAAGCACCATGACCAAGGCAACTTATAAAAGAAAGCATGAAATTGAAATTTATGGTTCTAGAGGCTTCTAGTCCATGACCATCATGGCAGGGCGCATGGCAACAGGTAGGCAGATATGGTGTTGGAGCAGTAGCTGAAAGCTTACATCTGAACTACAAGCACGAGGCAGAGAGAGATAACTGAAAAGGGCGCGGACTTTGGAAACCTCAAAGCCCACCCCTAATGGCACACCTCCTCTAACAGGGCCACGCCCCTTAATCCTTCCTAAACCGTCTGCCAACACGGGAACAGTCATTCAAACATATGAGCCTATGGGGGTCATTCTCCTTCAAGCCACAACACATGGGTGTATGATGTAAGGATTGAAAACTTGAAAGAACTTCTAATATCTCCACTTCCTCTGAGAAACGAGAGTTTTGCTGGCTAGACTCTTATGAGCCCTTCATAACCCAGGTACATAAGACAAAAGGGGGAGTGAGAGGTGCCTAAGAATATGGGATGCCAGGTGTGTTGGTACAGGCCCGTCATCCCAGGATTTGGGAGACTGAGCAGGATGAATTTGAGTTTAAGACTAGCCTGGTTACTCAGTAGGTTCAAGGTCAGCCTGCACTGTATAGAGACCACGTCTCAAGTAAATAACTAAATAACCAATAAACAATAAAATCGTGTTGGAACACCTGACAGGGACAGGCGCAGGAAAGACCGCAAAGGCCTTCACAGGCTTGTCTGTGCAGAGATTAGAAGGCTGGAGTGTCTCCATCTTGGCAGGAGACAGAGTTCAAGAGGCAGAGACCCTATGAAATGATTGCATGAGAGCGCATTTCCCACAGAGTGCGTCCCTGTGCCTGTGTTTGCACTGCAAGTCATAACTGATGACTACCCCGCTCTGTTTCCTAACAGCAGGCTCCAGGAACAAGGGGATGGCAGCCTCTCTTTGCATGTCAGCTCTATCTGGACTTTCTTCCCTGCCCCTTCTTTTCTGGGACTTAGATGCCTTCACTCTGCCAGGAGAAGGGTGAACCCAAAGACCAGTTGCTAGTCCTCGTTTCCGATCCATCTGGGCTAGTGTGTGCAGCAGCTGTCTGCTTCTTTCTGCCGCTGACTTACAGGTTATTCTATGGATATGCACACCTTGCTCAGCCATCTGCCCATCGATGCTATGTAATAGATTTCAGTATGGGTGAATACGAAGTCATATAAACATCTGCATACAGGTTCGGGTGAAGGGTGTTTTCACGTTCTCTGAGGTGAGTTCCTAAGAATAGGAATGGTGTGCATTGGTAATCTAAATCAAGCTAGGTTCTGGAACAGCCGGGTACAGTCATGTGCAGACAAGCAAAATAACCTTGGCTCCAAACATTACTGCATATAAAAACTTCAAAATAGATACCAAGGATTAGGGGAGATGGTTCAGTCAGTAAAGTACTTCCCGTGCAAGAATGCAAACCTGGCTCTGATCGCTAGATTCCATGCTAACAGATAATGACTAAATAAACTACAGGTGGTTTAGTTTAAAATCCCAGGGCTGGGGAAGAGGAGACAATCAGATCCTGGGGCCGCCTAGCAAACCCACTGATGTATAACAGTTCCCTCCCACATTGAAACATTCCATCCTTCAGGAAAGCAAACAACTCAAGCCAGCTTCAGGAGACCCCTGAAACTGGGCAGATTCACTAGGCTCCTTCCTGCCAGAGTAAGCAATAAAAGCTGCAAAGAAGACTCTGAGACCAGACCAACTTCCCGGAAGAAGCACAAACCAGTCAGGATGCCTGAAAGAAGTTTATACCAGAGTCCCATGGAAAGGACTCTCCGACCCGTTGATCTGCCTGCAGGCTGGGCAGGATGCTCCAAGTTTCCAGCTTTTGTGAGCTGTCACCCATGCTGGGGTGGGCTTTAATAATACAGCTGTCTTTGAGTCGTTTCTATTCCTCTAAGTAATCTCTCACCCATATCCTTCTAAGTAACCCCAATAAAACTCTCTGGTCCAGCTTACTGGTTGGAATAAAAATACAAAAAAAAAAAAAGTTAAGAAAATGCAGGGTCTCCCTCTCTGAAGGGAAAACTCACCATTTTTACTAGGCTGGCTGACTGGCCAGTGAGCTCTTGGGGCCTCCCCGACTCCGTCTTTCAATGCTCGGTATGCCCTACTTTTTACATGGGAACTGGGGACTTGAACTCAGGTCCTCATGCTTGCAGAGCAGGTATTCTTACTCCCCCAGGTATCTCCCCAGCCCCTTGTGCCTCAGTTTTTAATAATATAATAATATGCCCGTCTCAGCTGTAAAGAGAATTCAGTCCGGAGGGCGGAGTACTAAACAATCATTATAAACACAGCCCTCTGCACCCGTCACAAGTGACAGGATAAAACGGACGTTTCCCTCTATGTGGTTTGTTTCTTTCTATCTAGCATCGCATTTTGATGATAATTCCACATCTGTTCCTATAGAATTGCTCTGATCTCTGTGAAATCCCATTGCAGAGGATTGTGTGCGCTATTGTTAGACTTGCGAGCTCTTTCCAAACCAAAGATTCAGCAATGACTATGTTTACAATACTTCGCTGGTCTCATATGCCTAAATAGGCCTAAGAGAGGCTCTTGTAAATAAGGAAAGTTGTTGAACTAAAGGGTGTGGACATTTCGGGGCTTTATAGACACTGCCCAGCGCCAAGGAGGGTTTTCTACTTTTACTCTCAAGAGAAGCGCACAAGGGGCTCCCTTTCCCTTCGCTCCCACTAACAGGGGTCAGTGCTAAATGTTTTGGACTTAGCAGATGCAGTTTTATCACAGGACGATTAAAGGCAACTAAGCTATGGGATGTCCTTACTCCTGAAGGGCACTGAAGAAATAACTCTTCCTCTTAAAGGGGAAGTGACGCCCGTGTCCAGGGAGACAACCACAGTGAACGGCTTTGAAAATAAGCAATTGGATTTGCTTGCTCACTTGCCAGTTCTCTGTGTAACTCTCATTAGGGTCCAGGCTCTGCAGGAGACATCTGGGTCTTTCTCTGTCTTCTTTTATGGCTCTATCTCCAGCTCCCAAAACAGTGGCTGACACATAGTAGGACCTCAATAAATACGTTAAGCCTCGGCTCGATGCCAGGGAAACGGAAATGCGTTGGACTGCTCTTCCCTTTGTTGTCCAGAGTTGCTGAAGGCGGGCATGCTGATGCAGAGGTAGCTGACATCTGTAAGGTTTTTCATCTCCTGAGCGGGCAAGGATAACTTGCCCTGAATACAGAATCTAGAAATAGATTGGGCATGTTTACTAAACCCGGAAAATATTTCTTGTAGTACCAGAAATAATTTTCCCACAGCTTTGTGCTACATCAAAATATTGAAGCTGACTGAAATTTTCCAATTCTCTACTATTGTTGTAACCTAGAAACCAATTTTTATATTATAGCACACAGAGGTGGGATAAAAACCTCCTGGTGTTGGAATTCTCCCAGGTGCATTCAAATTTAAAATATTATAAAATTTGGATTATTTTAAAAAGTGATTATGGATAACTATCATTGAAACTTGGGTCATAAAAAAACGTACAGTTTTGAGCTATTAATCCATCACTTGAGAATAATCAAGGACCGAAGACTCTCCCGGACTTCCCAAGTGCCATATTTTACTGGTGAATTCTATGAAATGGTCCCATCTTTAAATCTTTGGGTAAAAGTGAGGGAAAAAAATGTATTCATCAAAATGACTTTTGAAAGCAGGGGAAAGAATAGGGATTTAAATTTTTAGTTATACCTGCAGAGAAGTGATCATAAAATTCTTCTCATCCTCTTTTTATTCTCAGTCTTCCCAGATTTGCTTCAAGCCATCCCCGTGAGCATCCACGTCAATATCATTCTATTCTCCATGATTCTGGTCGTCTTAACTATGGTGGGGACAGCCTTCTTCATGTACAATGCTTTCGGCAAGCCCTTTGAAACGCTGCATGGCCCACTAGGGCTATATCTCGTGAGTTTCATTTCAGGCAAGTATAAAATTCTACCTCCAAAGTCTAAGTGCTTCTTCAATGTGTCAAAAGACGCTCTACCTAAATGTAGTTATGCCATGTGTACAGTAATATTCCTGTTGTATTATATATGACAGCAAATAATGGAGAAATACTATAATTATCTAACAATATGGAATTCACTGTATACATTGCAGTAGTCTATATGAATGAATACAATCTTTACATTGTAATTTTGAAGATGTAAAAAAAGGCTAACGCTTGTATCAAGTTGTTAAATGAAAACAGTAGTAATATTTTACAAATATTATGAACCTGTTGGACTATAAATACAGAAAATATACATATAAAAATTGATGGAATTGCTTATATATAGCTGTATACTCTTTCATGCACACACACACTAATACAAAAGCTATATTTATATATGAGTGATGGATAGGGATACTTTGCTAGTTGTGGTTATCTCCGAAGATTGGAGCTATGGATGGTCTTAATTTTGCTCATGGTTATTAATTTTTTTTCCTAAAAATATAGGTTTGTTGAGACAAGGTTTCTCTATGTAACAGTCCTGGCTGTCCTGGAACTTGCTTTATAGACCAAGCTGGCCTCAAACTCACTGAGATCCACCTGCCTCTGCCTCCCAAGTGCTGGTATTAAAGGCTTGAGCCATCACCGCCCACCCCAGTTATCAATATTTCCAAGTGTTCACTAGTGTGCATTTATTTATTCATAATGAGAGAATGAGAAATTTTCATCATAAAATGATAAAGGCACCCACAGATGAATGACCACATTGAGGACTGCCACTGCTTCATGTTGGCTAATGCTGGTTACATCCGGGAAAGGATACAAAGGATACACTCTCCACCTAATGTTTTGATAGACGCATTCCACTTCAAAACTGAGCTGATGAAAAAGGTGTAAAATCTAGTCAGTGCCAGAGGCGCCTCTCATACATTTTTTTGAAAGAAGAAAAGAAAGATGAGAAAATGAAATCTATTTACATAATTCATGTGTGACTATCATTCAATAGGAGGCCTCTGGTTTTTACACCATTCCAAACTTACAGATCAGTTCAACATTCTATTATGTTCTACTGATGATTTCCGGGAGACTACAGCTCATACCAGCCAAAAAATCTAATGGAAGTCCCTGCTGGACAATTTTGTTCTCCTTTGAAGCTGCCCTTGGCAGCTAGCTCTGAGGCAGCCAGCACAGACTCGTTCCTCTTGACACTGCTCCCTTCTCCCACACCATCCAGCTCCAGCACCAACTTGTCCAGGTGCCTGCCCAGAAAAGGGAGCCCTGTAATCAACAAGGGCTGATAGGTTTCAGAAGGCAGTGTACTTGCTGCTCCCGGCTCTCACCTTGTTAACCAAATGTTCACCCAACTAAAAGAGATCACTCCCCAGTAGGGATCCTGCTAACATTTCCTCCACAACACAACTTTATCACAGGAATGAGCACTCTATGAGGGCAGTCCAAGGAGTTCCCACCTATCTCTGGCAAGAGCGGCTAACTTGAAGCTTGCTGTATATTGTTTAAACAACAACAACAACCCTCACATGCATAGGTGAGAGAAATAAGGACCCTACTGGGACAAAATTAGCAATGCAGACTGTAGAGGCAGGAGAACCTGTGCTGGAGAGCAACAGGCAGGAATATGGCAAAAGACTGGTTTTGAACTGAGATGAAAAAGATACAGTCTCAAGGTGGGATATGCAAGCCGAGATAGCAACTCAGTCTCACAGGAAGGACAAGGGGTAAACATTTGGGGATTGTGTCACTCACTAAACATCCTAAACTGAACTGGTAGTCAGTCAGTGAGTCTATAAGTATCTAGGTAGTAGACAAACGAGGCTGATTTCAACAGAGATTTGATTTTTTTAAGAAGATTTATTTGTTTTGAGTATTCTATCTGCATATATACCTGCACACCAGAAGAGGGCATCAGCTCTCACTCACTACAGATGTTTGTGAGCCACCATGTGGTTGCTAGGAATTGAACTCAATGCTCTTAACCTCTAAGCCCTCAACAGAGGTCTAAAGCAGGGCTGCGGCTCAGGCAGGATCCCCGGGTGAACAGCATCCATGTTACCTGGGAACCTGTCAGCACAATGATTCTGAGAACACAGTCCCAGAGTGACGAAATGGGAGATGTTGGGGGTGGACACACAGCTGTACTTCAGCTGGTCCTGCAGGTGAAGCCCTTCTGTGCAACCTCAAGGTGCCCTTAGAACAGCGGTTCTCAACCTTCCTAGTACTTTGGCCCCTTAATACAGTTCCTCATGTTGTGATGTCCCCCACCATAAAATTATTTTTGTTGCTACTTCATAACTATAAATTTTCTACTGTTATGGATCGTAATGTAAATATCTGTTTTCTGATGGTCTTAGGCAACCCCTATGAGAGGGTCGTTCAACCTCCGAGGGGGACTTGAGCCACAAATTAAAAACTGCTGTGCCAGAGGGAATTGCCTAAGAAGGGGTTGGAGAACTGAAAGGCCACAGTGGTGGTCTGAGGTAGCTCAGAGGGTAATTTCTGGAAGTACCTACCATTCCTGGGGTTGGGGGAAGAACCTGAAGACTTCTTTAACTGACCTGAAATAGAGGGGCCCTGAGGGCACTGTGTCTCAAAGACCTCAAAGAGCTGCCACTGCCTCTCTTCAGAACACTAGCAGAGGATTCTGGAAGTGTGGGATGATGCCAAAAGTCCCAACTGCTACCAGTGGGAAAGTACTGATCCCATGGCCTTGCTGCTAGGAGTTCCAGGCCATCTGGAAAGAGCAGGCCTTCCCTAGTCATTCTGAGCAGAAGTTAACTAACCAGCTGATGAGACAAAACAAGTGTGGCGATCTTGACCCAGCCTCATAAAGTAGAGGACAGAAAAGCTGGTTGTGGAGAGACACTTACGCTTCTACAGACCCGGGTACCTACTGCACCCTCTCTGGGTGGAATTCAGAAGAGAAGCCCATGTGGAGACAAACTGATGGACGGCCTAACTAGCAGTGTCTGAAAAGCAAGACGTCTCCAAGAATGCTGGGTTCGATCCAAGTCCCAGATCTGACCTTGGCCTCCAGCCAAGTGTGATGTAAGGAGAACCTGGGCACACAAATGCACACAGGAACAATCAGTCCCGAGCTCACGCTGTATCTTAATTCATATTGCACTTGGAAGTGCAGGTATTTGATAAAGCGTGGTGAATCACTGACGGGGGTGGGGTGGGGGCAGAGGGAGAAGGGCAGGAGCCGTGTCCACAGCAGTCTCTTGCAAAGGCCCAGAGTTCACAGAGAAGTCAGCTTCTGAAACCCCAGTCCTCATTTTAACAGCAAAAATTGTCAGTCGTTAAAAAGAAGCTGTACAAAATGAGGATCAGAAGGACAGACAGGTGGCAGCCTTTAGGGGTAAACAGGGCTCACAAAGCATAAACTACCTCATTCTCTTTAAGTCCATACAGGGAACCCAGAAGTCCATAGTTTGGGAAATGTTTAATTTTATTTGTAGCTTTCATTCAGACCCCAGTTCTAAATCCTGATTGTGTCAAGATAAACTTTTAGGGTTTTTTTTTTTTTAAAGCACAAACTCTTTAAATAGGCGTAGTCAACACGAATATTCACAGAACAGCGACTGTGTTAGGGTCGTTAGTTTTAAATGAGTCACATTCGATTAGGAGACACCCAGGGGCTTCTCCCTTCACTGGGTTCCTTCCCATTTCCCTCACCCTTGTGCCCAGCTCAGGAATCTGTCCTCATTGGTGCTGCCCACGCTCCCTGAACCTCCTTTTTTCCTTCCTTTCATCCCCATGCACCTCCAACTTTTCTCTGCCCTCCACGGTTCTTCATGCTGAAGTCACATGAGGCCATCTTTGAGATGTCTACTTCCTGTCTAGGTGGGGACTCATAGCTTGTGTCTTGAGCCATGAGGAAAGAGGAGAGAGAGAGAGAGAGAGAGAGAGAGAGAGAGAGAGAGAGAGAGAGAGAGAGAGAGAGAATGTTGTCTTCCAATTCTCTATTAGGAGCTTGTCAGTTCTTCAGAACAAAGGAGGCAGAAAAGGAAAAGCCATGCCCATGGCTGCCGCCCACTGCAGCTCGCTGATGCTTACAGCCCAAGATCCTGCATCCCTTTCTCCTCTCCTTAGAGATTCCAGTATCGTCTGTATGCCTCAGCCGTCTCGGGATACCATTCCTGGCCACTGTCGTTCTTGCAAATCAGTTCATTTGCTTTCTTCCCTAGTCTCTTACAAGCTGGTTTTAAGAAACCTTTTCCCCAGTGTAAGATTTAGGTAATACCTTAATGGGCCCCCATAGTCCATCTGGGGCATAAGAATTCCCCGAAGAGCTTTCTAAAATTGCTGAAGCCAGCTCCCTACCATGTCAATTAAGCTGGAGGCTACGGGGTGGGGGCTTGGGCACTGCTTTGGATTTGGGCTTAGCTTTTTCAAGGGAAGCTATCGGAACTGGCAGCCCGCGTTGAGGCTCAGTGCCACAGGTGCCTTCACCGAGTTTCTTTGGCAGACAGAATGCTTGTTACATGCCAGTCCTTGTAAAGGGGCTGCTGGTGACTCCACAGTGAAGCTAGCGCCGAGTCTTGCCTTTGGGGAGCCTGCAGCCTACTGGGAGAGTCAAGCAAAAGCATATGCAAAATCAGGCCAGGTGGTGGTGGTGCACGCCTTTAGTCCCAGCACTGGGGAGGTAGAGGTAGGCGGATCTGTGGGTTCAAGACCAGCCTGGTCTACAGAGTGAATTCCAGAACAGCCAGGGCTGTTATAGGGAGGAGAGCCTATCTAGGGGTGGGGTGGGGAAGAGTGTATATGAACAATTGAATAACCGCTTGTTGCCCTTCTTCTAAGGGTGGTAAACAGGTTACGCAGACAATGCAAGCAAGGACCTGGCTTTGAGCTTCTGGAAGAGGGGAAGAGTCTCCTCCTAGTGACTGAGTTGCAGAGAAGTCTCTAGCGCTTACCAAGCCATAGAGAGAGATGCACACGAGACCCTGGGGAAAAAGAGTTCTGGGGAAGAAGAGAAAGCAAACCCACACTGCTGGAGCGATAGACAGCGAGAAGAAGTGCACAGTCATCAATTACAATGTTTGGTGGAGCTAGGGAGATCACATGATATAGTTAATGCTGGAGCTTAAAATCTCTGTTAAGTATTTTAGAGCGGATTTTAATGGCTGCGAGCTTTTGGAACTTTTAAGGTATCTGATAGATTTACCTCTTTAAACAACATCTGGTCGAAAACAATGCCACTGCCTTGGAGTTGGATAGAGAACAAAAAAAGAAAAATCTGAAAGCAGATCCAAAGCATTTCGCAGGGAGCTTACACAATTAAATTATCGGCAGTGGCATTCGCTATGGTAAGCAGGCGGCGGGGAGGGGGGCGGGGGGGGGGGCAAGGGTTACAGTTCAGAGAGAGGCATGTATTTCTAGGAACCAAATGGTCCATTTGGGGTGTGTCAGTTCTAAGATGCTCTGAGATGTCCAAGTACAGGTGGATACATGAATCTAGAGTTCATACAGCAGGTTTAGATGAAAGAATTACATGTAAGTGTTGCCAGGGTATAGGAATTATGTAGAATGAAAATGGGGGGGGGGGCGGTTACTGAGAAAAAGTTGGTCAAGATTAACCCCTGAAGGACACCTTGAGTGGCTTCTGGGATTGGAGAGGAAGGGGATATTGAGGTAGCAAAGGACTGAGAGAAGGGTACCCGGGCAACTGTGGTGCTTAAAGGTAAGAAAGGAATGTTTCAAGACCGCAGCCACCATTGAGAGTCTAACCAAGGTGGCCTCCTGTGTGAGAAGCTGGAGGGAAATAACGTAGAAAGAATGATAATACTGGGGAGGGGGGGAGATACAAAGATCCAAGTTCAGGAGGTGGAGAGAAAGAAGGAACCACAGAAGAGGGAGCTGCGCTCGGAGGTGACCAGCCCCATACTTTCACATGGGCACACCGATATTTGAGCATACTGCATTCATATCTGTTTGGCTCTCAGGGCTGCCAAAGAGCCTTTGCAAGACCTTCATGTGGAAGACGTGCCGTGGACCATTGGCAGAAAGCCCCAGTGGTCTAGGGATAGCCTCTGCAGTTGGCATGGCACTCCTCAGGTCTCTGTGGGAGGATGCAAAGCACCCAAATCTGGGCTTGCTGCAGTGGTATTGATGGCACGTGTCTTGAGTTCCACCAAGCAAGACAAACAGATACAATTTGTGCCTTTCTTTAGAAGGCATGCTCCTAATACAGGCCCAATTAATTATGATTACAGCTATGGCACAGAACAAAAATAAACACAGTCGTATCTGAAACATGAAGACAGGAAAAATAAAGAACAGCATAAAAATAGAAGGGCTCTTACACTGCACACAGATTCAGTATTAATACCACCCTCGCCTCTCCAGCCTCTGCAATGCCCGCAGGACATAATAGTCAACAATTGGTGAATTGAGAACAATGTGCACCTTTTTCTATCTCGGTCATCATGGAGGAGATGTTTTCCAGGAGTCTGAGAAAGATTCAGGGATGTCTAGCCGTGGAAAAGCCAGGACTGAAACTATCCTACTAGGTTCTGCACAGACCGCAGAACAGAAACCAAAGAAGGAAAGAGGAAGTAGCAGTAGAGCCCATGATGGCGGTGGGCATGGGAGTTCATTTCCAAGTGCAGGAGAGCAGTGAAGGGCCAGGATTGTCAGGGGCTTTTGCTTTCAGATCACCAATGTCAAGGAGCATAGGCAAGGATGCATTCAACTTCTTTTCTGTCACAATTACTGGGACTCTTGTCGTATTCAGAAAGCATGTCTTCCTTTCTGTTTTGTTGAGCATCAAAGCCCAAGTCCTTACCACAGCTCCAAAGCATCACCTGCTGTGTGAACTATGGAAATGCAGGGCTGGGGCTCAGAATATGTACTATGTCTGACTTCTGCCACTCTGTCTTCCTCTCCTCTTTGCTTAACATTCCTGGCTCCCCTTTTCACACATGGTTGTCCTCTCTCTGAAATACCATTCATTCAACATATTCTCTCTCTCTCTCCTCTTTCTCTCTCCTCTCTTTCTCTCTCCCCTCTTTCTCTCTCCTCTCTTTCTCTTTCCTCTCTCTCTCCCCTCTTTCTCTCCCCTCTCTCTCCCCTCTTTCTCTCTCCTCTCTCCCCCCTCTCTCTCCTCTCTCTCTTTCTCTCTCTCCCCTCTTTCTCTCCCCTCTTTCTCTCTCCTCTCTTTCTCTCTCTCTCTCTCTCTCTCTCTCTCTCTCTCTCTCTC
>NW_026068061.1:3104833-3111440 GCF_014885135.2 Alexandromys fortis | reverse complement strand
TTCCTGGGAAGGAAAGCTGTCTTAAGTCTTGTTTGGTTTAGTCATGTATGCTTGGTGCCCAGCATAGTGCAGTAACAATACAATGCTTGTGGAATGAAAGAATAAAGGAAAACCAGCCCTGCATATCTACCAGCAACAATGGCGTTCTTCTTTAAAACACTGTTTTCATTAAGCATTGTGAGTTTGGGACCCTGCTCAACAAGATGACACTGGGAAAACTCAGGGAATTGTGGGCTGTTTAGCCACCTGCTGCAGAAGATAGGGGAGGCTTAGCTTAGCTGATGCCGTTCCTTTCCCTGCATCTCTGTTCTGTGGAACCACCCAACCTAATTGCTTGTTAGCATAACCTCAAATTTTGATACTTGGTATTGGCTCCATTTCCTTGTCCCCTGACTCACTTTCTCTGTGGTGACCACGGTCCTCTGAAGCCCTGTGGAAGCAGAAAGCTTCGACCTGGGAATGAAACCATTCCTGGGATTTCACCTTCAGTGAGACTGTATAAAGTCCCAGGCAATCAACACCCCACCTATGAAGTTGTGAATGTCCCACCCTTGCTTTGAATCTTTCAGTAGTCGAAAGAAGTACATGACCGTTTGTCGTTCTAGGTCAGACAGACAGTGTCTGTCCTCTTTGTCACCTAAGAGAGGCTTGAGAAACTCTGCTTTCATTCTGAACATGTTGGCTATCGCTTTCAAAGGAACTGGCATTCTAACTTATTATTCTCCAAAATATGAGCGTCGTGCTAATAGGGATATTTCTGAATTTCTTCCCCACGAAGACTTCATCCCACAGCACTCTGGAGACCTACACACCCTGGCAGATGTCCTCACCCAAAAACATAGTTAAGCTCAGGGCCAAGCAACAGAAAAAGCAACTTTCTTACTGGCTGTGAGCTGTTGTACTGGCTGGCTTTATGTCAACTTGGCCAAGCTAGCGTCACAGAGAGGAAGCACCCTCGGTTGAGGGAATGCCTCCATGAGATCCAGCTGTAAGGTATTTTCTTAATTAGAGATCAATAGTGGAGGGCCCAGCAGTTAGGTGATGGCCTTCCTGGGCTGCTGGTGCATGGTTCTGTAAGAAAGCAGGCTGAGCAAGGCAGGGGAAGCAAGCCAAGTGAGCAGCTCTCTTCCGTGGCCTCTGCATCAGCCCTGCATGGTTCTGTAAGAAAGCAGGCTGAGCAAGGCAGGGGAAGCAAGCCAAGTGAGCAGCTCTCTTCCGGGGCCTCTGCATCAGCCCCTGCCTCCAGGTTCCTACCCTGCTGGAATTTCTGTTCTGTCTTCCTCCAGTGATGGTCTATGATCTGGTAAACCCTTTCCTCCCCGACTTCCTTTTCGGCCATGGTGTTTTGTCGCAGCAAGAGAAACCCTAAGACACCTATGCTCCCTGTGTTGTCGGGCCTGCAGACAGACAACACCTAACTCAGCTCTCCTGGGCAGCTGCCAGATGAGAATCACCGGTATGCAGTGGCTAGCCCATGGTGAATGTTCGTTTGTGTCTGCTCATTTGTGGTATGACAGCCCTATAACTCAGCTATTTTATTCAGTCAGAAATTACATTAGTAATCAAAGCCATTAAAGGCGGGAAGTACAAGCACAGTACCATCCAGATGGTGGGGAAGTCAGACAGACAAAAGGAATGCGGCTGTGGTCATTGCGTGCGATGCCGGGCTACAAACGTGGGCCTTGCACCTGGTTGGTTTCCAAATTCTAGTGTGAGTGTGGCTCAGCAGGCGTCCAAAGTCTGGTCCATTCTAACTTCCCTGTGAGTCCAGCAGTGAGGATCAGATGGACAGACAGGCCGGGGGGCCTGTAGCAGTAGCTCCAGCTGAGCTAGGGAATTTGATGTACATGTTTACTGGGACAAAAGAGGAGAGAGAGAGGCAGACCTAATTCTATGTGTGAGGCCTTGGGAGCATACGAGTGAAAATCCATATGCCGTGAGTTTAAACATTTACGTTTAAAGTTAATTAAACTATTCAATTCAATATGCTGAGTTTTTCTTCCCCCAGAACCAGCCCTCCAGAAGGACCTAGGAGGGGGGTCTCAATTTAGAATTCTTGACTGCAGTGAACTCTGCCCATGAGTCAGTGACGGAAGCACCATGGGCTCCCGTTCAGTCTACTTCCTTTCCTAGGTTGGCTTCATCTCATTTAGAAAGGGCTTTGAGTATATATTGAGGCAGTATCATTGAGCTGCATATCAAATGGCTATTCATGAGACATTCACTGTGTTCAAGGATATATAACAGCAGCCACCAACATGCTCCTGGAAGGACTGACCTTGCCCAGATGACCCTGCAACCTAGATACAGGCTCAGATCTGTGGGGGCAAGAGCTCTAGGGTTCCCACAGTGTAGCCTATAACTCAGGCCTGTTCTCCAGGTGGACATGTTCTATTGACTTCAAGCATGCCCCTCATTATGGGAGGGAGAGCTTTCTAAAGAGGAATAAAGCAAACCCCTCTAAAAGGGGACGGGACGTAGAGGCCCTTCTTGCTGGGATAGAGAATCATTTTGGAAATGTGTCAAGCCCGGTTCTCCCTATCTCTCACGTCTCTCAGCCCACCTTTCTCCACACACAACCCAAGCAGCCAGGCCACACAGCAAAAGCCTTCATCCGTGTCTTTTGGTCGGTAAGTCATAAATAGTTATCCTTGATCCCACATCTCTTTGATGGAGCTGGGCAAAAGAGAAGCAAAAATATCTCCCGTTCACACTGGGCTATTTCCCTTCAGGAATCACAGGCAGGCTGTCAGGGCTCCGCCTCAGGCTCCGTCCTCTGACTTCAAGATGAGAAAGTTCACTGTGGTCAAACCCTCAAACCCAGAATCTCGAGGGGAATTCCAGATCACTCTCTTAGCCACATACGCTGTCCGGCTTCTCGGGATCTTCATGGGGAGACCCAGTTCGTGTCTCAAGATGTGCGGATGACTTATCTGAAAAGCAGGCTCGCGGAGACACTGTCCCTTTAACAAAGGATCCCTTTAAAATATTTAACGACCCAAAAAGGAAACCGAACTCGAATTTTCCTTTCAGGCACCGAGGAAATCGTGTTTCTCTCCTGTCTGAAACCCACCATCTCCTCAGACAAAGAAAGCTCTTATAGTAACAGCGATGGCATTTTCGCTACAATTTTCAAATAAAAGATAAAGAGCAAACAGCATCGCGGCCTTTTTGTTAGCATCTAACAATAAGGGAATGATATAGCTTGCAGGGGGAGAGCTCTGGTTTGAAGCTGGGAATACGAAAATAGTTAGGCTGACAAATCTCACAAAGAAATCTTCTCAGCGGCCAAGCTGAGGAGGGTGGGAAGCGAAGTGTCAGGAAAGCGATAGCCTTTGGCTATTTGTGTGGTATGCTGATGGCCGATTTGATGGAACCAGCCCTGGGTGGAAGGCTTTCTTTCTCTTTCTCTGTCTCTGTCTCTGTCTCTGTCTCTCTCTCTTCTCTGTCTCTCTCTCTTTCTTTCTTTTCTTTCTCTTCCTCTTTCTCTTCCCCTTCTTCTCTCCCTCCTCGCTTTGTCCCCTTCTGTCTGCCTGCCTCTTTCTCCTTTATTTTTTTTTTCATGAAATCCTCCTGCCTCAACCTCGCAAGTGGCAGGATGACAGCTGTGTTTCTGTGAAGTCCCAAAGCACCTTCCCTGTCCATGCCGGCTCCTCTTCCTAGCCATCAGTTATCAGTCTATCTGTGCTACAGTCCAGGCTGCCTTTGGAGAGGCTGTGGGGACCTGTGCTCACACTTGCTGTCTCCTCCCACACAGCCTAGCCTCCCTTTGTGAGCCAGCTTTTCCTATAGGTACCCCTGAGGATGCTGCCTGGCCCTCAGCAATAGTGCCCTGCCTTCCCTGTTGTGTCTGTCACTCACCTCGATGAGATTATCATTGCTGCTACACTACGGGAACTCATCATGTTCATTGTTATCCCTGTGCCTGCCTTATACTATGTCTAACTGAAAAAAAAAAAAAGAATGAGTGGATTAATGAAAGGGAACTGAGACCACTATGTTGCTGTTCCCATAGTATTTGAAGTAACTGAAATCAAAGAATAAAAAGAGTTGTATGCCAAATCGACAACCATCTTATTTGAGGGGATAAGACACTTTATTATGGCTTTGGATATAGTGAGGATTTTGTGGTGTGAGACAGCAGTTGTTGATTAAGAAGGAGACAGGGCTGGAGAGGTGACTCAGTGGTTAAGAATGCTTGCTGTTTTTTTTTTGCAGAGGACCCAGGTTCAATACCCAGCACCTCCATAGTGACTCACACTTATTCCCTCAAATAAGATTATTGTCAATTAAGCATCTTGTGTCCCCTGTGAAGTATAGAGGAATGTGTTCCCTTGAAGCCACAGTGGCTGCTTAGCAGTCAAAGTTTGTCACCGTGCTTTGAAGGTGCAGCGAGGTCAGCTTGATTCTAACTCTTCTGTTCAAGCCATCAGTGTCCCCTCCCTGCACGAACCTGCCTTGGTTATGGCCACACCCCAAGTGCGACCAATCACGGATTGGAGAATCATGACCGCCTTTTTCCAGCAGTATTATTTTGGAGAAGAATGCAAATGGGGATGGTGCTTGACATGCTGTCTTTGCTTTGCTCCTTGATGTTCTCTCGGGACCCTGACAATCAGGTGATGTTTGTGCTAACGTGTCGTTTGTTCCCTGTGTTGCAGGCTCCTGTGGCTGTCTTGTCATGATATTGTTTGCCTCTGAAGTGAAAATCCACCGCCTGTCGGAAAACATCGCAAACTTTAAAGAAGGGACCTATGCCTACAAGACGCAAAATGAAAACTACACCACGTCCTTCTGGGTGGTCTTCATTTGCTTTTTTGTTCACTTTTTGAATGGGCTCCTGATACGGCTTGCTGGATTTCAGTTCCCGTTTGCAAAATCTAAAGACACGGAGACTACTAATGTGGCTGCAGACTTAATGTACTGACAAGTAAATATCTCCATAATTCCTCAATAAGAGAATGGACTCGGCTTTGGCCACGTTTCAGTATGGTTAATTTCATCGGTGCGTTTAGACTTCTTAAGCACCAAGCCCCTGCACCCGTCAGTTATGTTTACAGGCTATGTAGTAGGGATTCCGGCTAGAAAATAACAGAGGCAGAGGGTGGCTTCGGAAAGTTGCTTTGCTTGGTGGCTAACCGCTTGCACAGTTAGTCCACAGCAGCTGGATAGATGGACAGATGTTTCCTCCATTTACTCACCGAAGGGTGAGATGCATGGCCCACCAAGGAGAACGCCACAGGCTCTCGGAATATCTTTTAATAAAGCAGATGTTATTTCTAGTCTCCACATATTCGTTGTCACAGATCCCGGAAAGCGGAGGTGAAGCTGGTGTCCTAAAGTCACAGTGCCCCGAATCTTTGCAAGGGTTCTTTGTGACGGTTTGTTTAAGGTATGATTGTGGCTATGATGGTCAAAACTAGAAAATCTTTACAAACAAGCCATCCAGGATCAAAGGTATCTTCCCTTCTGCATCTGAATGCTTGCAGTGGCCAGCATCGCAGCAGCCACCCAGGCATGGTGGGAAATGCTCCCGACTAGACAGCCTGGTGAAAGCGACCCACCCACTTGAGACAGTTTCCGGCTTCCTGTCTGCAGCACTAATGAACTCCAAATTATAAATAGTGTATAAATTCAGAACCGGGTGGTATTGAGCTGTGCCATGGCAGTCATGAAGCGTGATCCAACTAAATTCTTCCCCTTTGAGTTGTCCACCAAATTAATCTGCTGGTGACCAAAGGACACGGTGAATCTGAAACCGACCCTTCTGTACTCTTAGTGTGTTAGCTAGCCTCAGGAAAGCACCCGGGAAAGAGCAAAGAAAAGAGAGGATGTCACTATGCCTAGGTCATGAACACGAGAGCTCACAAAGGATTTGGAAATGCTCATGAAAACAAACCTGAGAGCTAGGAAGAAGGCTCAGCTGACAGAGTGCTGGCCTCAGGAAAATGAATATCTGAGTTCAGATCCCCGGCGCTCTTCTGAGAAGCCTGGTGGCACACATCTGTAATCCCGGCACTGGGAAAGCAGTCAAACCTAGTCAGTGAGTTCCAGGGTCAGTGAGAGACCCAAGAATAAGGTGGAGGTGATTGAGACAGACACCCAAGTTGACCTCCAGCCTCCAGGACACCGCACCACACACACACACACACACACACACACACACACACTTCATCTTAGAATAATTTACAAGGAAGGCGCTCTTGTGCACCTGAGATAACCGCTCTGATAGTGGAGTGTTGTTTACACACAGACATTAGAACACACTCTGCGTTTTCAAGATGGAGTCCTTGCACCTTAATTCACCACACCTGAATGTTTCTAGAAGCCCACCAGGTAGTCTGTCCAGGAGCATGCACTTGCTTCATGTACTTGCTTTGTGATGAACTACTAATGCCCAGGCCTGGAAGTCATGAGGCGAAATTCTCAGGCTCAAGACTGTGTTAGGAGGGGAAGGGGAGGATGGAGGGGATGCCTCCCTGAAACTCCTATGGCTCTCCTTCCACCTCTTCCTCACTTCTCAGAGGCCTGGAAAACTTCCCTGTAGCAGCAAGCTTTTATCTATCTATCTATCTATCTATCTATCTATCTATCTATCTATCTATAT
>NW_026068061.1:2842614-3104608 GCF_014885135.2 Alexandromys fortis | reverse complement strand
CACACACACACACACACACACACACACACACACACACACTCTGCACACTCATAGCTCTCACTCTCTCTTTGTCCCTCTTTCAATAGATAAAATGCCTGGGGTTGCCCTGAGGTGGGGCCCTGGCGTGACACTCTTTTGTCTGCTCCTTCATAGGGATCAAAGGCCTTGAAATTGACAGTCATTTTGCTGAGCTCAGGCCCCTCTTCCAGTTGGTGGCCAGCATTCTCCTGAGGACTCAGGGCCCCCTGCTGGCCCTAGGCTGGCAAGCACCCCTGCCAAGGTTAGGACCCAAGCATGGTTACCAGGCACCAAACTATCAAGGCTGTGACGCTGCCTGGAGGGGGTACGTGTCTAGGGAAGAGTCCTGGGGTGTTCCCTCGAGGAAGAGGAGAAAGGTCCCATATGAGTACATTGTTACCAGGATTAGTTCTTCCAAACAACTGCTTTTACTGTTTTAACGGGTGAATACTGCCTTAGCTTAGTAACTGAAAATGTAAAGCCACAGTTTAGGACTGCAAGGGGACATCTTGTAACAAAGGACTAATTTCATTCCTAACTCCATGCGGAGTTCTTGGTCTTTTTATTATTTACCATTGCATCATCTTTGATTCGGTTTCTTGATTTAGGATTACCAGCTGAGCCACCAAGTCCTACTCTTTCTTCCGTCCCTTCTAGCTGCTGGTTTATAGTATTTTTTAAGACTGACACCTTTGTGAGTTGCTTTAGTTGTTTGTTTGTTTGTTTCAAGAAAAAAGTGTGATGTACCTTTTACGAATTCAAACCCTGCCACTACACAGAGCTAAGGCAACATATACATAAAATGTAAGCAGGTGTTCAGATGTATCAACTCGTGGCCAGTTCAGAATCCCAGGACCTGTGAGAGGCACTGGGTAATTATTTCTTGAATGACTCTGCCAGCCAAAGTCCTTTCTATTCCAGAGAACCGACTGCTTTTAACAATAGCTACCATTCCCCAAACTGGGTCACCTTCCTACCATCTGACCCTTTCATTTCCCTTGATTTCCAGCTCATTCTATTGCTAACAAGGCCCCGGAATTTCCAAGGGGGAGGGACTATTTTGGAGACTTGCATTTCAGCACAGCCAGACCTCCTCCCCAGGGCTGTCACTGCTTGCAGTGCTAAGGGGAACATGCTGACGCTGGTTCCCGTGAATGAATCAAAGAGCTCCTGAGACACTGGTGGAGCATCAGCTGCATGTCCTGCATGGCATGCTCTTCAATCAGCTCCAAAGGTCACAGGGACTGCATTCCTTCTGAAATGCAGAGCTTTCCCTCAGGAACTAAATTAAAAATGATAACGTGAGCTTGATGAAATGAAAGTAGAACTAGGTTTATGCCCAGATTCTTCCTCAATACCAACGAAGCAATGGATTTGCTAGCGAGGCAAGAACAAGCGTTTGGGGGTTTTAGTTAGTTCAAGATATAATAGCCACCGCAAGTTCAGCCCTTGTCTGACACATAATCATATCTCCTTATGTCATGATTAATTTCCAAATAAAAAGAATGACCAGGTCATAATTATGTCTACACATGATATAACTATCCCATGGGAAAACTGCAAATGTACTACATATTTAACCAGATTATAATTACACCTAACGTGGTGTAGCTATTCCTTATACAGCCCCAAATGCATTGTGGATTTAGAACAGGAGGGGCGCTCTTTTAGTGTCTCAAACTCAAATATGATAACCGTCGGGAGTCTCTTAAGTGATGTCACATCACATGGTAAAGAAATCGAGGGGACAAACATCATCTCTGTACAAATGCTTTCTTAACGAAATATGACATAAACACTCACGTCAGTTACAATCCTTGTTTCTGCCGCTAGTTACGTGGCCTGAGCTTGTATTTATCAATACCTTCCTCTGTATTTCCCATTCTGTATTTCCTCCACCAGTTCTTGGCTCTTTTTCTTGAGGAGTGACCCATAGCTTCATTTCTGAAGAGTCCGTGCCCTTTGTCACCCTGCCTGGATTAGACGGCTATGGTTTCTCAATGGCTTTAATCACAGGTTGTGGCAACACCAAGAGATGCCCTAAAGGCTCTATCCCCTGCACTCCAGACATAATCCTTCTTACAGCCATTGTGGAGAAGCAATCCAATCTCCCCACGGTAGTCTGGATCAATCACTCTTTCTAACACTGTTGTTCCTTTCTTAGTCTGTTGGTTTAAGAGCATTAGAAGCCCGAAGTGGCCAAGGGGACGTCTGAACTTCCAGTTCAATGGAATGTTTTTGTGGCTCCTGGCAGAAAGGCTCCCCACTCTAGAACCAAAACTTCCAGATCAGCAGAATGTAGGGTTATGAAAACAGGAAGTAATTTTTTTTAAGTGTCACTAGGGGTGATAATGAGTGGAATTATCTCCTTTTCCGCCCCTTGAATCCTGAATCTACGGATCCTGGCTATGAGAGAAACCATATCATATATTGGACACCAGTTTAAAGTACATACGACCTTCTGGAGAGCCCTGCTCCAGCCCTCCAGGACATCACCCCCTAATTGGTGCTGTAACTGTCTTCAAAAGGTCATTTTGAAGGCCAATTGTTTCAGGATGGTGGGGAACATGGTAACACCAATGGATTCCATGATCATAGGCCCACTGTTGCAATTCTCGGGCTGTGAAGTGACTTCCTTGACCAGAAGCAATAAACATCGCCTGCTTTCTTGGCTTTATCTGCGTGTCCATCTCATTTTTCTTTCATCAGTGTAAAGTTTATCTGCAATTCTTTAAATGGCTACTTTGAACTCAGAAGTTTCAGTGTGAGACATTTGGGGGCTTTCCAAATCTTTTCACTGTCCAGAGAGTCCAAAGTTCTCATTCCGCGTGGTGCATACAGTTCCGGATGGAGATCCAGTTGATGCCTCCCTTCAGCTGAGGCATGGCCGAGGTGGAGACCCATTCCACGAGGCTGCATTTCCAGCCTCTCTGGACACTAGGAGCAACACGCCCCGTGCAAATCCCACATCACGCTCTTAAGGTGCATACCCGTCCCCCCTTTCCCTTTGCTCCGGAAGGCAGAGCTAACAGCAGGAGACAAACTGGGATTGTTCGTGGAAATTCTAGACATCATATACTATATTCACAAATATCTTAATAAGCCAGAACTCTTTTTTTAAAAATCGCAATGCCAATATCACACATGAAAAATAACACTTTTTATTGTCAAACAAGCAGTACTTAATTTTCCATAATTGACTTTTTTTTTAGACTTCAAATATACTCAATACATTATATAATTAGTTGCCACACATCTCTGCTGTACAGTGACTGGAGCTTTTATGGGAAGGATTCTCGAGCCTCCAATATGCCCCAATTGCATATTTGGGGATCTCTCTGCCCCACAAGGGCACCCCAGTTCCAGAGTCACTGCAGCCCCTGACTCTCAGGGAAAGCTCGCGTGTCCTTAGCCTATCTGAGGCCTGGCCTGGTACCAAGCAAGACAGCCTGAATTCAGCATCCTGCCTTTTCCCTGAACAACACACATCTAGTCCTTTGCAGGACCTGCCAAAGTAACGGATAACCTCCACCACTGTCCTGGGCTGGGTCACCAAGAGCCTAGTGTTTCTTTCAAGGTAGACAATGAGTTGTGGTGAGAGTCAGGCAATTGGTAAAGCGGAACTGTAAGGATTTAAGAGACTGTCTAGCTCTGGGGCCCGAGGTCGGCAGAGTTTCCAGATGGTTAAATAGAAAGTGCGTTCGGTTCTGCAGACCCTACCATCTCTGTTGCCATTCCTCATTCCTGCTGCTGTGTGCCATCATGTCAATTGACAGTACAGAAACTCAGAGGGTGTCTGTGTCCCAATAAAACTTTATTTAAAAACACCAATTTTCAGTTTTAAAGTTTTATGTTCTCAAACAATATGTAATTATGTTATCAGACCTTCTATCATATATCCTCTATAATATCCTATGAAATAGTATAAGATTTCATGTCATAAATGTTCTTTTATAAGTTCTTCAATCATATAAACACATGAAAATCAGACAAGCATGGTGACCTGTGCCTGTTGTTCCTACACTTAGGAGACTGAAGAAGGTGACCAGCCTGGGCTGCACAGGGAAACCTTGTCTCAAGAAACCAAAATAGTAACAATAAGTTAAGACACAAAAATCACTCCTCAATTACAAGATGTTTCAAAACAGATAGAAGAATAAATTTGGACTGCAGGCTATAGTTTGCCAGTCATTAATATAACCCATCCATCTTGTATGTTTAAATAGAATTAAACTGAGGACCAGAGAGGTGAATCGGTTCATCCAAAGCTTCACAACAGTTCAGATTAGAACCTGTTTTCATTCCTTAAAAGCCACCAAGGAATCATTTGCTATGCAAGAATCTTTATTTAAGAAGGATCTGGAAGGTCAAGGGCAAGAACCAAGCTCACAGTGCAATAGGGATATTCACTGGCAGCAGCGAACCTGACTCCCTTGCCTGTCTCCTAGTAACCATAGCCTCTGATGGAAGAGCTCTCTGCTTTGTTATTTATAACTTATTTCCCAGTAGGGAAGGCGAGGGATCAGATTACATTTAGTTACAAGAGCCAGGGGAATCCTGATCTACCATCTTAGGCGAGGCACAGCCTTAGGGTCACAGCTGCCAGATGAGGGGGGGACGCTACCTACAGTCTGGTCCCCATTGCTAGCAAGGGTCGCATAAGTGGTTGGTTACTGCAGGCTGGACACAAGTAGCAGATGGTGTAAACGGTGGTAGGAGAGGTGGCCTCCCACTACCTGAGAGGAGCCTTGAGGAGCTTTGATACATGTTATTTCTTATCCAGCACATTGGCTTTCCTGTCCCCCTTTCTAATTTTGTTAACAATACCTGAGGCTTTTGGCCCTCAGAGTTACAAATCTGTTGCTACTGAAGGAGCTTTCTGTTTCCAAAGAAAATGGAATGTTTTTATGTCCATGAAAGAAGCACAGAATGCTACAAAACCTAACCAGAAACAGATCAGGGCCAAAAGAGGCCCTGGGCCCCAAGTCAACTGAGAAATTCAGTCGAATTCAGAGTCTGGGAACCCGGAGCTTATCACATAGGGATTCTCTCACGCTGCCCAACCCAGTGTTCTGTTCACTTACTCGGGCCCAGAAAGGAAAGTGACTTACAGAAGACTGCCCGGAAGATTTAACAAACTGGGACTGAGCTGCTTCCTCATCACCTCTGAGACGCTGGAGTGGCCCCTAAACCCAGACAGAACAGCTCAGAGCTGAAAAACCGAGCAGATACAAAGCAGCAACATAAGAGCCAGGCAGAGCTTTTGTGTCTCCGGTCTATCAGTATAAACACCCACGTGTCTGTCGCGGCAGGCCAGGAAAACAGAGCAGACTTTTGTTAACACAATCAAGGAACCAAAAGAACAGGCTGTGCCACATTGCCAGCGCTCTCCAGCGAGGAACTTCCAGGCCATCATTTGTAGCACGTGATCCTTAGGTTTAATGGCTTGGTGTTCAGAGTGGAGAAAGATGAGCAAACACTCAGGATGCTGCGTGCTCTGCAGTAACCATTTCCCTGCTCTCCTCGCATTCCTTCAGGAGGGTTGTCTCTGTTGGGTTTTGTTTGACGACCCTCCTCCTCCTCCTCCTCCTCCTCCTCCTCCTCCTCCTCCTCCTCCTCCTCCTCCTCCTTCTTAGCGGAGTGTTACTATGTAGCTACTATGTAGCTGAGGCTAGCCTGGAACTCCACTACAGCCTCCCAAGCAGTGAGATCACAAACCCATCCCTGTGGATCTTTGATACATGCATCATTTCTCCCAGGGTCAGAGACTTTGGACACAAAGACCCTTCTCTTCCTGTCCTTGAAGCAACCTATTCTATCACTATAGAGAAATAAGTTCTAGGCCAGGTGTGGTGGCCTTTAATCCCAGCACTCTGGAGGCAGAGGCAGGTGGATCTCTTCTGAGTTTGAGACCAGCCTGGTCTACATAGCAAGCTCCAGGCCAGCCAAGGCTACAGAGTGAGACCCTCTTTCAAAACAAAACAAAAGGTAAGTAAGCTCTGCTGTTGACTCTGTAAGTTCAGAATTAGTCCACCAGCTCTAAACAAAGATAGAGATTCAGCCTAGCCCACTGGCTTGGGAGACTCTAAGCACAGTCCCTGCTAAGCCACGCCCAGATTCCTGAACCATCATGTCTATGGTAAGTTGTACAAAGAGAAGTAAAGGTTCCCAGTACGAAAGGCAGGCTTTAGGGCTTGTGTTGTAAGTATTGGTTGTTGGATCCTCTATAATCATACTTGGGGTACCAAAGGAAAGCTTATCTAGATGGCCCTCCTGGTTTTCGATAAACTATGGGAGATATTCAACACTGGTGTCAGACAGGCCTGGATCAGGTGATTTTGGCTTCACTGTTGATTAAGTGCCCTGAGCATGTCTGAGACAGCCGAGACTGACCCATGGCAGTAGGTTAGGTGTATTAGATACATTTTTTGTTTGTTTGTTTGCAGAGCTTGCATTGAGTCCAGGGTTGAAAGCGGACTGTCCTGGACAGGTGCATATGTTTGAACACTTAGTCCCCAGCTGGTGGCGCTGTTTTGCAGACAGTGGAACCTTTTGACATTGGACCTAGCTGACAGACAAAAGACCACTGTGTGTGTGGGAGGGTTTATAGCCTGGCTCACTCCCTACCTTGAACCCTGTATCCCATCTACCAAGATGTGAGCAATCTACTCCACAAGTTTCTGCTGCAGAAGATCTAACCAGGTTAGCCACCGCGCCTTCTCTATCATGGAACTGTGATTCAAAATAAATACCCCTTTGAGTCACATCTGACTGATAATAGATTATAGTAAAAAGAGAAGGGCCCAATACACAAGCAGACTCCTCATCACTGAACTACAGTCCCCTCTCAATTTTTGACTTTCAACACTTTCAACCCATCTGTAATGGTTACTCATATTTTGACCAACCAGGTCTAAAACAATGGTCCCCAAGACACCTTGGTAATTTGACAGGCTGGATCCCAGAACTCAGAAATCTTCCTTATATTTATCATAAAGGATGCAAATCAGGAACAAGATGAAGCCGTTCATAAGGGGAGGTCTGGACAGGTTCCAGGGGCAGAAGTCTCTGTCCCCAGGGGAGGAGGCACACCTCCTTCCGGTGCTTGGGCATGATTACCAGCTGAGAAGTTACCTAGTCCTATTTCTTAGGGATGCTCTCACCTTGGCTTTACTGATGAACTGAGCCTTGGAGATAAATGCTTTTCACTCCCCAGAGGTTTCAGTTTAAAGTTCCAAGCTTCTAATCCAGACCCAATCTTGCCAGCGATTAGACTGTTCTAAACTGCCAGCTGTGGAAAGCAGGATCATCTCTCTCCTTCGTTATTCAGGCATTCCCACGCTTTTAGAGCAGGCGCAAAACCAAACATGTATTTTCCATATACTAGCCTAGCTTTAAAGGCCTTTTAGGTAATGACTGAGACCCACGGCCATTACTGAGTGGTCAAAGACCAAAGGCCAACAGACTGGGTTAGGACCAGTGTCCGTTGACTCTCTCAGGACTTTGGAGTTCCTGACCTGCCCAAGACTCTTGCTACCACTTGGAAAATAAAGTTAAATAATAAAAATAAATAAAACACAAATACAAAAAAAATTAAGGGGAAATCTTAGTGTTTAAAAGATGAGAAAACAGATTAAAAGTTTCTGGTGAGTCATAATTATTGGGATTCTATTACCTGAGACAAAGGGGGAAGGGAAAGAAAGTAAGAGACTGAGCAACTTCTCTCGTGTTACATTGTTACAAGAGCAGAAATCTGACCCTGAGCCTGACCCATCTTCCCTCTCCTCACTACACTAGCAAAGAACAAAAGGAAAATACATCAGCTATCTCTTAGAAAATGTGAACTAGCAAGATTGTTTTAGGAAGGAATATATCCAGAACGTTCCACGTTAGAAGGCAGGTCCAGAGAAAAGGAATAGTGATGCCTACGGACTTTAACCTGCTCCTAAAAAAGAATTTTCCAGAAACAACACTAACAAGACTTTCAGAAGAAAACAGAAAGCCTCTGAAATCCTGCTTCTGTCTTTCCGTTTGCGAACTATTAGATGAAAGCAGCAAGAGAGAAAGCTGGGGGTAATTTCACAAGCCTCAGAAAATGCTTGTGCGAGTCCAAGGCTTACAGATTTGATTTGAAGGCTGAACTAAGGAAATGATGAAGAAGATTAGCCATTGCTTTCCAAAGGAGCATGGCAAATCTTGATGCCCTTACCTTCTTGCGCGCCCCACCTGCACACTTGAAATCCACACTAGCTTTTCTCCTGGTAGAAATTCCATACTCCATATTCAAACCACCCACACCTCTTCATTGCATCAAAAACCAGTCTTGGGCAGGAACACTGGGCGATGCTGTGGGGTAGGGAAAAGGTATGGAATATAATAGAAACCGTACTGCTGTGCTTTCCATTACCCCAGCCCTCCGGCCCCAGTCTGGGACCTCCCAGTTCCACCTTCTCTTTTCACGCTGCCTTTTATATCCAGCCCTTCCACTCTATGGCTTTAGACCAGATGCACTGGAGACTGCCGGCTTCTGCCGGAGGTGCCTATGTCTCGTTTCTAACTCTTGGTATCCGAATCGGCCCTTTACACCCGTGGGATCTGTGCCAGCGTCTAACTGTAGGGTTTTTCTTCACTCTTTACTCTTTGGGTGGGATCACTATCTAGTACCCAAAAACAGTATATGGAGACTTATTCTCTCTTATGAATGCCCGGTCTTAGCACAGCTTGTTTTTTGCCAGCTTTTCTTAACTTATCCCGCCTACCTTTTGCATCTGGGCTTTTACCCTTTCTATTTCTGTATGCCTTTTCTTTACGTCTTACTCTGTATCTGGCTGTGTGACTGAGTGGCTGGTCCCTGGAAGCCTCCACTCCTCCTTTTTTTGCTCCTCCCTCTTCTCTTTTTCTCCTATGTATTCTCTCTGTCTGGTAGCTCCACCTACCCCTCTCCTGCCATTCAGCTCTTTATTAGGTATTTTAGGCAGACAAAGTAACAAAGCTTCACAGTGTTAAACAAATGCAGCATTAAAGAAGACAACACATCTTTGCATTCTTAAACAAATGTTCCACAGCACAAACAAAGGTGACACATCTTAAAATAGTATTCTACAACACCTAACTGAAAAGGAAAAAGAAAGATTGGAAAAGTCGTGAAAGTGTAAACTATCCCCAAGTAGCTAACTTGGGGATAGAAGTGGTAAGAGAGCCTGAGTAAGGGATGCTCAGGTGCTGGGAGCCGATTTGAGTGGCTGCCATTACAAGATGGCATTTGGCCCCAGCCTCGCTTGATACCATAATAAAGGTTGCAGTTCTTCCACTAGAAAACAGGATGAGTTGTTGTGATCTAGCTGCCCACACTTCCCCTGACCGGCAGGGAACTTCCTTGTGGTCTGTAATTGACAGGGATGTTCCCCTGCTTTCTTTCCGGCCGGTGGGTCTCCAGAAAAGCAGTTAAAGTATCAAAGTTTTAAAGGTTGCTAAGCAGACTCCCTATATAAGCAGCTGCAAATCAGAGCTCGGGGCCCCTCGCTTTCTGCTCTCCCTATAACCAAGAGGCTCCAATAAAGCGTGATTTGGGAAGAATCCTCATTTGGTGGCTGTTCTTTCCTGCTGGTCAGGGAGTTCGCCGCAACTGGTGCCGAAACCCGGGAAGTTCACCGCACTCAGGAATACTGAGTATGCTAAAATGGCCATCATCATTTGATTTAACCAACTCTTGGATTAAGTCCATAGAGCATTTGGAAGATAAACACGGTCTCAACAAGAGGTTATACCATGTTCATAGATTAGACTTCTCAATAGATAAAGATAGCAATCCGTTCCTATTGCCCAAATGAAAAACTAATGTACAAAAAAGATTAAATAATTTGTCAAAGGCAGCTTATAGTAGGTAAAGCTATGGCCCAGAGCTAAGTAGCTTAAGCCCGGAGGCTGTGCAGCTAGCCTGCCTTTTCTCTGGCTCCTTCTCTATGCCGCCTCACAGTCTTTCCCCTGTGTGTGTGTGTTTCCTCCACGATAAAGAATGAGAACATATTATTCACCTTGGCATCTGCAAGTGCCCCTCATGTTTATTGGTAGCTTGTCTAATCACTGGGATTTATGTGTCTATCTTCAAAGCATCTATACAAGTTAGAACAAAAACATAACCCCAAACACAGAGTTAATAATGATTCTTAAGAAAAATGGCCTTCTCAGCTGTTCTCCTTTCCTGGCTTTGGAGTCTCTAAATAATTTAAATGGCACATCTAGAATTTATTTTTTTAATACGGTTTTCTAAATAGGAATTTTGAGGACATTTCTCATTATTATATTAGTTGAGAACAAGAATTGTGCAATCTCTTATTTCTTCTTCTGTAGTAGAGCTGCCTAATAAATATTAAACACTGATACCACCATTAAAACTGTAAAATTATAAAGAGGAAAATGCAGAAGACTTTTATCTTTTTGGAATAAAATTTATGGTTTAAGAGAGGCAATAAGAAAGGATTTATTTATACCTCTTAGGTTTTACAAAAGCTTGCTAAATCTGGTAGACATTTACAGGGCATGTAAATATGAAATGGCTAGCATCACCCAAAATCCAAGAAACAGTGGTGGAGTGCTCCTAAGTTGGATTGTGCCTTGTGGAATGCACAGTTTGCCTGTGCATGAAGTGCCTTGCTATGCTTCAAGGTCTTTGCAGTAATACAAGCCACCAGTTCTCTGAGGCCTGACCACTTTGGCTACAATAAATCTAAGTGACTTCTTTGCGTGCCTAGGATTCTACGGAACTCATGTCCAGAAACATCTACAGCGAAAATGGTCTTTTAAAGATGTTCAGTTCTAACACCCAGTATTCAGAAGAGGGAACAAAACTTGCTGGTAACCGATCCCCTGTCTTTGCATCAGCAGTCAAACTGGCAGGAAAACCTACAGGGTCGTGACCACTAATAATTTTTATTATGCCAATTATTATAAGTACAATGCATTCAGCCAACAGGGAGAGACGGGACTTTTAGATTTCTCCTTGGCACCTGCTCTTCAGCATTTGTGCCAGATTTCTGTCCACTAAATTCTATGCCGCACATCTGCTTGTTAGCCAGGGTCGTCCTTGGCCCGTACAAACATTTCTTTACGTGATCAGGACGGTTCTCAGTCCCCGTGTCAACACATTTCTGCTCCACTAACCCTTTCCAGGAGACAGCCTAGCCCAAGGAGCAATCCCATTACACCCGCATAGTGTTTCATCAGTTACACTGTATTCAATGATTCCATGCAGGTAATTGAAATCCCTTTGTTTATAAACCTATCTTGGATTAAACATTCATGGCACCTACACAGGTGGACCAAAGTACAAAGACATACCTCACCTCAAATGAAAGTTTAATGGAATCTGCTCAGAGCAGCAACTGTGTCGCCTGAGCTCTGTGTTGCAGACGCCTCTCCTCTCCACAGCAAGGCTGTCTCTCCCATCTCCACAGCCTCCTCATTCTAAGTCGTCGCTTTCTCTAAATGGATACAGAGATCTCAGTCCAGGAACAGAGTCCTCTCGGGCTGGATTTAAATGAGATCACTAGGGAAATTTTACTTCTTGACAGATGGAGGGGAATCTTCAGGTAAGAATCATAGGTAAGAGCTGGCATTGTCTCGCCCCTCCAAAAACAGGGGTCCAAGGTGTGTGAGCCAAAGATACGTACGTCTTTCGCGTGACAAGTGTTCGTCATATACTTACAGTTAAAAGGCCTCCCGCACACCTTTTGCTGACAGACTCTCGCAAGGCGGGGACTGGGGAGGTGTGAGGATGCGAGGTTTGAGTGGACTCAGTGATTCACCTGCTCTTTTCTCTTTCACGTACAGGTTGAGAACCAACAGCACAGATTCTCAGGTAATTGCTTCCTCAGAGCCAGTGTGTTGTTTTCTCTAGCTGCTTCTTCACACAGTCACACTGAACAGCATGATTTTCATGTATGTATCTAGTGCACACCACGTCACCCAGGCTCTGGCATGGAACATGTGGAAACATTAGGGAGGTTAAAAGCCCGTGGGAGAGGTTTTCTTCATAAATTTCTCTCAATACTTCTTTTTCCTATTTGTTTGTTTGTTAAGACAGGTTTCCCTGTCAACTCATTCTTTAGACCAGGCTGGCCTCGAACTCACAGAGCTCTGCCTGCCTCTGTCTTCCGAGTATTGGGATTAAAGGTGTCGCCACCACCGCCTGGCCTCTCCCTACTTTTCATCAGTAAAGCACACCATATTGCTACTATTTAGAAAAAGCGGTGTGAGAATAGAAAAGTTCCTCCACTTGTAAAACGAAGCTACACTGTAGCAACTGAGTGTGGTCATGTCCCTAAAGAAAAGTAGTTGTAATCATAATTACCTGTATTGGCTTCTGGAAAGTTGTTTTCACTCCCCGTTTTCAAACAAGGGGCACAAAATTATATTCTGGTGTTGTAAAGGCATTTTCCAGTTTCTCATACAAAGTGGAATGAAAGACACGTGTAATCCATATAGCCTAAAAGCGTAAGGTAATGACCTTGTATCTCAGGATATGCTTGAATCTCTGCACCAAGGCAGCACAAACCATTAAGGTGATTTTTTTTTCCCCTGGCACTAATACATGTGATTAAGCAATTGAACTGTCAGTAGTTTAACTGCATGGCTAAAGCACTTCCCTTCTTGTGAGGAACTTGTAAGCAAAGCCTTATTTTTTTTTTTCTAAAGCCCCCTTAGCCCTAGTCTAAATTAGAATCAGGAAGATAATGTTTCTACTTTGGTTCTGGAAATATTAAATTTTGATAGTTACCACTGGGGAGATAGGACACTCCAAAGATAAGATGGCTGTCGAAGGGAAGGCATAAATAAATTCCGGCTTATGGTTTGACACAGGATGGGAAAGCCCATTGGTATGAAGGTGATGTTTTTCCATTTGGGTTACAAAATTCATCGCAGCCCATCAGCTTCCGTGAATCAGATGCTGTGTTCGCGAGATAAGAAAGCATCCTCACCTCTAGGCAAACAGAAACACTAAGAAGGCAGTACCCTTCGTGGCCGGGAAGCTGTTTTCATAACACTGGTATAGGAATGAGTCGGTTAAGGGTTGATGTTAACTAACCCACAAATGCCACAAGCATAGGTCAAGAAATGTAAAAATAGATTGTTTTTTTTAAAAAGACAGAAGAGAGTGTTTTAAGAATCACAGTCCCTTGAGGGGACAAATGAATCAGAGAGAATTAGGGGGGAGGGTAGGACCCAATTCTTCGATTGTCCGGTTAACAAGATAACAAGGACAACCTGGCCTAGACGGATAACTCATTCAACAATTACAAAATGCTGTCATCCCAAAACAAGATGCGGCGACATTTGCATTCTTCTCTAAATGTGATTTCAAGTCAAGGTCTTGGTAGCATTCATTATGTTTCCATAGTTACAGTTCACTTCCAGGCCCATCAAACTCAGGAGAAACCCCTTTGACCCAGACACTGGGCCTTTCCGGCCCTTCACGACTGTTTATCACAGCTTAGACATCTTTAAAAGTGAGACGACATTTCCCGAACACTGACAGACTTAGAAGCTAGGTCTTTAGTAGCTGTTTACTTTACTGGCGGGTGTCATTTCACACAGAATCGTGACGGCAGCCATGTATCTGCTGAGGAAACTGGAGACGGACCAGGAATGCTTCGACCCAAAGGACAAGAACAGGTGCCATCCCGTAGCTTTTGTCCCGTCCCCAAACTCTCCACCGTCTCTTCAAAACTGAATGGTTTGCCCATCTCCCCAGCGATGGCCACGGTAAGTAGAGCATGTCAATTAAACATGAAATGAAACGTGATCTTCCGCCAGCCAATAGCACTGGGGAACTGGATCTCCTGTCGTGGGAGGGTATTACGGAAGATAAGACCACAGGTGGCTGTTATTGGTAAAAGGAGTATATAATTAACATGACTTATTTATGGTGTTTGTCAAGGACACCGGTGGTGACTGTCTTTTCCTCACAGACTCTAGGTCTCTTTACATTCTCGGTTAAAGCTGAGGGAGGGCAAGGGTTCCACTCTAATGGTTTGTTGTTTAGCAAACACTAGAACCAGCCGTTTATTTGACAGATGGGTGAGTGTGTTACAAATGTGTAAAAGGGAAAGGCGGGAGAGAGAGAAGCTTTCTAGATCTGATCTTAGAACAAGGCTTTGATTTCAGAAGAAAACCGTTTGGAGAGCTCTTAATATATAGACGCCAAAAGAACTTGACAGACCAGGCTGTGGTGGCGCACACCTTTAAAACCAGCACTCAGGAGGTAGAGGCAGGAGGATCTCTGTGAGTCTGAGGCCAGCCTGGTCTACATAGTGAGTTCAGGACAGCCATCACTACATACAGGGTCCCTGTCTCAAAACAGACAAACAAAAAAGAACTTGACATTTGAGGTGCTAAGGTGATCTGGCAGCTTCTGGCCTCAGAGACGGTTTATTGAATTCAAGTCTCGATCCTTGTGAGCATGAGAGTCTTGGCAGAAGCCTGGCCAGAGAATAAAACCAGAGTCACTCGAGGGGGACAAACAAGTCGGGGCTGGAGGCAAGATCTTGGCTGTGAGAAGGAGCTTGTGCCATGGTCAGAAGACACAGCTGAAGGCTGTGAGTGAGGTAAGGTTAAGTCAGGAAGAAATACCAGCAAGGGCGGGCGCTCCCTCTGATTAGGCAGTCCTCCAATAGGATCCCTAAATCATAATGACACTCGAGTCTCCAAGACAATATCCCACACTCTTCCCATCCTCCGAATGTCTGTGTGGTTCACACTGGAGGACCACAAGGGCTGAGGACTGGAGTTAGAAGAAGCTCTTTCTTCAAAGGCTTGTGCACCTACACCATTGCAAAGACAATCAAACCAGCCTAAGCATCTCGGCAAAGAGCAGCAACGTTTGCTGTGTGGTCAGACCCGTCACATACACTGAAGCTGCGGCCTGTGCAGGGCCTGCTGGAGAACAACGAGCAGGGACTGAAACCTCTCCTGGAAATGCCACACAGAACTATCATATAGTCTTCATTGGGCTTCTTGGGCACCAAAGCTAGGTGCCCTTCCTCACAGGCAGCTCTGTCTCTTGCCCTCCCTTCTTTCTCTCCCTGGCTCACAGGAGACCGGGCATGCAGCAGAGCTCCCGTCAGACCCAAGATGCTCTAATTCATTTCTGGCTGTGAAGCCTGAGATGGAGTCTCAACTTGTGTCTTACGTCTCCAGTAAGCTGTTCTCCTTCTAATTAATGAAGAGTAGTGTGGAATCCTGGGCGTGCTGTAGGGCTCAGAAGTTATGACGCCCATACTGTAATAAACTTCAGAAGTTACAGCAATACACCTGTTCATGTCTAGTCCAGTACCTAAATGCTCCAAAACTCCTTTGTGTACCGACGTGACAAGAGGGAAGTTCCACACCTGACCTCATGTTGCAGCAAAACCACAGGCACTCTGAATAGCAACTACCTTTGTGCCATGGGCTTAAGATATATGGGAACTATAGCTAGCTTCATATTCTTAATTGAGCCCTGTTTCCAAGCTGTCCTATCACACACACACACACACACACACACACACACACACACACTCACTCACACTCTCTCTCACACACACACACTCACACACACACACACACAAGAGTGTGCACGCATAATATTCCAGAATCTGAAACGCATGACATCCTGAGCTTTCTTGATGAGGGTCATTCGGCTTGTTTATGCATGTTACTTAAAAAGATAATATTCTTGTCATCTGTAAGAAGTTTCTATGTAGAGTATCGTTTTAAGATTTACATGTCTGAAAAACTTACCAACTCTTTATGTGGGAAGAAAAGAGAGAAAATTGTGTTTCTATATTGGTATTTGCCTGTAAATAAAGAAGTAAATTCTGCAAGGCTTCCTAGGCCACAAAGAGTGGAGGGGGGGAGGGCAAGGAGACAAACGGGAGGGATCCTTTTTTTTTTCACAGTACACATTTTGTACTCTGGCTTTTGAGCCACACAAAGTACTGTCTATTTTTAAAAACACACACACAAATTTTAAAAATAAAAAAAAGCACTCACAGATGTTTGGAAGCCTTGTGTTGGGGAGGCGGGGGAGCACATATCTGCAAGCTTGCCTCCCTAGCAAACACAAACAGTGGCCAGGGGAGCTCTTCCCCACCCTCCCCAAGGCGGTTCTCTCCCCTTGGGAAAGGCTGTAAAACAAAAGATTCAGACCCATGCAGTGGAAACAGAGTTGATGGAGTGTTAAGGAAGTCCCAGAAGTAGAGAGAATTGATTTTTCTTTAAAAAAATGAATTTGGATTTATTCCCGTTATGTGGCCCAGATGCTCGTGTGTCCTCTGAATAGTGGCAGCGTTATTAAACACACCTAGGGACTTGAGCAGGGAGCTTTGGGAGTCTGAAGGCGCCTGTTCCGGGGAGGAGTCTTGGAAGCTTGACCGGCTCTCATCAGCATTTCGGGAGTGCAGCCGCCTGGCAAATTATCAGAGCCTTGGAGTCAAAACACTCGCCGAACATCTTTTGTGTAGCTCTACTGCTCTTGATGCGTGACGCTTTCTGACAGGCCACCGGGCTGTATCTTGGCTGGGAATCCCCCAGGAAGCGGGGTGGGGTGCAGCAACCTACCACCCGCTCCAGCCTCACCTCTCCCATTGTTCCTCACCTTTTGTTGCCTTTTGTCTCCGACTAGAGCTTTTATCCTTCCAGACTTCTACCGCTTGGTGGCTAAGAGGACTTGACAGCCCCTGATGAAAGAGTCACGACCCCTGAGCTCTTACCCAGTCCTGTCCGATAGTTCTCCATCCCAGTGGTCCCAGATCCCTATCCTCTTCCACTTCCAGACTCGAACACCCAGCTTGAAACACATTCAGGTGGCCTATTATTGGCAACCAATAAACAAACTCCTGATATAGCTGCAAAACTCCCCACGAATCTCATAGTAAAAAAGTGCTGCCAAGAGACCAGCAATGGGCTCTGCTGTGTGTGTGTGTGTGTGTGTGTGTGTGTGTGTGTGTGTGTGAAGGCAGAAGCTGGTACACCAGCATGAGGTCTGGCTCATAGACAGGGAATTCTTGATTTTCTCCCTCTGCATATCCCTCTGAGGCATCTTAGGAGCCATTAGTGAAATCGGCTATGACCTTCCCATCACGCTTTCTGCCCATGAACCTGAACTGTAGAGTTTCTATAAATGGAACACCTCCTATCAATAGGGAAACCTTTACTCTGATTTCTGCTGGGTTTGAGCAATGGAGATGGCGAAGGTGAGACGGCTGGGAGGGAAAGGACAAAGTCAGCAAGGTGAGAATGCTCCTTTCTGTAACCTGAGACCCCACTCCTCCCATCTCGAGGTCATAAATTATGACTCCTGCTCTTGTGTTCTGGGTAGACCACCAGAAACAACCAACTGAAAGTCTTATTCCAGCCAGCCGGGACCACAGTCAGGTATTCGGGGATCTAGGTAGGTGTGACCCCGAGTGTCCAGAGTACAGGGTTTTGGAGGCAAAACTCACATCCTGGCATCTTGCTTGGCAGCTGCGGAGGTGGGATAGGGTTCTTTGCAGAAGAAGCAGTTCAGCAGAAGCTACGAGTGGTTATCTCTCTGGGTAGGAGGTCCTACCCAGAAAGACTACGTCAGCTAAGGGCATCCTGACCTTGGGTTCCTAGAACAGAATGGGCAATTTTTCTTGGGATTCTCCAGCAAGGAGAACCGGGAAGCAGAAATGAGAACACTTATGGTAGCTTCTTTTTACACAGCCCAGGATCCCAGCCACTTTCAGTGAGCTGTTCTTGCCTCAGTTACCACAAGCTTGCCTCCCAGGGATTTGCAGATCCTTCCAAGTAACAATACCTCCTCCTAGAATTAAATGCATACAGTAATTATAACTTGCTCCAAACTTAGTCCCATGCTCGGAACACATAAAATGCTTGACACAAGCCTTTGCCAGCCTAGTTCAAATCCGGCCTCTGCCACAAGCTTTTCTGAGTAATTCAGCTTCAATATTCTCTCCTCCCTTTTTTATTTCATGGCACTTTTACCACCCTATGAAATATCACATATTGTAGCCTGTGCATAGTTTCGGGGTATTAGACTACTGACGTAGCCAAATCTCACGCCATGTTAAGTATATGATGTGACTGTTAAGCTTTTGACTATGAATGGTGAGATAGTTAATTTTCATAATCAATATGACTCGATTTAGAATCACCTAAGAGACGGAGCCAGACCTTGAAATATGCCTATGAGGGCTTTCTGGGAGAATTTATTGCGGTGAGAGACCTTTCCTGAAATCGAATGGCACTATTTCGTTCGCTGGAGGCCCTGCCAAAGTATGAGGGGAAACAGGAAAAATAGCCAAGCTCCAACAGTCCCCTGTCCACCCTTCCTACCTGTTCCTCTCTCTCTCTCTCTCTCTCTCTCTCTCTCTCTCTCTCTCTCTCTCTCTCTCTCTCNTCTCTCTCTCTCTCTCTCTCTCTCGTAAGTCCCACACAGATCTCAATGTACTATAAAAGTATCCAGGAAAATATCCAGGATTTCTTGATGACTATCATTAAAATCACTATTAAACTAAGGGCAGGGATATGGGGTCCTGTCTGCTTCATCTCCTCCCCTCGATCAAGGGAGAAACCTCAGCGATGGGAGAAATCAGCGTTGTAGAGTCAGATAATGGGACAAGAGGCACAAGGAGAGAGTGTGGTCTATGTAGGAGCACAACAGTGGAGCTGGCTGGCAGAGGAAATGGGACACAGAGACACAGTCAGATGCACTGAATTTCCAGGACTCTCCTGAGAAAACCTGTTGGGAAAGTTTTGCCCAGGACTTTATACGATGAAAACCAGAACTCAAGTCTGAGGCAAATCTGAACGTAGATGAGAACAAGGCTGGGTGACTTCACCAAGAGGGTTGGATCCGGGACAAATTACCTCGGGCTGACTCGTTTACTTCACGGTTCTTTTCATCCTCTTTTTCAGATGTTGCAAAGAAGTCTCTTTGGAAACACTGTCCACGTCCTGGGCAGTGACTGGAGGAAGGCGCATTTCAAGTTTCACCGTCCCTTCTCTGACCTGGCTTTTGCTTTACAAGTAGAAAAGGTGACAGCTGGCAACAGCTGGCTCAGTCATTTCCAGTTCCTAATCTCATCTTGCTTGTCTCTGCTTCTCTATGGATGCTTGTGTCATTATAATCGAATGTAGAAATGACTGTGTAGCTCTGAATGATAAAAGACTTCTTAATGTCACCAAGTCTTGTTCAGGCTCTAGCCAAGCCCGCATCTCTTTATTCCTCCAATTCTTTTCAGTTCTCATTGTACTGCATCTCTCCGAATTTCAAGCCCCCAGAAAGATTCACAAGGCCGAAAGAACCCTAGAAACTCTTTCTGGCTTGATTGAAATATCAGTAATCCATGTCAGAAGTCACTAGTCACACCTACATTTCAGGAGCTAGCCCACTGGTTTCCCGCCGCCCGCGGATGTGAAGCAACATGCAGTGACGACAGGAAGGAGCAGATCTTGATCCCAGGCATCAGGCTGAAGGCAGGAAGCCAGCCACTGTAGATTCTAGCTTAGTGATGGCACCCAGCTGTAGCTCACAGAGACAGTGACCCAGAGTGTCCCTTTGCTAAGCCCCGAGGGCCAGCAGGAAGGGAAGGTTGCAGAGAAGAACAAACAGTGACAGCATCCAGTTCCAAGATTTACTCCTTGTGAGGCTGGCCCGGAGGTCCCACCAGGATGGTACCCAACTGCATCCTTCCTATCTCACGGGCCTCTTTGCCCACTTCAGGGAGGTGCCCAGAGCGTTCAGATGGCAGTGCAAGGTTCCATCATCAAACACTTACTCTTTTCCAGAGAGGAAAAACACGGCAGCCCTCACAGGTAAGAGAACTGTGGTTAGCATGTAAAAAATGGCCTAATGGATCTAGAATCTTTCTTTGCGAAACAATGAAACTCTCAGGTGGCTTCAGGAACGATGTCTGTCTTTGTAAGACAGAAATGGCTCAGGTTCTCCCAGAGGAGTGGGATTACCCTGGGAGAGCTTAGCCTGGTGCCATGGAACCCTGTTTTCTGCTTGCCTTCTTGTTACAAATTCAGCTCAAACTTAGAAACCTCTCTCATGATTCCCTATGTCAGATACTAAAGGATTAAAAATTAGCCAAAGACATCTATGTATCCTCCAGCAAGATAAAGTATATCACCCAAAACAAGAGCTCAGGGCCCAATACATTCTAAGATCAGGAATAAACACATTCAGTAGAAACAGAGCCCAGGATGCAAATTCTTTATGCAAAGGATTTATTAAGGGGGTGCCTTCTGGAGACCGATATAAGAGGGTGAGGAAGCAGGATAAGGAAGGAGAGGCACCTAAGGAAGGAGGGGATCCCCAGACATCTCAGTGAAAGCTACAAGGCAGAGCTAGGGAACACAGGCTGCTCTTCAGTGTACCCCCCTTCAGTTAAGAGGCGGAGCTTCCATACTAGCCATTCCAGACAGTCATTGGCTTGGGCCCTCCAAAGGAAAAAAAGTATATCACTTAGTCATTTCTGGGTAAGTGGCTCCAAGCCAGTAGAAGAGTTGGAAAGTAGGAGTCACAGGAGCAGGACCCAAAGTAGATGGGGGACACACCCATCACGCGAGAGTGCAAGATATCTGAACTAAAATACACAGCAGTGTACTACATAAGCATACAGCCTAGCAGTTGATCTGGGCTAAAACATCGAATACATGTAAATGAATCACTGCTCTGGTTGCCCTGCTCCATGTGGCCTTCCCGGACCTTCCCTGTCACAAGTTCCCTCTCCTCCCTGTAAGCACCTCGCCTTTCTGTCATTCTCTCTGTGCAAGCTTTGCAGTTATTCCGTCCCAGCAAAGAGCTGGACAAACAATACAAGTAACTGCTAGCCTCTGTCCGTGTTTCTTTGTGAACCAAATCTTAAAAATTTGAAGAAAAAAAAAATAAGCAGAAGAAAGATTGCTCCCACTCCCCAGAGAAGCTGGAGGTCCTCCCGGCACTGGTGGGATAGGGAAGACCACAGACTCAGGACCCAGGTGGCCTGAATGACTCAACTCTGTATCTCACTCCCTCCCCTCTAAAATGGGAATAGATCTGGTACCGCCAAAGAGCACCTTCGTGCATTAAATGACATTAATGTGTGCAAGGTACTTAGTGAGGTGAGGGACGGACGGCTCAGGGTGAGCTGACGCCCCGGTGGGAGGGGGCGCTTTAAGACGTGACCAGGTGGAAAGGGAGGTGCAACGTGCCTGAGGGAGGGGCACGGGAACGGAATGTGCAGGGGGTCCTTGGGGTTCCATCTGGGAAGAGACTTTACAAAGTGAACATGTAGGAGGCGAAGCTGCAAGGATAATTTGGGATTGAGCTTGAAAAATGACTGTATCAGTTGGGGGGGGGGCAACATATTCAGGGCGACCCGTTTTGGAGTTCAGAGCCAGCCAACAGGGGAGCGCTAGGATGAGCCAGGCTGGTGTTGCTGAGGGAGCTGCCTTGTTGCCCTGAAGACTGCGGTTAGGGGCAGAAAGGCCAGGCTATCCTGCACCACCCTCACACGGCAGGCTGAGAGGGGAGCCAGGAGGTTGTCCCCCATACTCGGAAAGAGACACAAACATCAGAGACCAGGTTGCTGATCCCACTGTTTTTTTTGTTTTTTGTTTTGTTTTTTTTTTTGTTTTTTTTTTTTTGTTTTTTTTTTTTTTTCCCTGACTGCCTGCATTGCAGCTTATGTAACCTGAGCCAGCGTGAGCAGGAGCGAGCCCTAGCTGCCACACTGGCTGGCATCCTGTGGACTGCAGGGGCAGCTGAGAAGGCCATCGTCTGTTTTGTCACCAGAGACATCCCTAGCACTTCGATTCTTGACTGCTCTCGCGACAATTTCATTGAGAGGGTAAGCGCACTCCAGCCCGTGTGAGCTAAAGAGCCAATGAAGCTTCAGCGTGCACATGGTCATGGGAACGCAGCCCCCACGGAGGACCTGAATTAGCCAAAGGGACCTTCAGACATGCAGTCACCAGGGGCTGTAAGTGCCTGGTGGCCAAAAGTGAATTTCTCCTAAAGATGGCGAATTTCTCCTAAAGTTCACTCGTGTCAAGAATACACTGCATTTGGATAGTGGGTTCCAGGTTATCTTAGTGGTTAAATGTGCTGCTCAGCTCTGGGTTTGATACACACCACCAAAACTTGGGGGGGAAAAGATCCACATCTGAAATTAGCATTAGCTACATTTCTCTATCCGTTATCATAAAGATAGTTAAACTCTATCAGAGAAAAAAAATACCTACTCACGGTTTTATTATTTGAGGTACCATAGTGACTTAAAATTGAGGGATGTGACAGGGATGGCATCACCACCTGGCTTACCATGTGTGTTTTCTGCGGCCTTGTGTTTAATGCCAGTTTTTGGCGATGTAATTTTGTAATGAAACAAACCCCCCTCCCTTTAGGTAATAACAGTGAAATGATATCTCTTAGAGAAACCTTTCATCTCCCTTTTCGTTTTTATCTTCAATTCCTGAACTGTAGCTCCAGCTGTTTGAATTTTCAGAGAGAGAAGCCGCTGAGAAATTCATCTATGATCATTTACACTGTGTAAGTGTTTAAACGTTGAGGTAATCCCTTTATGCGGAACTGATCGCACAGAGATCTTCCTTCTTTCGGAAAGCGTGTTCCTAATGGTGCTCGTTAAGAAAACCAGGTCAACTGGAGGGCTAAGGAAGGGCAGGACAAGGGACAGGCAAACCTGCCTTTCCCTCCTCCCAGCCTGGAAAGAGGCCAGATCACACCGAGGCCACTCATGGACGTCTCCTTCTCGTCAGCTAATCAATCCCAGAAACTAGCACCTTTCAGGCTGTGTTCCAGGATTGCTTTAGAGAGGAGAAAAACCTTAATGCAGGTTTACCTCATCAAATGACGAACAAGAAAAACTGGAGGAAAACTAGGCTGACTGGAAGACGGGTCACACTGACTTCAAGGAAGTGGCTGAGGGCCTTAGGAAGGCAGCGCTTCTAATGGCACCGTCACAGTGTTCACCACGGCATCGCTTCTTCCCCACCCTGGGTAAAGAGGGGGCAAAGCACTGGCTAATGATGGCAGAAAAGTGGAAGGTGCTTTTGAAAGACTTCAGTTGAGGAAAAGAAAATGAAGCATGGTTTTCAGAAGAATTAGAAGGCCAGAATGTATGCTGAGGAGAATTAGCAGGCTAGCCACGCAGCCGCGAGCTGCAGAGCGCATGGGTGGAACTGAGATTTATAAAACTCACTGCAAAGGCAGTAGAGGCGGGAAACTGGGACATCAGGACTTACACACATCCTGTAGACGATCTTGGTTACACTAATGTCGACAGGGTTTCCATCAGAGGATTCAAGCTGAGGCTACAAACATGTTTCCCCGTAAAAAAACTAAGAATTGAGCACACAGGGAGGCTGCAAGGATCGGAAGTTCAAGGCTAGCCAGTGCTACACAGTAAGACCTTGCTTTTTGTTTTTGTTAAAATAAAAAGAACCAGGCAGACATGAGGAGGAAATGCCTTAAGCCCATGAGGACGAACCAGTGCAAATAGAGCTGCAGGGGGATCACCCAGCCAGCCAAACTACGTTGTCTATTACCACAGCCCCACTAAGGAGGAGCAGGCACCAATTCCTGAGTGAGGAGAAGAATTCCCTTAGGTAAGGCTACACACTGCAATCAACAGACCTTCGTCAAATTAAATCCTACTTACTATCAGTTGTCTTGCATCCAGTTTTACTTAGGGAGGGATTTCAACATTGAGATTTGAGGGCTGCTTGCGTGCAAGAGGACTATTGCTGTCAGCTGAGCAACTGACACCCCCCTCCGTCACCCTGCCCCCTCCATCAAGAGAAATGCTGAGACTCTAGACCCCCTCCTCCTGCCCTGCAAACACACTGATGACGCTCCTAGCAATGTGACCCTGTTTGAAAATGAAGTCATTTAAAGGTGCAGTCAAGATCCGAAGAGGTCGGACAGGATCAGGGGGAGCTGGGTTCCAACAGCTGATACTTCTTAAGCGGGAGAATGTGCAGACTGACTCATGGGAAGAGCGCGTGAGAACCAGCGGAGGCAGGGAGACATCCGAGTAATGGGCCTGCAAGCCAACATGTGCTAATGGCTTCAGCAAGAAACGTACAGAGGTTCCAGACGGTCCCAGTCCCGGGGCCCTCACAGGAAGTGCTGCCCTACTCTGAACCTTGGTCTCAAACCTCCACTTCCCAGAGCTGTTAGGACACGGATTCCTATTATTCTAGGACACTCGATATTCTGCTAAAGTGCGGTAGCCACCCTGGGAAGTCAACGCCCTGTCTCATCTGAGCTGAGTGCGAGCCTCTGTGGAGCTAACACCCTTTCGCATCTCAATCTGCACATTGTCAAAGAACAACGGGGAAATTTCACATCAGAATCGTGCCACCGGAACTCATCCCAGGAAAGACCGCAACGCTTAGCTTACCTTCTTTTCGCTCTTCAGTTAACTGACAAGCTGCTGATCTCCCGGCGGATTAGCTGGCGGGAGGAAGGAGAGTCATACCTGGTAAAAAGGGACTTGGCAGGTGCGACTCGGGATCTCGGGATGGGGGATGACTCTGGATTGTACTGCTGTGCCCAATTAGCCACCGTGTCACATGGAAAGAAGGAGGTAGGAACTCTAGAGAGCTGTAAGGAAAGCGAAAAGACTAGGTGGTGGGCCATGAAGAAGAGATGAGGGCAGATGCTCCTTTAGAACCCAGGGTGGTTGGTAGTCTCTGCAGCCTTTCCATTAAGAGCCTCGCTGGGCTTGGAGCTTGAGTGTTGTTTCCAGCCTCCAAGGCTGTGGTATTGTTGTAGCAGCAATTAGGTAACTAACCCACAACAACTTTCCACTTAGCCTCAGGCCCCACACTGCCCATTTCTCTTATACCCTGAAGAATGCCCATTTGAATTCTTGTCTGCCGCCTGTGCCACTGGCCTGGGGGTTCTGTGCTGTAACAGGTTACAGGCATACATGCAGACACACTATTCCATGAAGAAAAATAAGGTGCCCTGGGAAAAGCCTTCCTGCTGCTGTACCTTCTAAGAAGGCTCTAGCTCTGGACACCTGGGAGGCCAGCAAAAGGCTGCTTTGTAGCAAGGGAAATACTGAGAAAAACCTAAGATTAGACTAGCCCCTGAGAGGCTTGGATTTGATCAGGCAGTTTGGATATGATCCACGGGGTCACGAATTATCATTTGAAAGTTTTAAGCAGAACAGCCTTAAAAAAGGGACAGATTCTCTGGATCCAAAACATTCCAAGAACCAAGATGTATACTGTACATTACTCCATTTAACCTTTGCAACAAATCCTGCGGTGAGAGGGATGCAGTATCTGCTGAAAGTTTCAGATAAAACTCAAAGAAAGCCGGGTGGTGGCACACACCTTTAATCCCAGCACTCAGGGAGGCAGAGGCAGACAGATCTCTGTGAGTTTGAGGCCAGCCTGGTCTACAGAGTGAGTTCTAGGACAGCTAGAGATACACAGAGAAACCCTGTCTCAACAAAACAAAGAAACAAACAAAAAATCAAAAAGAACCTGATGAATAAAAGTGTCTTTGTTCACCTGTTAATGCCAAAGCTCTTTCTCTGAGTCTCCTGCTCCTTCGGAATTCAATGGGGTAGCTAGAAAAGATATGTTCAGCAAACCAGGTCAGCTCAGTGTAACACCAGGGTCCTCCAAGGGAACAGACTTACATCACAGCCATGATTTAAAGAGAATCACTAAATAGAAGTAGAAGAAAGAAAGAATAAGTTGAAGTCAGAGACTGTTGGCCCATTGGTGGCCTTCAAGTGGAGAAGGAAGTGGCTGGGAAGAAGAGAGCCTCTGCTCTTCCAGTGACTAGGAAGGGAGCGGGCTTTTGTAAGACCGAAGACCTTGACGTCATACCCACACGTGTGCCCTCTACCCCTCAATCAGCAGTGTTTTTAAGCAAAGGTGTTGGTCTCGTTTTCCACAGTTCCAAGGTGAAGGCAGCCACAGTGTCATCCTCTTCCTCTACAGCCTAGTCCTCTCCAGAACATTCGAGAGGTAAATTTCACAAACATCCACGCGGGCATTGCCTACAGGAAGGGGGCCACATATGTGTGAACTCGGTAGGAAAATATTCCCATTCCATATTTTATGCAATGGTTTTTCTTCTGCCTGTGTGTCTTCTTGTTAGTTGATTAGTCCATATGAATAGGCGAGGTCTTTTATGAATATTTTTTATCCACAAATTATCCCCTCAGATGTCTAACTTTTGTCGATGCAATACAAAGTTCTGTTCTTGGTACAATGGGAAGCATAGCTAAGAGATGATGGGACGCTCGTCTTCTGTGGTTTCCACCCTGGGGAAGATAGCAGATATGCCCAGAAATAGTGGACAAAACCAGGCAGCACCTGACATCCCAAAGTGGCGTAGAGATAATGATTGCTGGTGGATTCCAGAGGAGGCAGGCTCCTACAGTAAGCACAGAAAGTTCTAGGGAAGAGGAAGGCATTCTTCCAGACTCTGAAATAAATGCAAGATTTTGAAAGCCAGACAAGGGGTAGGGGCTCCTATGAAGGAAGAATTACAAAACCTGAGCCAGCGTTCATGAAACTTATCTTTAACGACAATGACATTTGTGTGAGCTATACTCTCATTTCGTTAGAAAGCTCATTTAAATCAACGTGTATTTAGGCATAGACCTGTTTCTAAACATTACTCTTCTTGCCTTTCAAATCTTCAATATTAATAGATAAGCAACTTCTTCAAGCTATTTAAAGATGGAGTAGACATGCCTTCACAGGCCTGTAAACCTGGCCACTCAGGAGGCTGAGTCAAGGGGATCACCTTGGATTATAGGGTAAGCGTAAGACCAGAATGGGCAACCTAGTATGCTTTAAATTCAAAATAAGGAGTGAAGAGGAGCTAGGGAGCTGGCAAGCTGGGTCAGCTGGTAAAAGACAGTTTCGCCAAGCCTTTGGACACCAGCTTGAACCACAGAACCCACAGTGTGGGAGAGAATGGATCCTCACAAGTTGTCCTCTGTCTAAGTTGAACTCACATTTGCCATCCTTCTGCCTCAGCCTCCCACACAGGTGGGATTATAGCACGGTGGCACCATGCTTAGCTACCATTAAGATTTAAAACGCTCAAATCTATACCACCTTCTCTTCTGCTGTACTCTGAAGAGCGCTCTCCTCAGTTCCATGAGATCCCCCACATCTTTCAGTGTCGTTTGCAGAGGGCATGCCCTCCAGTCTCAGCTCAAGATAAATAAATCAACTCATGAAGACATACTGTTTCCACCTCAGCACTATGTTTCTTCCAGTTGACAAGAGCCACAGACCACCTTGTATGGTCAAGGGTAGGGCCAGCCTCTGGTCCCTGATCTTGATGCTAAAAAATGAAGTCGCGACCACTCTGGTTTCCACTTGATGAGTCTGTTCAGTCCTGCTTTAAGCCAGCACGCTCTGGTGTGGTCATGTTACTGCTGTCAGCCTAACATCTGTTAGATAGGATAAGCCTCTTCTCCAACGAGCCCAGCATCCATCTAGAACACACACAGGGGTTCTATTGTGTGACATGTTTATGTCTTCTTCCTCCTTTCTTACCACTGACTCCTTACTTCACCATCCAAACCATAGTTTCCCCATCACCCCTGAAGCCCTGGTCCTCTAAGACGTAAAATCATGAAGGCATGAGCAAGGGACAGTGGCCTTGTTACTGCTGCACTCCCTGGGATGACCACTGTTTCAGGCCAGATGCTGACAGCTCCCTTCATCCTGCAGGCTTCAGAAGGACCTGGACATCAGCACCGCTCATCTCTTGCTGTCTCGTGCTGGGAGCATCCTGTGCAGGCAGGTAGGCGGGAAGACTGGGCATCGCTTTCATAGAACTCTGAACCAGGCTTCTTTCCTAAGTAAGTCCATTTTCTCCTTGAGTAAAACCTGGTCACGCTGTCTTTGAAAGATGAGATAAAGCTACCAGAGCCTACTCTCTGGTTTCCACAGTCCTTCCTAGAGTCCCCACAGAAGCCGGAGATCTCAGAAACATGATCCCTCAACAAGACTCACCAGGTATCCCTAGTATCTGACAAAACAAATGGCGTACATTTTAGCTTCATGCTTCCTAAGTCATAACAATGGGAAGCACATTTAAAACAAATACAAAGGCAGAAAAGTCAGCACGTGGGTGGGAGGAAAAAAAGCAAAAAAAAAAAATCCCAAAACCCCAAAAACTGTTATTTTAATTCTACCAATTTCATATCACACATATGCTTTTCCAGAACTATGTTTGCATGGCTGCATTCTTTATAGTAAAAACAAATGGGCATTTAAAACAATTGTTTTATCTTTTTGTGTTGAGGGTTGAATCTAGGCCTGTAGGCCTGATAGGCAAGCTCTCTGCCCCAGAGCTGCCTCCCGGACCATTTCTGTAATGCTTTTTAAAGAAAACAGTCTCCCTAAAATGTAACTATTAACCAACTGTTCAACCTAGGCCGTTATCAATATGATTTTGACTGGGAGAGCAAGTCCAAATGTCTTCAATGGCTATGAGAAAGGAAGGTCTGGGGAAACATTACATGGAGTCCTGGCCCGCAGTGACGTTGGCTACTTGCAGTGGGGTAAGGACGCTTCTGAGGGTGACCGACTCTCACAGGTTAGTGCTTTGATTCTTAACTCCATAACTAGAATGCAAGTATTTTTGTCATGCTTAAAAGTGTTAAATCTGAACCTCTTTTCCCACTTGGTACCTTTGGTGTGCCTCCCTCCCTCTCTCTCTCTCTCTCTCTCTCTCTCTCTCTCTCTCTCTCTCTCTCTCTCTCTCTCTCTCTCTCTCTCTCACACACACACACACACACACACACACACACACACACACGGGGTCTAAATGGAAGCATTCAATGCTATTTTATTCTCTTCATATTTTATTTCCCATGTTTTAATGCCTACAAAGTACATATAATGGAAGCCACATGTGAACACTTATTGAAAAACAATATTTGAAACACACAGATGGATGGAAGTTTCCTTTCATGCCCAGGTAGCCACAGCCCGGTGGTTGGCGTCCCCCAAATCCGTTACTTATGCAAATGAGTGTACATGCGCTTCCTGTTGCTGATCATTTTTTACAAATACTAGAATGGGGGCCCTGTTTTTGATGTGCCTGTCACAAATGTCTTCAGCTCAGGGGATGCACACCTCTTCTGACGGCCAGAAAGCAAACCGTGCGTGTAGAAGCAGAATAAGGAAGAGAGGGTGCAAGGCGAACACTTTTCCCAGCCCATGAACCAAAGTTGCTTAGGATGCATTGTGTCGCGGTTTTCTTCCTGACCCCGGGAGAGGCAAGGACTGTGGAGAGCAGCAGCTCTCTGGAGTAACCTGGAGGTGGTTCCCTCTGATAGAAATGCCAATGCCCATCATCTTTTAACCCTGCTGGCAAACGAGGCCTTGCTCAGCTCTTATCCTGTCTACCAGTTCTCCCGTTCCTGCCACAAATACCCTTCCTGAGTACAGAATTTCTCACAAGGAGCCGTCCAATCCATAACCTCACCTACGTCTCCACTGTGTCCAGTTGTCATGTGTGTGTTATTCACAAACCCAACATCTTCTGCATGTGTCTGGGTGACATCAAGAAAACAGGATATGACCGTGGCAGGCTGGTAGCTTTTATGCACATGTGTGCATTGAAAGTTTCTTTACTGTTCCTTAATTGCAGATTCCAGGAACATCACACACACACACACACACACACAAATGAGAAGTGCCAAATAAACTGATAGGAATGAACTCAATTCCGTTCTCCAATGGTCTGTGTTTTCAGGAATGCTTTTTTCTCTTTTTCTTCCTTGTGTGTTACTCTCTTGGAATCTTTCTCATATTTATCCTTATACGCTAGTGAGAATCCGGCCCTTAGTGTGTTTAATGGCTGCAAAGAATCCCATTACATGAACAGCAAAGACTAAACTTGGGTACATCCTGGATGAAAACAGATGGGTTATAGTCATAAGGTCCCTAGTCACGTTTTCTAGAAAAGCTGACCGGTTCACTTCAGACCTTAGTAAATACAGTGAAGAAAACTCAGGCAGAAGCAAGGGTTCATTTGACATATTTTGCTTTTCTGTTAGCCATACATAGTCACTACATGTCTACGGTCTAGTATTGTCTATGTCTCAGATCTCAGCAACGTGTCAAGATTCTATTTTGCAAAAATTGGAGGAATAGACTAGATCAAGTTCCAAGGGTGAAACACACAAGTGACAATAATTTTAGGGCTTCATCTATCGTGACAAAGCCCCTTCACGACGTTGTAGTTTATAACTTGTGTCATTATACCCCTGCGTCACTTGTGCTACTATTGATATTTTTCCTTAAATCAACTCGGTTTTCAGATTGTTTTTAACCTTCATTGCTATGGCGATATAAAGCAAGCAATTGCTTTTCCCTTGTATGCCTTTAAGTAAATAGATGCTTGTCTTTATAAGTTTCTTCTTATATGTGGCATGTCACATGTCACATGCCAGCCGTATTTAGAAGCCTTGGTGCAAAGGCAAGTAGGTCCTACAGCAGAAGAAAATAATCCTACCTGGAAATCTACAGCTATTGGAAACCTCAGCAGGGGCAAGACCTGCCCAGTCACTCATCCTTCTGAGCTGATGACTATTGCGTTCTCTCCTGATTTCTGAGATATGGGACTGGTGTGGAGCAAACAGATGGAAATCCAGAATGTTCTGTGCACGTGTGTGACTTCTGCCAGACGATAATGGATAGCATTCTCACGCTTCAGTCAGCCAGGCTCACTTAGCATCACTTGGATGGGAGGATCTGTGTCCAGATACACAACTGAGTCCTAGGTGGGCCTCACGAGGCATGTGCTGATTATTCTAGAAGAGTGGTTCTCAACCTTTCTACTGCTGTGTGATGGGGAACCTCCTTCAGCCCAATGGCCTTCAAGAGGCTGGACTAGGTTGGGCATGGCCTTGGGTATCAAAAAGTTGCGGGCCCACTTGCTTGCTCTCTCTCTCGGCTCTAACACCCAAATGCTGGATTCTGTTCCTGCTCTCCCATTGTGATCTGTGTTGCGTTCCCCCTTAACTAAAGAACCCCTTATTATATCCTGGGATTACTTTATTCGCCTTCCCCTTTATCTGGTGTGTCCCCTTCAGCTGTGACCATTTAATACGGTTCCTCAGGTTGGGGTGACCTCAACCATAAAATTATTTTCATAAAATTAGTTCATTGCTAGTTAATATCTGTAATTTTGCTACTGTTATGAATCATAATGTAAAATCTGTGTTTTTGTGTTTTCAGTGGTCTTAGGTGACCCCTGTGAAAAGGTTGTTTGACCTCCAAAGGGCTCTCGACCCAGAGGTTGAGAACTGGTTTTCTAGACTAATGCGATAGCAATGATATCAGCCTGACTGCAATCTAAGCCTATTCAGAAAGTTCTGAATGACCGACGCCTGGGGGCATCCTCAAACCCCACTAACTTCTACTTGTATTGTCACATAGATTATTACATTATTAAGTTTTTAGCGGGAGTACCTGCATTTTCATTTTGTGTAGGGTCCTGTAAGCAAAAAGCCATGTTGACCCCAAACAGTGTTACTTCCTCTGAGGGACGCTGGGAACGTGACCTCAAATCTCCCAGGTGATTCTAAGAGTCAGTGAGGGTGAGAAACCCCTGCCCTATGTAGGGCTTCTCAGCTGTGGGCACTGGGGATATTTGTCTATGGTGTGGAGCTGTGCTCTCTCTGCAAGCTCTTGTGTGGCACCCTCTAGATGCCAGTTGCTCCAATCCTGTCATCACGACCTCGAACATTTGTAGCCATTTTCAAATGTCCCCTGGTGGTGGTGAGGGCAGAATTGTCCCTAGGTGAGAATTACTATTCTAGAGGAAGGAGGAAATTCAATGAACTCTTTTGGCTCTGTGATTAAATCCATGGTATGAGAAACTGGGAAGCCAGCTCTTTCAACAGAACCTAGAAGAAACAGCATACCGTCGTCTCATCCGCGCTGGCGAGGTGGGCAGCCTTTTGTTCCCTTTTAACGTTTGCAAGGCTTTGGGGGACGAGCTGCTGGCTTTAGCTGAGGCTAAAATTGGACAGGTGTTTGCAAAGCAGCTGCTAAGCTGGTCTGAGGAAAAGGACCACATCAGAGAAAATGTCACCACCAAGAGGCAGAGCGCATCAGAGTCAAGAATTCGTGGGGATCCAGCGCTAAACCATGCTCTAAAGAAAATTACCTGCAGAGCCTAAAATATCCTCTAATAAGAAGAGGATGTTTTCAAGGACCTTAAAGGCAGTTGAGAGCACACAGCACATAGGGGAGAAACTAAGAGCTTTCCTGCCGGGAAGAGGGCACAATGTAGGAGCCCACAGGGCGCCATCTGAAGGTTCGCTTGCCAATTCGAAGTAGGGCAGAGGCTAGAGATGCCTGGAGTCACTTTAAAATCTACATTAAAATCAAATCTAAAACAGTTCCAGCTTTGGGGAAAGTGAGTAGTGGGACTTTTCATCCTTCATTCTTGAACTCAGCATTCTCTCCCCCAGGGAGATGCCTGTAAATGTGCCCTCACTGAAAACTGCCCGAAATTGTGCACTAATGGCTTAAAACCCCGAGGACATTTATGACGATGCTTCTGTCATGCACTTGGAGTTTGGTTTTTTTTTAATGTATTATAGATCAGCCATAAGCTGACAATCGTCTTGCTTAAGCCTCTCAAACACGGATATACAAAACACGCACACACGGTTGATTTTCCGTGAAGTATTCTTTTTTGTTCTTTCCATTTCATCTTCCTATGTCAGAACAGAAGCAATGTTCATCTCATGAAGCCCTGACATCATTTTTGCACACACACTCACGTGTGTATTTCTCACTAGAGAGTGAGAAACAGAGGCTAGAGGGTGTATTATGGAGTGTCTTCATTCACTGGAGTGCCGATGGCCATGGGCACACAGCACCTATTTTTGCCAGACTTTCTACTGGCAATAACCCTAGCTAGCAATGATATCTTCCACGTATAACCCAAAGCTAGAATCCTAAGTCCAGTTCGTTGATCTGTGATTCAGTTAAGAGATTAGAGGAGAGAGAGCACGAGCAAGGAACTCAGGACCGCGAGGGGTGCACCCACACACTGAGACAATGGGGATGTTCTATTGGGAACTCACCAAGGCCAGCTGGCCTGGATCTGAAAAAGCCTGGGATAAAACCGGACTCGCTGAACATAGTGGACAATGAGGACTACTGAGAACTCAAGAACAATGGCAATGGGTTTTTGTTCCTACTGCCCGAACTGGCTTTGTGGGAGCCTAGGCAGTTTGGATGCTCACCTTACTAGACCTGGATGGAGGTGGGTGGTCCTTGGACTTCCCACAGGGCAGGGAAACTTGATTGGGCTAACGAGGGAGGGGGACTTGATTGAGGGAGAGGGAGGGAAATGGGAGGCAGTGGCGGGGAAGAAGCAGAAATCTTTAATAAATAAATAAAAATTAAAAAAAAAAAGGTCAAAGGAACTTAAAGGACCTTGCCCAAAGCCTTGCTGAGTTGCCGGTTAGAGCAGGGTTATGAGTCTTATTCTATCTGCACTCAAAGCTCACGGTCTCTGCTGTACTGCGACATTTATTTTCCAATAAATTAAAAATATATAAATACTAGTTCCTGGAACTGCACGCCATAGTTAGCACTTTAAAAATCAGCTATAAGTGCAGGATGGTCTTACACAACCTTGAGTTTTTGCTACAGACGCACTAGCGGTGGGCGCTAACATTTTGACAGCGGCAGGGGTTTTGAAGCGGATGGCGGTTGAGCCGTTTAAAGCTAAAGCCGTTATGAGTTTATGAATCACAGGTGCTTGGTCGCATGCTTTCTAAAGTGTTTGCCCCCACCCAGTTTCTGGACAGGCAGACCACGTCTGTCAGGTGCCGACACTTTTCCACCCTCATCAGGACAAGCTCAACGGTACTTAGACGGGCGCTCACCAAGTAGCCATCTGCGCTGGCTTCAGTTGACCCCAGAGTCAAATATTTCACGACACCCAAGCCTGGAATGGAAACACCTTGAAGAGCAGGCTTGGGAAAGAAAAGAAGAAGGATTCAGAACAATGTCACACATCGTGAGACCCTCCACAGCCACGGCCCTTCCTTTCTGCCCCAAGGCGTGGTGACATTGCAGGAGACCTGTGTTTGGGCAACTGAGCGTGTGTTGCTTCCAGAGTATCTGGTGGGTCCTGTCCGGGGGGATGCAATAGAGCTGAATAGGACGTGTATTCACTGATGGGGGATAACCTAGCAGAAGAAAGGCTTCTGAGCTCAGAAGGCAACTGGCATGCTACCCAGCCAGCAGCTGGGATCTGTGGCGAAGGAGAAACACATTCTGAAGCTCTGCCTTTGTCTCCCCAAGTCAATCTTTTCTTCCTCTGTGTTAAAACTGCAGAGATTGCAAAATAAAAAATAAAAAAAAAAAACACATTTTTCTGTCCCAATGTCACAGCTCAGTGGGTGAGATTTAAAAAGGAAAAAAAGTTGATGCTCTCATCAGATGAAGTGGCAAGCCCCCTAGAGCCCACCAGACTGACAGTTCCTGCAGGAAGCAGCCAGCTACCCACGAGGCGAGGCACTATTTTGAAGCCTCCCTGTTACTTTTCTATTTGAAGGTACAAGTTCGAGTGTGAGGCTCCAATACCTAAGTGAGAACATAAAGCAGTTTGAGTCTAACACCATCTGGAAAGCCTTGGGAGGTTCACGTTATCGTTACACCTGCCAGTGGGAAGAAAAATCAGCTCTGAGTTTTAGAAGGGACTGGAGCCATTTAGGTCTTGCCAGAATCATTCCCACGGCAGCCCTGGCAGCGCCTACTTCCATCCCAATGGTACCCTCTTCTCTCTTTACGTCTTCCCTTTGGAGAGCCAGATGGGAAGAAATCCAACCTTGGAAACAGCCAATGAAGCGATAACTCGCTACACTCTGCCACGAAGTCACCAAGGTTAGCACCCCGCAAGCCTGATCTAATTTGTTTTTACAACATACCTGCAAACTCTGCCAGAGAAGTTACGTCAAGTATGTGTTCCAGGTGGCAGAGAGGAAAGCTAGACCATTAACACGTATGCATGGGAATTGTCACCCGGGCTTCTGACACCATTCTCCCGCTCACATTGCCAGCCTGAGGCCCTGGGACCTGCAATATTAAGTTCATTACGCAAAGGCACTGTCTATGCACGGTTGTTCTGGTGGCACAAAAGGAAAGCCTACATGGACTCAATTCTTGCTCTCTGGTGTTAGGATGTGTCCGTCTCTCCTGTCCTTGTCATTTTACATTGGCTTAAAGAAAGGTTTACGTTACAGAGGATTTGGCTGCTGGGAGTAACACAGAAACAACCGGGCTTACTACACAATAAGTGAACCTAAGGAGAAAGGTACTTTATTTATAGTATCGCTGTATCAAATTTAATTTCCTTCTTACCATGGCAACATGCACAAATTCAGAATTGGTGGAATCTCACCAATAAAATATATTTAGAACCCTGCAAAGAGGGCGGGTGGCTGGTAAACCATGTCTATCCAAAAACAATTAAAACGCTTAAAACTGGAAAATGTCAATCAAATGGGCGTGTGTGCAAGAGCAGGACAGGGGTTGGGGTGAGACCTGACGAGATTCAACCAGAAAGGGCTTTGATTTGATGTTTGCAGGACTTGCTGTTTTCAGACTTGGGGGCCACAGCTGTAGCTCAAGCCCGGTTCGGTCACCATCTTCAGATTAAAAGAGCTAAATTAACAGTAGAAAGCAGGAAGAGAGATTTATTCAGTGTGATCACATTGGGAAGAGGGACCGAGAAATCCAGTCACCTCCCCTAAGCCTGTCTTTGGGCCCTGAAGTGAGATCAGAGTTTGAATAGAGGGCCAAGGACGTCCACACCTAAGCAGTCCCAGTCAGTGGGTGGTCCTGCCTGCCACTGACTCCCCTTGTCTAGGTTCCAGTCCTGTAAGGTGGTCAATAAAGTGTTAGAACTGATTGGAATCTGTGCAGGAGTTGAGTTTATCCTTTGGCTGGGGTCTTTTCTTTCACCCAGCATGAGATCCCTGGAGAAACCCCCATTTCTTTAGGATCCATTACTTGAATAGTCTGATAGTCACACAGAGAAAGAGTCATCAGTATCTCTTTGGAAGATCTTACTTTCTGGTCGACCCGTTATATTACTTTAAACCAGCTGTTTGCTCAGTGATAACTGTAAGGCTCATCTCCTGACTTGTTACCCTAAGTACAGTCATGCGGGGCATTCCCTTCTACCACAATCTCTCCAGGCAGGCAACACTGCCTACTCGGGGTGAAATCTGGTCATTGTGGTTCAGAAGGGATCTAGTCACTTTGAGTTCAGGAAAGACAAGAGTTGCTTTGCTCTATAAAGTGACAGGGCCTGGTGTCAGCACCAGGCCAGGCATGTGCAACTGAGAAAGAGCAGAACTTTTGCCATTTTACAAATGTTCTATGGAAAATGTTTGTATACATATTACCTGTATATGTACATATTATCTATATATGCATATCATCCTTACATCCAGAATTTACAGGGACTTTCATTATTTTTTTAAATCAATCATAAGATCGACCTGATTTCAAATGGCATGACACTTTATCACAAACAGCATTCAATCTCCTAGTTACTTCATTCCATTCTTACATGAATGGTTGCATGTTCCAGTTGAGTGTGGAGATACACGCTAGTAACCTCAGCACTTACAAGGCAGAAGCAGGAGGGTTATAAGCTTGAGGCCAGCCTGGGCTACAGAGCAAGTTTGAGGCTATGTGCTAAAATGGTCTCAAAATGTAAATATTAATAAGAATTGTTTGTCCTGTATATCATATTTTCATTACATACAAACCTTAGCTCAGGAAAGAACTATTGCAAGAATGCCTACAAAAGAATGTGTTCCTTTTAACTAATGTATATAGCTAAATACTTATTTACAACTTGGGAGAAATGTATGTGAAACCAATCCTGGGGCTATTTCTCTTTGCCTATACCTAATATAGATTTGCCCCTGGTTCAAAGGTGAGATACTCAGTGTCTTAGTATGGCCCCTATGCTTCAGACCTTTGGCTTCAATTGCTGTCTAAAACTACATTTCATATGTTCTTCAATTATACAGGATGGCGTTTTTCCATTGTCCCCCTAAACTATTATGATCCTTATTTAATAGTGACTGCTCAAGGAGGCATCTGTCTGGTTCTAGAGAGGAAATGCTGTCTATACAAACAAACCAAAAATGGTTTAAGACATGGTGAAGAAGGAAAAGACTCAAAAGCCGAGCCATTAAAATGGGAGAGAGAACCTCCCAGGACTGGCTGTCTTGGGAAAACACTTTGGACGGCTCTTCTGGCTACTCCTCTTTCTGAAACCACTGGCTGCCATCTACCTGATCCCTGTGTCTGGTGTCCAAAGATCTAGCTGAACTGCCAATTAGTCTTCTCTAGAGTCAAACAAATCTAGGTCGTCATGACGTTGCATCGTGGTTTCCAGTCAATACCAGCAGACAGCCCGTTGTCCACAGGGTCTTTAAATCAGGCCAACAGATTTATTTTTGTGCACCAGCCAACTTTCCCTTCATGACTGCCTCCCGCAGTGCCCTGGCAGAACAGCTACAGTGGGTACGGTAGTGGTAATACAAACCCATTCAGCCTTAAGAAAATACCCAAGACTGGCCTTGACGCTCTATCAAGCACAAATGTGGGGAGCAAACAAGTCTGGGACACTATCGTAGTCTCTGGACTTTGCAAAATACAACTGGAAACTTTCTAGGCCATCAACAGCCTTGCATGTTACAGGGTCAGGGTCTACTGAACGACAAATCATGAACTAATATCAATGTCTGGAGGATCCATCTTACCACTTAAAACCGATCAAAATCAGCCATGTTCTTATGCTCTCCTGTAAACCCTAGAGCCAAGAATTGAACTGAAAAGAAACCATAAACAAACAGGACCAGTAGGTTCTGTCACTGCTCTGCCCACGGCCACTTCACTAAGCTTGCCTTTTTCTACTTGTACCTAACTGGGATGAATTCGTCACCATTCTCAATCCCAGCCCACCGTGGCCATATGAAACCAATACACTCTGCTGTATGTATGTCTTCACCAATCACCTACATGCTAACTCGTAGGTACATATGTGCACAAGGGTGTCTCCCACATTTCCCAGAAGCCTTCTTCCTCCGGTATAAGTGACTAGTGTTACCAGAAAGCCAACATCTGCTGCAGGAGACGTCATCCAATCTTGGGAATTATACCGGGAGCAATCACCCTAGTCAGTGACCCAGAATTGGCCTTCTCGTTTCCCACATCTATAGTTACAAGTCAGTCACCTTATAGCCAAACTAGAAAACCTTCCCCATAAGGCAGCTGTTTTTTAAAAAGCACAGCCCATTCAGAGCAAAGTGAGGCGTTCCCACCCTCCCAAACCATTTGTAGGTGTAAATTCATTCTCCGTGAAGTCTTGGTTTAGGGGTTTTATCCCCGCATACAATGGCGTGCAAGCTGTATGTGCAACAAGAAGCCCAGGACTGCTTTTTCACCAGGAGAATGTGTCAGTGTCTTTCATTCAGAAAGATCTAGATGTTCATCTGCATTCTCCTTTCCCATTCCAGGTGGGCAGCATGCTGAAGACGCCCACATTTCCTATCTGGCTGTGCAACCTTAGTGGAAATTATAGCATCCTTTTCTGCACAAATAGGCAGCTCTTATCAGACTGGAAAATGGAGCGAGTCTTTGATCTGCACTTTTACAGCGGGCAGCCCTCCCAGAAGAAGCTTATGCATCTTACAATAGGTGAGCACTTGAGACTCCCACGTGTGTGCTTTAGCGCACTCAGAGGGGTGGCCGTCATTGTTTAACAACTGTGCGGTTTTCTGTGCTAACACTGCAAGAAATACTCAGACTCAGTTTCTAAAATGAAGCCTCTGCCTTGGTCTAAATCCATTGTTATGTGGGGCTTTAAAATGCAGCTGTGTGTGTGTGTGCACGCACTTGCGCATGTGTATGTGTTAGTGTCAGAAATAACATGAATAAATAAATTCTAGGTAAGAAAAAAAATAAAGTTTGAAGGGTCAAATTTCCAGAACTATTTCTCCACGACCCTTTGTTTAAGCATGGGGTCTCTCCATGCAAAGCCCCAGGACAGGCATACATAAGCAAAGGAGACACAGAGCTCCGCCTGGCCAATTCTGCATACGAGCAAACACAGGACGGTCGGTCGGTCACCCAGTGACGTAGCAGCTGAAGTAAGAATGCATTTCTGTTCATCTCAATTCAAAAGACATTCCTGAGTGCAAACTCTGAGCCAGATGCCGAGAACCCACTGGGTATAAGTTCTTGCAAACCTTCAGCAGGTCCTGGGAGAATCACAGAGGAGCAGACCACTTTTGTGTCAATTACAACTTCAGTTCCTTAAATCCATGAGGAAAAATGATTAACCTTAAGAAGTCTTTGAATACTGGCACCTTTGACAAGACGTTAACAGTGGACCAACTTGACCTCTGTCCAGCAATCTTGGTTCCATTTACGGGGTTTTGTCAATGGCTGGCTTTGCATTTAGCATCATAAGCCCGGGGTTTACTAGATTTTTGCTGTTCTCTCTGCATCTAGAAATGGCTCTAAGAACAAATTTGTGCAGCTCTTTTTCTTTAATTATGAGAAACATATATTGATTCGTTTACTTTAGTGAGACATTGGCCACATGTTCTTTAACATCTGTTACCCTTTTTACTTTACCCACCTCTGAGGTAAACCCCATTTTTCTCATCTTACAAACGTTCCCACGTGATCTATTCTGAGTATGGTGTTGGGAGTGTATGTAACACAGGCGTTCAATTCCCGCTAGCCATGTGGAGCAGGTACTCTGATATCTATTTTCGGTTGTGTGGTCGCTATGTTTAGCCGCTAAATGAATCAGTGAAGCACAGTGGTGGCATTTTAAGTATTCCTCAAGTGTCACCTGGTTCACGTGAGACAAACATAGGCCTAGGAAAACAGCTTCCAGCTTCCCTTTCTAGACTCTACCCCCAACTAAATCTCTTCTTGAAAAGCAATGACCTTTCCAGTCACCTGTTTTTCTGGTAATATCAGTGACACGTGCCTGACCCTATGTGCCACATAGTGTTGCGTTAAATGACAAGAACATTCACAACCCAACACACAGCAAGCCTGGCTACTACAGACCTACTCAGAAAGAGTATTTCAGTACGCTGTCTGCAAGACTTTCCCTCCATCTAGTCAGTTCTAAGGCTCCCTGGGCCAGCCCCACCCACCTCGTCTTTTCCCTGTGTGCTGGCTTCTTCTGGACCAGGTCAATGGGCCTGGATGTCAATGCTGCCGTTCCATCCTCAGATACTCACTCGCATCACTGGGAAGGGGAGCACCGTGAGGATAAGCATGGATCAGGAAGACGGTTTTCACCGGTGGAAATGGCGATCAGAACTAAATGGAGAGAGGCTACAGTGAACTGGAATGGCGCTAGTCCCTTTTTCTGAAGAGAAAGCTAGAGACTTGTCTGAAGGGTCAGAACAAACGGGATGCAAAGGTACAGCGCATGCGTTCCTCTCTCATGAGCCCCCACTGAGAAATACCACCAGCCGTTTCTCGTTTTTCTCTTCCCCGTGGCTTCGCAGTTGTTATCAGTGCTGTAGAGAATGTGTTTTCATCCTAGGGTCTCAACAGTGGCTCCTTCGCTTAATTCAGAAGAGAAAATGGGGTCTCTCCTCTTTGTGTTTTCCAAACTGCTCTTTTTCTGAGACTTCGCTAAGACTGAAGCTGGGAGCTCACTTCTATCCGGGGATGAAGTCATCAGGAAGATGCCATCAGATTTTAGCAATGGCAAGAGCTCAAGTCTCCTCAAGCCTTCCCGGTCCGGGCAGTGTTCCTTTCCAAGGACGTACCTCACAGGGCCACATTAGCGGGCTCTTCTCAGTAAAGTAGAAATGGGCTTCCTCCCACTCGGTGGCGAGGGGGCCGATTCCCCGTGGGCAGGAAGCTCTGGCAGGGTGGGGGCTGAGGACTCACACAGTCAAGGCAGCAGGTAGGAAGACTCCGTTCTTCCTACCAGTATTCTGTTTGCTTTTTTTCTCTCCTAGCCCAGATATAAATAACAACAATAAACATAAGCTGAGACAGTCTTGCTCCTACACAAAATAAGATTCTGCAAAAATAAAATCTCATCTCAGTGTACAGAGAGGTAAAGAACGCCTTAAAGACTGTGAGATTTCTCTCGTATGCTAAACGCCTAAGAGCCTTTCCCGAGGAGATACACAGACTAGACACGTGTTCTTTCCAGAAGACATACAGGAGAAGCATCTAGACGTTTCCCCACCCCCACGCCCTACCTGCTGAATCACAGATTGAGGGCTTTAAATATAGAAACCAAAGGTCAGATCCCAAGGAACAATGTCTCTGCACTCAGTGTCCACAACAATTTATTAAATGCCTTTTCATTTGGCTCAAGAATAGTATGTAACCTGAGAGGAATGTGGAGAAGAAACTTTCAGAGCCGGTAATAAATTGTGTCTAAGGAGGGAACCTATGGCTCAGATTGCTGGTGGCGGTGCCGCTATCATCGGGGCTTTCTTCCAGAATTTTAACTACATCAAACATTCGAGTGGCGCGCTACAGACCCTGACCTCCTTTGGTCTAACAGACACTGTGTTTTGCGGGAAGGTTTGGGTCTGAAACAAAGTTCAGTTTGTTCTAGGAGAATTCAGTTGACTTTTTTGGCATTGGTGGCTGGAAAGCTTGAAGGCATACTAGAAAGTATTCTGTCAGGAGGCAGGCAGTTCAAGAGATACCACTAAGTCTCAAGCAATGAGGACATTCTCTTGGTCCAGAACAATCTAGGCCCTGGTCCCTGAGGGATCCATGACTCTCTGAGATCAACTGCGGTTCCTCCTGTATGGCTGAGCATGGGTGTGCTTGCTACACAGACAACTGCAGGTTCTGCAGGAAGAAAAAAAGGTAATAGCTCAAAAAAAAAAAAAAAAAAAAAAAAAAAAAAAAAAAAAAAAAAAAGCATCTCTCACCCGAAGCAGAGTGCTCAGTACTACAGCCTGTGGAAAATAGCTCAATCCCTCTGTTTTCTCTTCCTACCTTTATTTTCTGATTTTTTTCCCCCCATAGTCTGAAGTTTTACCTTTTTTATACCTGTATTAGCTTGCCATGTTACAAAATTCATGTTGTAATTTTTGTTAAATTAGCTCTGGAACAAAATTCTATTAATAAATAAATGAAAGAAAGATTACATTCCTGTGTTTTGTCATATACAGAGGTATTCTTGACTTTGTACGCCTTGTCAATATTCTGTGTAAATGAGTTCTTATTTCATCTTGAAGTGAAGCACCCACTCATGTTCAGAATTGTTTTTAAGGTGGAGATATGTTATTTAGACTTAGCTATTGCTGCACTCGGTGTGGCTCTCATGTGAACCTGACTGGTGGTGAGGGAAGAAAGAAAAGTCAGACACATGGAAAAGCTGGGATGAGTGGACTGGACTCTGGAGGGAGGAGCCTCAAGAGCACGGCAGCTTGGCATGTTTACTATATACAGTGCAATAGAGAATAGGGTGATTGCACACAACTGAACAAGGAGGCAGGGTTATTTTTATTTTATTCTTTTAAAAGAAAGCAAACTATCTTTTTTTCGTTATACATTCCAATCCAAGTTCCCATTCCCTCCTCTCCTCCCATTCCCTCTACTTAGCCCTCCCCACCCCAATCCACTCCCCAGAGAGGGTAAGGCACATTGCTTTGGGGATGGTTCAAAGCCCTCCCTACTATATCTAGGCTGAGAAAGGTATCCACCCAAAGAGAACAGGTTCCAAAAAGGCCAGGACAAGCAGTAGGGATAAATCCTGGTGTCACTGTCAGTGGCCCATTAGTCTGCCCCATCTTAGTCAACCACATTCAGAGGGAAAAGTTTGGACCTATGCCTGTTCCTTCCCTGTCTGACTGGTGTTGGTGAGCTCCCATTAGCTCAGGTAAACTGTTTCAGTGGGTGTGTCCCCATCATGGTCTTGACCTCTTCTTAGCTTATATTCTTACTCCTCCCACTCTTCAACTGGACTTTGGGAGCTCAGTCCAGTGCTCTGCTGCAGGTCTCTGCCTCTGTTTCCATCAGTTGCTAAATGAAGGTTTTATGGTGACATTTAAGATAGTCATCAGTTTGACTATAGTGCAAGTCCAGTTCAGGCCCCCTCTCCTCTATTGTTAGGGTCTTAGCTGTATTCATCCTTGTGGATTCCTGGGAATTTCTCTAGAGCCAGGTTTCCTGCTAGCCCCATAATGGCTCCCTCAGTCAAGATCTCTCTTTCCTTGCTCTCATCTCTGCCCTTCCTCCATCTTGACTATCCCATTCTCTCAAGTTCTCCTCCCCCTTTCCTTCTCCCTTCCTCTTCCCCTTTCACCCTCCCTTCTCCCCCCACCTCCATGCTCCCAATTTTGTCAGGCGATCTTGTCTATTTGTATCTATAGATGTTTTTCTTAGGGTTCACCTTGTTACTTAGCTTCACTAGGATCATGAACTATATAGGCTCAATATCCTTTGTTTATAGTTAGTAACCACTTATGAGTGAGTACATATCATATTCATTATTTTGGGTCTGGGTTACCTCACTCAGGATGGTATTTTCTAGTTCGATTCATTTGCGTGCAAATTTCGAGATGCCATTGGTTTTTTGTTTAGTTTGTTTGCTTTTACCACTGAGTAGTACTCTAATGTGTAAATGTGCCACATTTTCTTTATCCATTCTTCCACTGAGGGGCATCTAGGTTGTTTTCAGATTCTGGCTATTACAAATAATGCTGCTATGAACATAGTTGAACAATGCTTTTTATAATATGATTAGCATCTTTTGGGTATATGCCCAAGAGTGGTATTGCTGGATCCTGAGGTAGGTTGAATCCCAATTTTCTGAGAAACTGCCATACTGATTTCCAAAGTGGTTGCACAAGTTTGCACTCCCACCTGCAATGGATGAGGGCACCCCTTACTCCACATCCTCTCCAGCAGGAGCTATCATTTGGTGATTTTTATCTTAGCCATTCCAGGTGTGTAAAATGGTATCTTAGAGTTGTATTGATTTGCATTTCCCTAATGGCTAAGGATGTTGAACATTTCCTTAAGTGTCTTTTGACTATTTGAGATTATTCTGTTGAAAATTCTGTTTAGTTCTGTACCCCATTTTTATTTGGGTTATTTGGAATTTTGATGTCTACTATCTTGAGTTCTTTATATGTTTTGGAAATCAGTCCTTTGTCTAATGTGGGGTTGGTGAAGATCTTTTCCCATTCAGTAAGCTGCCCTTTTGTCTTATTGACTGTGTTCTTTACTTTACAGAAGCTTCTCAGTTTCAGAAGGTCCCATTTATTTATTGTTGCTCTCAGTATCTGTGCTACTGGGGTTATATTTAGGAAGTTGTCTCCTGTGCCCATGCATTGAAGGCTACTTCCAACTTTCTCTTCTATCAGGTTCAGTATAGTTGGAGTTATATAGAGGTCTTTAATTCATTTGGACTTGAGTTTTGTGCATGGGGATAGATATGGATCTATTTTCATTCTTCTACATATTGACATCCAGTTATGCCAGCACCATTTGTTGAAGATGATTTCCTTTTTCCATTGTATAATTTTATCTTCTTTGTGAAAATCAGATGTTCATAGGTGTGTGGGATTAATATCCAGGTCTTTGATTTGATTCCATTGGTCAACCTCTCTGTTTTTATGCCAATACCAAGCTATTTTCATTACTGTAGCTCGGTAATAGAGCTTGATGTCAGGGATGGTAATGCCTCCAGAAATTCACTTATTGTACAAGATTGTTTTGGCTATCCTGGGTTTTATATTTTTCCTTATAAAGTTGATTATTGTTCTTTCAAGGTCTGTGAATATTTTGCTGGGACCTTGATGGGGATTGCACTGAACCTGTAGATTGCTTTTGGTAGAATGGAGGCAGGGTTATTACGTCCCGATAAACAAGAAGGCAGGGTTTATTGTACACAGCTGGTCAAGGGAATAGGTTTAACCAATTTAGGTAGGTGCAGTCTTCAAGCAATAAATATCTAGGGAGAAAAATCATAATGGACATTTTCTGCACTATTGACACCCTCACACCAAGCAAAGGAAGATTTTGCCATCTCTCTGAGCCTTATCCTAAGGGGGGGGGGAGTAAGGTTTTGCCTTTTTCCCCTGTGTAGCCTGAATTCTAACTGGTCTTAATAATAAAAACTCCAAGTCAGCAATTAGGAGGTGAAAACTGAAGGATCAGAGAAGCAGAGCGGCCACTAGAGAGTTCTTAGCTTTCCCAAAGCTCTGATCAAAGGGCCAGTCCTGTCGTCAGACCACATCCTCAGACCGCATCCTCAGACCGCATCCTCAGACTGCAACAAACTCCTGTCTCCACCTCCCTTATATTCCCCTCGCCGCCCAGCTGTATCACTCCTGTCTTAACCTCCCTAGTTCTGGGATTAAATTTGTGGGATCCCAAGTGCTGGGATCACCTTTGTGCGAGCTCTGTTCCTTTTTTAGATTGGATCAATTTCGTGTAGCCCAGGGTGGCCTTGAACTAACAGGGATCCATCTGTCCCCAAGTCCTGAGATTAAAGGTGGGTGCCACCTAGTGCCTGACCTCTAGTGGCTTAGTTCTGCACTCTGATCTTCAGGCAAGCTTTATTTGTTAAAACACAAACAAAATATCACTACCCCTCCACCCCCCACCCCCCCACCCCGGTCTAAAGCTACCATCCTTGACTTGACTGTGTCCATGTCAACAGCACACTTTGACTCCGGACTTGAGTCACTCAGGGTTTTCTGCTCTCCCCACAAGCTCTACACTTCCTGAGCTATCCGTTTACTTTGAAACGCCTTGCGTCTTGAAGGCGATGTCTTTATTATTTTCCCCTGTTAGCCTCTCCAGCAGGGGAAAGGCTAACTGCATGAAGATGACTATATTAACTTTTCTGAAGAGTGACTTGAACCGCCTGTGCCTTTAAGTGAGAATGAGTTGATGAGGAGACGGAGACGTTTTCTTTTTGAAATATCAACCTTGTTCCGGCGAGTTTTATGTCAGTGTGACCCAAGCTGGAGTCATTCGGGCAGAGGGACCTTTAATGGAGAAAATATCTCTGTAAGCTTTTGCCTGCGCACAACATTTTACTGCTTTCTTTTCATTACTGATGATGGGTGTGGGCAGGGCGGGCCCAGCCCCTTGTGGGTGTGGCCAAGCCCCTTGTGGGTGGGGCCATCCTTGGACAGGCAGTAGGGAGTGGTTCTGAAGGTAGGCTGAGCAAGCCAAGGGATACAAGCCAGCAAGCATCACTCCTCCACGGCTTCTGCATCAGCCCCTGCTTCCAGCTTCCTACTTGAGTTCCTGCCCAGGCTTCTTGGGGATGGATTACAAGCTGAACATTAAAATAAATCATTTCACCCTCAAGCTGCTTATGCTCATGATTTTGTCACAACAATAGAACCTTAACTAAGAGAAACCCAGGCTAGTATGTTCCCCCGACTAATAGTCTACTATCCGAGGAGAAACATGGATTATCTTTTCTTCAAGTATAAACTTCCTGATGTCACTAGACCAGATAGGACTAGGCAAGAGGTGGGCAGGCCTGGGTTTCTTGTACCTTATCCTGCAGAAATAGCCCAAAGAAACAAAATGAGAATTGTGTTGAAATTGTCCAGATCGCATGCAGCCTTCACTCATACCCAGACCTGACCTCACTTACACATGAATAACTAACACTATTATTACTGTTATAATTGCCTTGGTAGGGCCTTTGAGACACCATCATTCATTCATTCATTCATTTTTTGTAGTATGCCTGTTACTTTGACCAAAATATATAATAACTTAAAGGCATTCTTTCTATTGGCTCATTAGCTCATAGGTTTCAGTCATGGAGGGGAGGGTGGACCAGAGCAGAACAGTTCATATCATAGTGGACAGGACACTAGAAGGGGGCCAGGGCAATGTATAACTTCAAGGATACATTCTTAGTGACCAATTTTTCTTCTTAGATGTTAATTCCCAAAGTTTCCAGAATGTCTCCCAAACAGCACCAGCAGCTAGGGACCAAGTGTATAATATGGATCTATAGGGGCCATTTCTGCCCTGTGTACCAGACTCTGTGCTGCAGGTCTGAAAACACAGCAAAAATCAGCAATGGCCTCCCTCCTCCCTCCTCCAGCCTCCCTCCTGCCTCCTCCTCCCTCCTGCCTCTCACAGGACTTAGACTTTCCTGAGGAGACGGCATAAGTCAAAAACCCACCATAATGATTCCAAGTTTCAAAGCTGAGGTCAGAGTTTACAGAGTGGGGAGTCTGGTAAACCGATCTTATAAGAAGTTTGGGATAAGGTATCTCTGAGGAAGAGTCAGTGAAGCTGAGGTGGCAGGGCTGAGCAGGGGTGAACGGAGGATGACCAAGTGGGTCTGAAGCTCCATGGTGAGGTTGCCCAGGGAACAGGGAGGCTAACAGGACTGAAGAGCAGAGCCAAGGTGGAGAGTGGGTGAGAAACAGCTGGACTGGCAGGCAAGGGCCCACCAAGGGGCATTCTACACTAGGGGCATTAGAATCTTGAAGGATTTTCAATAGGCCTGGCAGGATTTACATTCTGAACAGATGCCTTGGTGTGAAAGCAGACTGGAGGGCATACCAAGACTAGCTGGATGGCTATGGCCTCCTGAATGCTGGGATTACAGGCAAGCGCCAGCATCTAACCCGGGGCTTCATACATGCTAGGCAAGCCCTCTGCCAATGAGATGCACGCACACTCTGCAGCTTAGTCATATTTAAAGCAGTCGTCTCAAATCTCTATCCAAGAAGGACTTGGGGTGGCCAGTAAATGATATACTTCTGCAAAGCTTTGCTTGGTTTTTCTTCAATGACTGAACCAAACAATAAAGTATTTTCACTACTGTCCACTAGGTGGTGCCATAAGAGTGACATTTTCAATTGTAATTCCAAGTAATAGTGGGCAATTTTTACACACACACACACATACACACACACACACTATAAATACGTCTTTAAATGCAATATACACATGCAATTAACTATGCAATGGAAATAAAAAGGAATAACATATAGATGGCCACATCATAGTTGGATATCCCATAGATGAACTTGAAAGAGTTAGGCCGAGTGAAAGACCACATATGGTACAAGTTAGTGTGTAGTAAATTATTGCAACAGACAAAATTAGATGGTAACAGCTGATTGGCTGTTTTCTAGGTCTGGAAAGTAGATGATAACAGTCAATTGGCTGCTTTCTAGATCTGAAAAGTAGATGATAACAGCTGATTGGCTGTTTCCTAGGTCTAGAACGTAGATGATAACGGTCGGTTGGCTGTTTCCTAGGTCTGGATGGTGGTCTGATACCTGAAAAGGAGGAAGATGGGGACAGAGTAGTGTCTTTTTGGCAAATGATCATGATTGGGTTACGATCCAAATCCCAGAGATACAGAAATGGTTAATTATATGGCAATCAATAAATGTAGTCTACCATATAAAGAAACTGAAAGACAAGAACTCCACGATCATCTCACCAAGTACATAGAAGGTTTTTTAACAAAATCCAATACCCCTTTATAATAAAAGTCCTGGAGAGGTTAGAGGTATAGTGGGCATAACTAAATATAAAAAAGGTAATTTAGAGCAAGCCCATAGCCAACATCAACTTAAATGGAGAGAAAGTCAAAGCAATTCCACTAAAAATCAGGAATAAGACAAGATTGTCCACTTTCTCCACAACTATTCAATACAGTGTTTGAAGTCTGAACAAGAGCAAGAAAGACAACTGAAGAAAATGAAGGGGATACAAACTGGATAGGAATAGGTTAAGGTATCTTTATTTGCAGATGGCATAATAATATACATAAGTGATTCTAAAGATTCTACCAGGAAAACTCCTACAGCTGATAAACTCTTTGAGCAAAGTGGCTGGGTACAAAATTAGCTCACAATAATTAATAGTTCTCACAGATACGAATGACAGACTAAGAAAGATGTCATGGAAACAACACCCTTTACAGTAGCATCAAATATTAGAAAATATCTTGGTAACTCTAACTATGCAAGTGAAAGACTTGTGTGGCAAAACTTTCAAGTCTTTGAAAAAAGAAGTTGAAGATATCAAAGATGGCAAGATCTCCCATGTTCATGCACATAGTAGATGAACATAGTAGAAATGGCCATCCATTTTATAGATGGCTACTAAAAGCAATCTACAGACTACAGATTCGATGAAATTTCCATCAAAATACCAACACAACTCTTCACAGTTCTTAAAATGGCAAATAAGCAATCAAGCAAAACCCAGGATTACTAAAACAATCCTGAACAATAAAAAAATTCCTGGAGCTATCACTATCTCTGACTTCAAGTTGTACTACAGAGCTATTAAAAAAACACATGTTATTAGGATAAAAACAGATATGCTGATCAAAGGAATAAAACTGAAGATCCAGATATAAATTTGCACACCAATGGACACTTAGTCTTTCCTAAAGAATCCAGAAATACACAATGGAAAAAAAAGACATCATTTTGAACAAATAGTGCTGGTCAAACTGAATGTCTGCATGTAGAAGAATGCAAAAATATTTCTATACTTACTATGCTGCACAAAACTCAACTCGAGGTGGGTCAAAGACCTCAACATAAAATTGCATACACTGAACCTGATAAAAATAAAGTGGGGAATAGTCTTGAACACATTGGCACAGAGGACTTTCCAAACAGATCACCATTTACACGGGCACTAAGATTGATAATTGCTAATAGGCAGCTCACAAAACTGAGACGCTTCTACATAGCAAAGGACACCATCATTCAGACAAATCAGCAGCTTACAGAATGGGAAAATACTTTTACCAACTCCACATCTGATGGAGGGCTAATATCCAAAATATATAAAGATCTCAAGGAACTAGATATCAAAAAGCAAATAATCCAATTTAAAAATGGGGTACAGAACTAAACAGAATTCTCCATAGAGAAAACTCAGTTGGCTGAAAAGCACTTGAAGAAATGTTCAGCATCCTTAGACATCAGGAAATTGGAAGTCAAAATTACTTTAAGATTTCATTTTACTGTCAGAATGCCTAAGATCAATAACGCAACTGACATCTCATGCTGGTGAGGATGTGGAGTAAGGGAAATACTCATCCCTTGCTGGTGGGAGTGCAAACTCACAGAGCCACTATGGAAATCAGTGTGATGGTTCTTCAGGAAGATGGGAATCATTTACCTCAATATCCAGTTATACCATTCTTGGGTATATACCTAAAGGATGCTTCATCCTCCCACAAGGACACTTGCTCAACCATGTTCATTGCTACTCTATTCCTAACAGCCAGAAACTGTAACTAACCTAGATGCCACTCAACAGAAGGTTGCATTTAGAAATTTAGAAACATTTACCCAATAGAGTATCACTCAGTTGTTTAAAAAATAGCATCATGAAATTTGTAGGAAAATGGAACTAGGAAAAAAACATACTAAGTAAGGTAACATAGACCCAGAAAGATAAATATTGTATTTATACACTTATATGTGGCTATCAGCTCTTAAATAAACTATAACCAAGCTGCAATCCACAGTCCCAGAGAGGTCAGGTATAGAAGGGACTAGGGCAGAAACATGGATCTTCCTGGGATGGGGAAATAGAGTAAATTTTATGGGTGGACTACTAACAGGGGTGGGGGAACAATAGAAGCAGTGGGGGCGATGGAGTAGAGGAAGGGAATGTGGGGAGAGACAGCTGGAACTGAGGGCCATTTGAGGAGTGGTAATGGAAAACTCTCACAGTAGAAACCTCCTAAAAAGCCGGGCGGTGGTGGCGCACGCCTTTAATCCCAGCACTTGGGAGGCAGAGGCAGGCGGATCTCTGAGTTTGAGGCCTGCCTGGTCTACAAGAGCTAGTTCCAGGACAGGCTCCAAAACCACAGAGAAACCCTGTCTCGAAAAACCAAAAAAAAAGAAAGAAAGAAAGAAAGAAAGAAAGAAAGAAAGAAAGAAAGAAGGAAACCTCCTAAAATATATAAAGGTGATCCTAATGAAGTCTCCAAATAACAAGGAAGAGGGAGTCCCAGCTGGCCATCTCTTGTCACCAAATGAAGCTTCCAGTACCATTACTGTGTTACATCCGGTTGAGTTGCTGGCCAAAAGGGTCCCATAGAATTCTCGCAAACAACCCAGGTAGTTGCCAACATTAGAGGTTGTTCTACACAAATGGCCAGCAAGGCCCTATTGCTGAAGGCAACACCCACACAATACATCAAACACGGAGAAGTTGAGCTGGTGCCTACATAGAACCTTCACCCCCATTTTCTTTTTCCTTTTTTTTTCTGTTAGTGCTTTGAGACAGGGTTTCTCTGTAGCTTTGAAGCCTGTCCTTGAACTTGCTCTGTAGACCAGGCTAGCAAAAAAAATTACAAAATTAGTTATAAATAATACTGAATTATTATAATTTTAAAAATAAAATAATGATAGCAACTTTTTTATTAAACTAATTCTATGTGTTCTCTCAAAGAAGCAGAATGCCGAAGATGGGATTTATTAATGGCTAGAAACACATGGAATTGTGGGAGGTGGCTAAGCTGTCTTTTCAGGGCTCCTTGTCATCCATTCTGATGCTAACAGGCACTGGGAAGGTCTAGATGAGCAACAACAAGTGCAATACACACGTGTACACACACACACATTTGCACACATGTAGAGATACAAAAGCACACACATGCTCACACAACCTGGCATCACCTGGAATGTGTGTCAGTTCTTGTTGGCTCTGACTTTAACTGTATGGGCGTCCTTCAGAGGCCAGGACTTTGGTGACTGGTCCAAGAGTCAAGAAAGCTAAGTGGGTAGGAGACAAGGGGTGAAAGTATAGCAGTTGCAGCTCCAACTACCTCTTGCTGAGACAGCAGAAGTATGCCAAGCTATGTGAACTACAAAAGGCTGGCCACTTCACGGGCCCCAGGCTCTCCTCTCCAGCCCCAACAGTCTCTCTAACCAGAAACATAGAGGAAAGGGAAGTCTGGTCCGTGGGTTTCGGCCTTGATGATCTGACAGGCTTTAAACACGCAGCAGTCTAGCCCTTGTCGAGGTGGCACCGACACACACTTGCTTAAGCCATGTTTCTAAATAAAGACAAAGGCTGTTGCGCAGGGCCTGATGTGAAGTGAGTGTCCCTCCACACAACCAACGTGAAGCTCCTCCTATGAGGAACAGACGCAAGGCACCTCCGCTCTGAGTTCATTCTCTGACAAGCACTTAGCGTTCTCATCGGGTAAACTAAGTAGGTGGGTAAAAATCACATCCTTTTAACACATCTACTGGTAAGTGATCAAAGGATCAACGTAAGGAGACAAATATTTGAGCAGCAGATAGCAGATGATGAGAAAATGATCCTTGTTCCTCATTTGCAGCCAGTCCGGCTTAGGGTCCTTCCCACAGCCCCCTGCTCTCTGCCAATGCATCAGCAAGTCCAGGTGCAGACTGTAAGCCAATTTTACCAGAGCCTCATGGTTTAAATAATTTCACTGCCTTTATAATCTAGCTTGCAAGTCACTTCTCAGAGACTATTGTAAGACGCGTTCGCGGCCTCCTGGTTCCACCGCAGGGCTACCCGAGAGCACAGGAATCCCATTAATCCTGGATATTTTTTAATTTGGCTTGTTTTGATTTGGTTTGATTGGGATTTTGCATCATCCTAACAGTGATGACGCTACAAAGCAGGTGTTCTTTCTGACCCTTTACAAGATGCAAAAGGCATCCTGTCTTCTGGAATTTCTGCTCAAATAGCTCAGCATACTGTGTTCTAAGGCCATACCTACATAACAGTCACTGGCCTAATCCAGGGGAGTTTGCTGGTATTTAATCAGAAAGCCCCACTCCAGAGGGGGCCACTACAAGACCCTCAGCTATTTAAATAATCTCTAGCCAGCACTTGAGGGTGTTTTCATTAACATAATGGATGTCTGTTGACATGCATTTGCTTAACATACATGAATGGCCAAAACAATTTAAAGAGCCTATTTGCATTAGTGCCATATAAAAATGCTTAACCCCTATGAATGTCCTCCCACCTGGCTCATTAAAATGCCCCGTATCCATCTAATCTGAAAGGTCTGTAGGTTGGCTGACTCCTAACAAGTAACTCAAAACTCCTGCCCATAGGACTGCATTTGTCCCAGATGCAACTCTTGTTTGTTCAAGGGGCGCGGGGGAGCAAGAGGCAGAGTCCTCTCAAGTTCACTGAACCAGCTGTGCGCTATCCGTACCTGCTTGCTCGTGAATACGCATGGAGGAGGCCTCAAACTGAGGCTTTCTTCATTCAGACTCAGTGGTGACATTGCAGGGGCTCCGTAGCTCAGCCCCTGTTATCCTGGATGGGTGCCCAGTATCCCCCATGGCCAGCTTGCTCTCCCTGAGCAACCGAGTCTGGGCATGAGGAACAAAAGGTTCCGAAGCGTGCTCAGGTTCATACACACCTGAGAGAGATAACGGTAGGATTGGAGCCCAGGGCTGGCCACCCTGAAAATCTGCCCTCTTTACTGTCCTGTTCCGTGGTCCAAGGAGGCAATAATTCGGGGTTCCAGGAATGGAGCAATGGGTCAGGCTCCTTCCTACAGGTAAGGTTGAAATGTAGTTAAAATAGAAACTCTCAAGAAGTTCTGACTGAGAACCGTGACATCTTCGGCATGCTAGCTTTCTGGTCCCCACAGATCATTTTTAAAGTCCAAACAATGTATACCTTCCCATCAATGCTTTCTTCTGCAAACCTGCCGGTTCCTGATCATGTGACACCTCCGAGCGTCTTTTCTTGCCTATGAATAACCGCGCAGCCTCACTCCCTGTAATCCCACAGCTCAGAGTTACAGCTCTTCCCCGCAGCTGAATCTGCCCCGCCCCCTGCCTCATGATCCACCCCCATTCACGCTGTGTCTGGCCCCTCCTACAGAAGGGCAGGGGTGGTTAGTACCAGCAGGTGCTTCTACTTCAAGCCACCTCTTAGCTCTTATTACCAAGTCCTGCAGGAGGGAATCATCTTCTCAGCATCTTTGTATATGCCACATCAAGAACAGACGCCAGTTTCGTCATCACTTTTGGCCACTGACCACGAATTCCCACGTGAAGGAAAAGACCTGACCACAGAAGCAAGAAGGTAGAGAATCGGGAGAGAAGCAGATTCTCAAAGATGAAGCTTGAAAGTATTCAACAGTAACACTTCAGCAAGCCATCCTCAAACTGCTTGTTACCACTTAATTAAAAGGGAACCAGAGGAGCAGCTTGGAGCTCTAAACTGGCCACAAAGGGCAAGGGCAAAGTGGCAGCAGTAAATACAATTATCTGTTTCTTTCTGGCCCGGAACTAGCAAAAGCCAACAGGTAAATTCAGTCATAAATGCAACTAGCTGTCTCCCGTTTCAAACGCGCATCCTGCGTTTCAGACCACACAGAATGGTCAGTCGCTGACTACAAGGGAAAACAGTAACAATTCTCAGAGGCATTTTCCTACAGCCTTCACCAACAGGGCCTCCCAGCCAGCAAGTAGAACCACGGTCATGCAAAGCTCTCTAATACATATGCCTGGTGAGTTTCACGCACGCTCTGCCTTTATCTGATGGGTGTATTGCTTAAGACATGTCCATCGAAATACAAAATAACAGAAGCAGATTTAAAAATCCCTGCCAAACTGCAACCTTCACCAATAGGAGCTGGCTAAATAAGTGAAAATATATCCATGGGATGGGAAGTTACACCAGAAAAAACCTACATGTTTATATGGAAATATTTCTCAATCAAAAAGTTAGATTGAAAAAATTTATAGAACAACTTCTGCAATGTTAGAATTATCTTTCTGACAAAAGAGAAAGATACATAGAGTTCTCTCTAAATCCAGGGTGGACTGGGCTCAGAATTTCTCAAATACCAAAGTTAGAGAAGGTTTAAGATCCTTGTGTAAAATGGTATAGTTTCTATAGACCCTGTGCATGTCTTCCTGGAAACATTAATCATATCTAGATTATTCTTACCTAATACAAGGTTTGTATTCATAGTTATGCTGTTGTATTTGGATGATAATGACAAGAAAAAAATCTATAACTTTTGCAAAATATTTTCAATCCACGGCCTACAGCAAAATCCAGGATTGTGAAACCCACGGGTGTGGGGGGCAGGTTCCATTTGCTGTTTGCTGTAAGACCATGAGGAACCCGCAAAGAGTCACAGTGACCTGCAAAGATGGAGAATGTCCATGGAGGCAACGAGGGCCGGCATGAGACGTGTCGATGTCAGAACTCCAACTGTTTGCATTTGGGGCCAACCTGTCATCAAAAGTTTTCCTAATCTTTTAAAAATTACTTGGTTATACAGATTTTACTTTCTGGAGAATCTTACAAAGGGTATATGAAAAGTCTCTGTAAGGTTTTTATAGATAAAATGGCTTCAGAATGAAAAGTCTACAAATCTTAGAGACCGTATTAGCGTTGCCAGAATTATTGGAGCCAGTGCCTTGTTCCGTTTTCCTCACACACCAGATTCAGCCACCTGTCCCCAGTAAGACAATTAGCAAAGCCACACTAATAGGGAGAAGCAGAAAATAAAAAGATATATTCGATACGGTCACATTGGCGGAAAGGAACAAAGAGATTCAGTAGCCCCAGTCCCAGGCCCATCTTTGGGATACTTACATGAAGTCTGGGCTCAAGAGAAGAACCAGAGTGATATACACAGCTAAGAGGTTTGGTTAAGGCGTGATCCCACCTATCACTGACATCATTGCTGAACTCCAGTCTTTGCTGAAAGGTGATCTGGAAAAAAAAAATGAAAAAAAGAAATTCTTTCAGGAGGACAAGTTCTCCCTTAGGCTGGAAATTCCCGTTTCCTGGGACTAACATTTCAAAAGTCTGAGAATCAAGGCGAGGGTCGCGAGTGTCTCTATAATATTCTTATTCCTGTTGAATGAAAATATAAATAAAAAGGAAAGGACCATGATTGGTACCGGGCTTCGCAACCTCATGAGAAGAAAGGAAGAAAGAAAAGAAGGAAGGAGCCGGGCAGTGGTGGAACACGCTTTTAATCCCAGCACTCGGGAGGCAGAGGCAGGTGGGTCTCAGTTTGAGGCCAGCCTGGTCTACTAGAGCTAGTTCCAGGATAGGCTCCAAAGCTACAGAGAAACCCTGTCTTATAAAAAAGCGGGGGGGGGGGGACATGACTGCTCCTACCAGGTATTGAGGAAAAGAAAGTTTATTACGGCTATGTGGGAGAGCATAGTCAGAAGCAGGACGTCTGGGAGAGTCTGGAGTGGACACGAGCAGACTGAGCTGTGCCCTGCAAGGCGAGGGGGAAGGAGGAATGAAAGAGGACAGAGCAGAACCAGGTGCAGCAGCCATGAGACCCAAAGGTACAAAGATAGCAGGTAAGCACAATGGTTGGGCTGTAGAAAGAAGGGCAGCCCAGCCCCCAGGTTGGAGAAGTTCAGGGTAGGGGTGGGGTTTGCCAGCCGGAAAAGCCATGCAAGGGATAGGGACTGAAGGATACAGGGAGAACCTGGCAGCTGGGTCCACTTTGGTGTGTTAAATAGACACCCCACCCATTTGTCCCAGGTTTGAATTCTAACACCCGTGGGGCAGGCTGGTTATATTAAGGGTGACACCTTTGAAAAAGTCGATAAATGACATGAAGAGCAAACATTTGGCTCCTGTTAGGAAAGCAGGGAGGAAGGACAGGATGGCAGGGTGTGAGAGAATGGACAAGGGAATAAAGGAGAGATGCTGGCTGCTGGCATGCTAAATCTCCTTTACCAGATCCCCCTGACATGCTGGCACTGAACCAACAAAAGAAGGCAGACGCTATGTGCCCTCAAGAGGGTACCTTCAGATCCAAGTCTGGGCGAGGCACTGGTTCTGAAGAACAGGCTGGAATTTGTAGCAGACCTTGGTCTGTTGCCCTTTCCCTGGGAAGCTTTTACCAAGGACTTCAGTAAGCTACAGGACCCTCTTCTATCCACAGCAGGGATCATATAAATTAAGCCCTCGCTGCAGGGCACAGACGTAAAAGCCTTTACTGTGGGCAATGCATTTACCAACCGCTGGTGCTGGAAAGCAGAGGCCTCCAGAACGGTTACTATGGTGAGGGAGGAAGCCCGCCACTCACCTGATGGGTGGTATCTACTGCTTGCTAATAGGGTCACACCTGCACATTCTCAAGAGGATCTATTGTATAGATGCTGGTGTACGAAGTGCAAGCCTGAAAGTGTACGAAACTCTTCAGATAATGTGCTGGGAAAGTGATGTCAGCTTCTAGGCAACAGGGATCAAAAGTAAAGAGGACTCCATACCCACGCCAATACCTTGAATTCAGGACTATTTCTTTAATACCAAATTTGAAGCAATAAGCTACTTGAATTCAGTGTTATTTTCATCAAGATTACTTTGCCAAGGATGTATTATTTATTTCTTCAAGAGTGGGGTGGTAAGTGTCCAGATAAAACTGTGGACTAGAAATTACTTCCATATGATCTGATTACAGCATGAACACTCCAAGGTATGGCTGTGGGTATGAGGGGGAGAAACAGCCGGAAGCATTTGGAAGAGTCCAGAGCAGGGAAAGAAGGAGAGAACGTTGGAACATAGCTAGGAAATTGGACTTGGTGGTGAAAATAGGTGCAGGGGTTGCTAGAGAACATGGAAGGTGCTTGAGAGATAAAGAGAAAGAATGTGGGAAGAGACGAGAGAGAGAGAGAGAGAGAGAGAGAGAGAGAGAGAGAGAGAGAGAGAGAGAGAGAGAGACAAGAGAGAGGGGGCAAAAAGAGAGGGAGCATAGCCAAGTTATATGAGATTGAAAAGCTAGAAGAGGGAAACCCAGCCCAGGGCTGGAGAAATTTAGGGTAGGAAGAAATTTAGGGTGGGAAGAACCACAGAGAGTGATGATGTTGAAAGAGCCTGGAGCCAGCATGTCTTTGTGTGCTAAGGGGCACCATGGATGGCTATTTGTCCCTGCTGACAGTGATGGAGAAACAGCTCCATTGGTAGAGGGACCTGGCACCAGAATATGGGGGGCCTGACACTGATTAATAATAATAATAATAATAATATTCTTTAAAAGCATGGAAAGGTTTCAGAAGCTCCCAAAGTCTCCTGTAAAGTGCAGAGGAAAAGAAGGGAGATGCCCTGAGAAGAAGCCAGACACAGTCCCTGGCCTGTGGCTTCCCCAGGGAAGAGAAGCAGGGACTCTTACAAAAGGAGAAAGTAGAAAGATACTGAGCTCCTACCCTCAGGGCAGCCTCTGATTCTGAGTGCATAGTGGAAGGCTATGTAGCTTCCATAAACCGGGAGTTCCCACAATCATTCTCAAATTCTTTCATAGAAAAAGTCTCTGCCATATTCAGCTGAGAAAATGGGATCACAGTAGGGAAACCATTTGCCCAAAGCCATATACCTAGCAGGCATGTATAACAAAACCACAACTTGGCTCGTAAAGCAGAATTTTCTACGCCAGCAGCCTCTCCTCACCTGCAGAGCTATCTGAACAAGGACAGAGGACGAGCAGGACATCTCTATTACACACCCACCAATAATGCTATGGTGCAGGTCTCTGGTTCCGAGTACCATGCTGCCCCAATTCAATTTAATGTATGTAACACTTAAAGAACACTGTGGGTTTGCAAAGGAGACCTGGCTGTTTTAACTCTATACGAATATGCTCAGACATTGAGAGAATTGAGGAATAAGGTCGGGAGCCCTCATGTCCATTCTGAGCCCCCCTCAGGGTACCAATGTCCACCTTTGGTTGTATTTGTGTTTAATGGTCTGCAGAGGTCATAACACCTCAGCTTGAAGATTTTAGCACATCTTCTAAAAACAGAGACTGTCTTCTATGAAACCAGCAAACCTGTGCCTGCCAGCTCAACCTCTGTCTTTAATTATCCACATGTTACTCACTTACATGTGTCTGTGAAGTCCACAGTCAGTCTAATTCACGTTAAAGCCGTCTCGGTCTATATAGTGAGTACCAGGCCAATCAGGGCTACAAAGAAAGACCTTGTTTCAAGAAAAAGAGAGTTGTTTTCCCCCTAACAAAAATAATATATTCCCATGAAACAAGTTCTCTCTTTATTTTTTAATCTAATTTCTAGGAAACTATTTTCATAAATGCAGGCATTTCTCCCATTTACAAAATATAACTTTCAAGCAGCCATATTTTGTTCTCATCAATCCTTGGACATGTAATTAATGTGAGACGGCAGGAGAGGGAGATGGGTTCCCCATGGCCATGTGCCCTCTCTGAACAAGGCCCCTCACTGTAGCACATCTGGAGAGTGGAACCAGACCCCTCACTGTAGCACATCTGGAGAGTGGAGCCAGACCCCTCGCTGTAGCACATCTGGAGAGTGGAGCCAGACCCCTCGCTGTAGCACATCTGGAGAGTAGTCAGACCCCTCGCTATAGCACATCTGGAGAGTGGAGCCTGACCCCTCGCTGTAGCACATCTGGAGAGTGGAGCCAGACCCCTCGCTGTAGCACATCTGGAGAGTGGAGCCTGACCCCTCGCTGTAGCACATCTGGAGAGTGGAGCCTGACCCCTCGCTATAGCACATCTGGAGAGTGGAGCCAGACCCCTCGCTGTAGCACATCTGGTGAGTAGTCAGACCCCTAGCTGTAGCACATCTGGAGAGTAGTCAGACCCCTCGCTATAGCACATCTGGTTAACCCTGACTTTGGAAGTCCCGCACAAGTCTCACTCCACTGTGACCAAGATGTGGGCAGGGCTGAGTTTCTTCTGGATGCTCTTGGGAGAATGTTTCCTCCTTCCTTTCTTTTCCATTTCTTTCCTTTCCTCTCTGGATTCTGAAGTGGCCTGAAGCTCCTTCCTCCACACTCAAAGTCTGCAATGTCTCACCCCTGGTCATAGACTTCACTACCCTCAGGAAAGGGCTTCTGCTTTCAAAGACCCGTGTAAGGAGAGTGGGTCTCCCCAGTAGTGAGTGGTCCAGCTCCAGTCTTTTAGTGGATCACATCTGCAGTTTGCTTTTGTCAAGTAAGGTCAGGTAGGTGTCTGGGATTAGGATTTAGCTTTGTGGAGTCTATTATTCTGCCTGCCACGTGGCTTAAAGTTTGTTCAGGCCCAGGCCCATGCTTTGTGCATTTACAAACAGTTGACAAAAGTGGGGGGGGGGGTCAAGAAAAAATAATTCCCCCAGAATAAAAAGAAATAAGCTAAGTGGGTTCAGCACTGCATTCTGTTTGATGGGGGTTGCACAATGAGCCATTCAAAAGGCTCCACAGGTTGACTTCAGCCCCATGAAGGCACAGCAAAGCCCATATTAAACTGTGCAAATTCTGTGAAGGCGCTGGGGATTGTGCACTCTAGAAAGAGGGTCACAGGTGAGATCATATTTCTTATAACCCCAAGGATGCAATAATTGCTTCTATGACAAGTAAGAAATGAAATAAAATGCCCACTTCAGAAAAACTGTCAGATCAAGGGAATGTCTGGACCAGACAATGAGAAAATAAATAAATCTTCAGTCACCTCTTTGGTCCTTTGGACGCTGGGAATAGCCATCCACCCGCTAACCCAGCCATGGAAATGGACTTATTTAACAAAAGGAAACCACCTGGGGATAAACACTGAGGATCTGGCTACAATTAATAGCTTTGCTTGCTTAGCATGGTTACTCAGTGGAGAGGGAAGGGCAAGGTGGGGACAATCAAATGTAAGAAACAGTAATGAAATCTGTCAGCTGCATTTCCTCCTAGGCAGCAGTGGGGGAGATGGGGGATGAACACAAGGTCTCAGCAGACCTGGGCAACAGCTTATGCTTGGCTATCAACCTTGGTCAAAGATACTAAGTCTTAGGTAAGGAACCATGTTTCTTAATCTGCTTTGTGAGATTTTAAATGTATTGACTGGCACTTTATGTTTAAAGTACATTAGAGAAAAAGTTCCTAACACTGCATACTCTTGGCACACTCCTAAGAGGCAAATGTCTGCTGAGTGTTGAACCCCATTTCCTTCACCCTTCTGAGCACAGTATTTGTTCCTATAGAAAGAGCTAGACTATTGTGTCCTTACAATCGTGTGCCTATATTATGCTCAACACAATAATTTACTTTCTTCCTTCCATGAAAATGACCATAGACATCTTATAGAAAACTTCATGTGGTTCTAATTCACCCAAGTTGAAATCAAATGTCTGATCATGCCAAAGTATGCTTACATCAAAAATATATCCTACTGATGGACAGTCAATCATGTGTCAATTTCATTTTGCACAGAATAACTGTGCAAGTTGGACAGTGGTGGAGCATGCCTTTAATCCCAGCACTTGGTGGAGCACGCCTTTAATCCTACCACTTGGGAGGGAAAGGCTGGTGAGTTCGAGGCCAGCCTGGTCTACAGAGTAAGTTCCAGGACAAGTTGGGCTACACAGAGAACCCCTGTCTTAAAAATTAATTAATTAATTAATTAATTAATTAACTATGCAAAGTCATGAGGACTCTACCCTATACAGAGAACTATGGGCAACTAAGGAATATTGAGAGCTAGAGAAATAGTCTTCCTTAGGGAAGAACACACCACACCAGTCATGCAAAACCAATGGTCATCTCTGAAGACATATCCATACAAGTAAGATTATAAAGATGGATTAGGTTGTATTTATGTGTTAAGGAATATGGAGGTGGGGTGAAGCGTGTAACAGTAATTAAAGAAGAAGCCACGACTTTGAAAGAGAGCAGGGGAGGGTAGAAGGGAGGGTTTGGCGGGTAGAAAGGGAGGAAAGGAAATGATTCCACATTCATTGCAATAGAGACACTCTCATTCCCAAGATAGCAATAGCTGAGTGTGAGCTACAGTGTATGAGGAGGCCTGCTTTATCAAACTACACTGGTTCTGTAGGCTGTTACTCTTTAACTTTTGCCACTCGAGGAAAACACTAATTTTGCATTTCTGAATGCTAGTAAGGTTATTTATCTAATTCATTCATGAACTTTAATTGTTATCTTAGAAGCTGGACAAACCCTATCCCTCCTGAGGGGAGAAAATAGAGCGGTTGAAATAGCCAACAGAACTTTCTATAGCTGTTACCAGTGTCTGAGAGAAGACGGTGCTTTGGCCATTAATAATTACACCTTAGCCATATGTTAGGAAAGACCCTCCAGAACATTCTGGGGATTTCTAAGTTACAACCCACTAACGCTACCACAGAAGCAGGAGAGATGAATTTCCAGTTCAGCAGGAGATGGGGTTGACATCTAGGCAGTCCTAATCTGACCCGGTGGCAAACTGATAGTGACGGTCTGAAGCCTGGGTTGAGGAGCACTGTGACCGATGGTGGCTTAAGAGGAAAGAGAAAAACTGGCTAGCAGAGTGTGTCACAAGAGCACAGAAGAGCCATATCCCAGGCATAAGCTGATGTTTCTCCCAAACTCAAAGTGGGGAAGCTTGACAGGTGGGGCTGCAGCAAGGTGTCGGGGCTCTTTGATGTGAGCAGGGGAAGTCCCCCCATATTTCTCCTTCTCAGGAAGAGGAGATAGGACCTTTTTACTCATCCTTTTTCCCTTTCTCTCCTGGCCTCCCCTTCTTTGACCCTGTTTCATCTTTTCCACAATTCATCTGAATAAGAACACCATGGGAAACAGGGGAGGACAGAGGTGTCTACCTCCTCTACCGACCGGGGAAAGGTCAGACTACGGGGCTGATAACGGAGAGATTAAGATAGCTCAAACCAGAGAAAAGAGAACGGTAGCAAAAAGGACAGGCAAACGGACGCCAATTCACTTTGGCAAATTAGCATTTAAGCCAGAAAATAAAAGTAAATATAAACACAGAAAGCTTAGGATGCCTGCGTTGGTGCTCTAGCCAGGAATGGCATCCATCCCTGCCCCCTCCTGTCTCTGATGACACTCCCTCCTTTATCAGGACGCGGCCTGACCCCTAGCGGCTGCACTCACCGCCTTTGTCGACACAAGGCGAGTTTCTTTGACCTACTGGCTTGTCAGAGCCCTTGGTGACTGAGGCGCCTACACTCTCACAGTGAAGAATGTGCCTCCACTTAGGGAGCAGCTTTAAAACAAACAAACAAACACAAAACAAAACAAAAAACAACTTCAGAGAAATTAACAGTGGAAAGTAAGCCTTTATCCTGTGACGGGACAACAGGGTTTGTCCCTATCGGGTTTTCTCTTGTGATTATAAACTCAGGTTTCAAAGCCTCGGGCTCTTCTAAAAAAGGAGTCAAGGGTTGGAGAGATGGCTTAACAGTTAAGAACGCTTCCTTATCTTCCGGGGGACTGGAGGTCAGTTCCTAGCATTCACGTTGAGTGACTCAAAACAGCCTCTTAACTACAGCTCCAGGGAAGATCCACTCCTCCCTCTCCCTATCTCCTTGGGTTCACCCCCCCCACACACACACACATGCACACGCATGCACACACGCACAGTATGTACACAGAGAGACATACAAGCATGCACATAGATACAAAAATAAAAATACATCTTTTTTTGCTCTTTACTAAATATAATGTTTTATTGCTTGTTGAGAATTCCATACATTATACTTGATCATCTTCACTTCCTTCCATTCCCCCCCCCCATTTCATGGCCTCATCCTTTCAAGAAGTAACGTAGTAGGTACAATTTATGCTAAGCATATATACTCCTAAGCATGGGGCTATGCATTGAAATATGATCAAAGTACCAGGGACCACACCCCTAAAATTAGGAAGAGTCAGACATTGCAGCCAACACAGTGTCCCTGCAGCCGAGAGAGTGTCTACATGCTCACAGCCCAAAGCCCTCCCTGTTCCAGTTCTCATCATTGGAATAAATCTTGAAACCAGGATGTTTTCACAGAACTGTGAGACTCACGAACCTGTGGCTGGTGCCCAGCGGATGAACCAGGCAATCATATTTTCTTTTTTTTTTTTTTTGATTTATTTATTTATATGTATACAGAATTCTCAGTATTCCGTCTGCATGTGTGCTGGCAGGCCAGAAGATGGCACCAGATCTTATTACAGATGGTTGTGAGCCACCATGTGGTTGCTGGGAATTGAACTCAGGACCTTTGGAAGAGCAGGCAGTGCTCTTAACCACTGAGCCATCTCTCCAGCCCTTTTTTTGTTTTTTTCGAGACAGGGTTTCTCTGTGGCTTTGGAGCCTGTCCTGGAACTAGCTCTTGTAGACCAGGCTGGTCTCGAACTCACAGAGATCCGCCTGCCTCTGCCTCCCGAGTGAACTCTCCATATTTTCGTCCCGACTGGATTTCACGAAGCATTAGGCAAGAGAGGGAAAGGAGTTGAAAGCTAGGGCAAATGGTTCTGAGTCACACCCGGGTCTACTCCAGAGTCTGCCTCCAGATCCCACCCTGTCCCCGTCAGAGGTGACTCAGGAGCTGGGTGGAACGGCCCCCAAGGGAAGGACTAAAAGGAGCCTGCCCTGGTTTTCCAGATTCCCCGTGCCATACAAACCCACCTAAAACTGACCTTAAGTCCCATATTTATCTCAAAAGTAGGGTGGGGTGAGCCCTGGTTTTTAAGTGGGAACAGTAAGGACAGAGCTCTAATCAAAGGAAGTGTGAAGACCATCGTCCAGAGTGTGCTGTGAGAAAGGCATCTGTGAGGCTCGAGATGGCTGTAAAGGGTTAATGAAACGGCAGCAGAATTCCAGAGACACCTATGTGGGCAAGCAGAAACCAGATAGAAATTCCAAGGTCATCTCCACAGGAGCCGACAGGAACCTGTTGGAGGTCTGCTACAGACCCAAGGCAGAATCAGAGTCGAGCAGAGCCCCAGAGTTGAGCCGGCTGTAGAAGGGAAATACTGGGCTATGGGAACTGTGGCTGTAAAGGGTAGGACCAGGTCTGCAGACGGACGATAGGCAAACGGGCAGCCATTCAAACTGGCCACATCAAGAGTGGAGATGACGCCAAACTGAAGCCCTCGGGACAGTTGGGAGTTGTCTGTTGGCACCTTGATGCTCATACGGGTCAAGAAATGGCTAGAGGCCATCAGCACCACAGTGTTAGGCATCCTCCTCCTCCTGGTTGCAGATGGAGCTGTGGTACCCTTTCAGTAAGTCCAAGGGCTTTGTTCTCCTGATAGGGTTTTAACACACTGGTATATGGTCCCAATTCACTTTGATTAAGTGTATAGGGTGGCACCTTTTTACTTTTAGGGATAATTTTTTTCAGTCTATGTTGGGTGGGAGGTGCTGAGCGGATGATATTGTTTATGTGTTCAACAACAGGCGAGTCTTCGTGCCTCTGTATGAAGTTAAAAGTTGTTTGTAAAATGAAGTCTCTCAGGTCAGGTCACAGCCTGAAAAACTACTCTTTCATACACATTGCATGGGTGTGTTGTGCTGTGTGTACGTTGTATGGTTTGTGTGTGTTGTATGTTGTGTGTGTGAAAAAATATCGTACATAATTTGACACAGAATTGGGGGCACAATAAAATGATAAAGAAGTATTTCACTTTGACTCCAATAAACCAGCAAACATCTGTGAGTCCACACGAATATAAATAAATTATTGAATAAATAACTCACAGTTAGGACAGACTAGGAACTGCCTCCGTGTGACCCAATTCTGGAGAAAAATTGATGTAAGAAGGAATAGACTATTCTAAAGAGAGAAAGGGTGCGGGCTTTGAAAATTCGCAGAGCTTGTGAGAGAGAGCACCTGAAAAAGACCCAGAAAACAATGGCAGCGCATTGAAAGGAGGTAACCTGAGCACAAGGCAGCCCTGCATCTCCCGAGGGTGGGTGAGCAACGCCTACTATAAAATGCAAGGCTGGTGGCCCTGCTAACACAGTCTGCAGTCCCACCCTGGGGACAAGCCCAGGGCCCTCCTAAACCTCAGAGCCAGAAGCAGGTTTAGATGACACTGTGATTCTTCTGACGGCTGAGTCAACAGTGGAGAGAGAGTCCATTTTGTCGCTCTGGACTACTGGGGGCAGCAGCTGGGTACCATCTTGAGAGAGAAGCTATAATTTAAAACTGAGCTGCTCTGGGCCTTGAGTATCGTGAGCAATGACTCCGGGAGCTTGGATTTAGCCTGCGATAGCTCCAGGTTGAGAGATACCCCTAGGCTGCAGTTATACAGAGCAGGGAGGCTGAATGCAAGTTACAAGGAGGTTCAGTCCATGGGCAACGTGCACAGGAAAGACAGTCATCCCCTTGGTGCCCAGGAGCAGATGCGTCGACTGAGAATAACTCTGGGATCTGCTGCTATGCCTTGACGGGAGGCCAGTGTGCGATCGACCGCTGAAGCCATCTGCGTGCCTTTCGCTCCTATAGAGTAAGAGCTGTGAAGCTGTATTGGACATCCACAGCTTCCAACCTCCAGCAGAGCGCTTAACACCTAGAAGGTCTACAAGTACCAGGGCAGGTCCTCCAGCTTTCCAGATGTCGGCACTGCCATTGTATCCTGTACGTCAACACACCCGTCCCGGAGAGAGGACTTTTTTTCTGGAGAGTCTCTGCCCAACCCACAGACTGCAGCGCTAAGTGTGGCCCTCAGAGGAACCTGGACACAGATGAAAGCTTCTCAGGTGACGACAGCTCCGGTAGAATCGGACAAGGGATCTGAAGCAACTGGGATCCAGCCTAAACAACTGGAAAGACCAGATCCCTGGCTCTGCTGACCCTCCCCCACCCCTGGCAGTCTCTAGTGCTCCACCTCCCAGAAGGAAAGCGCTCCAAAACTTCATCCTTTTTCTTGTTTCCTGTTTCCCTCGTTTTCTTCTTTTACTGGCCCTTCAGTCCTCATATGTTTAAACCGCCTATCTGTTTCTATGTTTAATTAAGTCCCATTCAGACGGTCATCTAATTTTGCTAACCTAGCTCCGGTATTTCCCACGATAAAAAGCCCTGCGGTTTGACAGTCCATGAGTCAGCCACAGAAGAGAAGCATGATTATGGAAGCTGGGGTGGCCCCTTAGAGAGTGAGGCATGGCAGTTTTCACCGTGACTCACTTACATTCATAAAACAAGTCAGGTGTGTACCATTTGAGACCTATGGGAAACTGAGGCACGCTATGACCAGAACTGACGTGGGGTGATTCAGCCAGACAGCTGCTTAGGGCGTTCATCTATGAAGCTCAACCATCACAGAGGCACTAAGACTTCTAAGGAAACATAACAGAGAGGAAAGAAAACCCAATAACTGTCCTAGGAGGTTGCTGTAAAGTTCCTGGGTAGGCTGCAAATATCTCTGAATGTCACAGAAAAGAACACCCCGGATGACGTGTGGCAGTGGCTTTTCCAGGAGTGTCTGGCTGGACTTGTACATAAATGGTTTGGAAGCTTCCTTTCAAACCAGACAGCTGTGGAGCTAAGCCTCCCACCCCACTCACGGGCTGAAGATTGTGGAGGTACCCGTGCGCCTGCTTCTCAAGGAGGGGCCCTCAGCCTCGGGCCTTTGGCTGTGTTGTGACTGCCAATTGGAGGCTATGGGGTCTTCTTTTTTGCTCTTTCCCCTCCATACGGAGCTCAACCCTTTCTCCAAACAAACCAGAAATAAATTTTAAAACCTGTAGGTCTGCAGGATGAACAAATATTAGCCTGCCTAAGGCATCTACCAGCTCAGTCCAGTCTGTGTCCAGAAGGGCAGTGTGTTGGGGTCAAAGGGTTAAGGCTTGAAGGATTTTCGACTTAAATCTTGCTGGGGGCACTTTTAAGTTTTGTTACTTTGTGCTGAATCTAGACAGCTTTGTAGTCCCCAGACTCCTCTGCTGCATAAATAAAACCGTCTGAATCATCAGATTTTCAGTTGCATGGCGACCTGGCTCGTGGCAAGGTCTGCCATCCTTCCATAGGAATGCAGTACTCTTCAAACGCCTGGTAGGACGTCCCTCCCTAGCTCCTAGCTCCCCTTTATGTGAAGAAAAAGAGAAGCCAGAGTATTCTCTATCTGCTCCTCTCAGAGATGCCTTTCCATGCTGACTGCAATGAGTGTGTTCTGTCAGGAACATAGACAACATGTCTCATCTTTCCACATTAGAATTTCTTGAATAACAATACACTCACAGGGTACAGCGGTTTCCCTGGTAGCAGCCACAGCTCTGACAAAGGCAAACACAGGTCCTTTTGGTCCAATCTTAATTACTAATATCATCTCAGTCTCCCAGAGAGGCTGCTCTTGCAAGTCAGCTGCAGGTCAGGGTTGGCAAGGTGTGGCGAAGGTCACAGAAGCCAAGGTCAGGCGCCGCAGTCACTTAGTCCAGAACCCAGACTGATCTCAACGCTGACAAAAAAAAAAGAAAAACCCTGAGGCGGCTCCTGGTTCCACCACTCCAGTGCCCACCTCCCTCAATGTGTACCTGGGCTCAGTTCCGTTTCCTCTTGAACAAGGACCATTTTTGACCATGCTGATGGCATATCGTTGTGCTGAGACCATCGCCTTCTGAAATTCTCAAGTCTAAACTCCACAATTATTCCTTCACTTGAATTGTAGATAGATAGATAGATAGATAGATAGATAGATAGATAGATGGATGGATGGATGGATGGATGGATGGATGGATGGATGGATAGATGGATGGATTAGATAGATGATAGATAGACAGACTGACAGACAAATTCCCCCTTCTGCCTCACTACAGGCTCTCATCATGAACCACAGTTACCCCAGCAGCGCCGGCTTCTCCCATCCCACACCACCTGTAGGAGTGTGCTTCCAAGGTAACCAGCTGCCTTAGTCTGTTCAGGATGCTGCAGTAAAAGACCACAGATGGGTTGCTTTAAACAACAGATACTGACTCACTGTGCAGAAAGCCGCAGCCTGAGATCAAGACAGTGGCCTGTGCAGTGTGAGGAGAGGCCTTGGATGAGGAGTGTTGACTGTTTACACGTGGGGGAGAGAGAACCCTCTGGAATATCTTTTTCTTCATGCACAGATATGACACCCATCGTGATGACCTCAGCCTCATGTTATTTCCTATGTGCTCTGTCTCTACCTCATGTTGGGAGTTAACTCTTCAACACATGAATGGCTAAGGGGAGACATGGCACAGCCTAACCTTTTCCTGGCTACTCAGCTTCTGACTCCACGATTGGTCCCTTCTTTAGGGTCCCATGGCACACAGTTTAACTTCTCTGGCTCCTCCCCCCACTCACCAGGCACTGAAAATAACCTCAAGCTCTTTAGAACTTCAGTTCTATCTATACGGTAAGAGCCTTCTCGCTGGAGACACGAGGCTACCTGCCTGAATATCCTCCACACATTGGAAGAATTAGTTAGGGAGGGTCTGAGTGTGTTAAAAGGATATGGAAGGCATATTGGAGACTGTGTAAGCTGTTGAGAGGCACCTTTGCAGGGAGGGAAAGCTCTGGTAAGGGCAAGTAGCTCCAGCTATTGACTGGTGGTCTAAGGAGGTGGGGGGGGGTGACCTCAGTGACAGAGTCATCAGAAGAGACAGCACAATCAGCGGTGTGACGGCCACGTGGAAGGAAAAAGCTGCCAGCCGAGCCAAAGGTGAGGTCTGGGTGGGTAGTAGGCCTTCCTGTGTATGGAACGGGCATGGTAGGAGTTCCTTGAGGAGTGGAGGGGACTGTGGGGGAGTTGTGGGGAAGGGAGGAGGGTGGCAGTATTGCAGAATATCCCTGTAACTGTGTAAAGGTGTGTGACATTTGTTTACGCTGTATTTGTTTAACTGTATAAAGATGTGCTGCTGTTTTACCTTGTCTGCCTAAGGCACCTGCTTGGTCTAATAAAGAGATGATAGCTAGGCGGTAGAGGGGTAGGCAGGGCTGGTGGGCAGAGAGAATAAGTAGGGGGAGGGAGAAGAGAGCACAGGAGAAAGAGAGGAAGCCGCCCAAAGCAAGCCACCTGTCAGCCAGACACGCGGGAAGCAGTGAAAGTAAGACGTTCAGAATGAGAAAAAAGGCCGAAAGCCCCAGGCCAAAATGTAGATGAGGAGAAACAAATTAAATTAAGTTATAAGACCCTGTGGGACAAGCATCAGATAAGGCTAGCGTTCATAACTAATAAGTCTCCTTGTCATGATTGGGGGGTTGGCAGTCCAAGAAAACCTACCACATGGCAGAGTTTAAGGTGGGGAGCAGGTTTCAGAAAAAGAGAGGAGCATTCACTAAAGGAAGTTTGAAGCGACAGAATGGGGGGGGGGAGGTGCAGAAAATGGAGCCCTGTATAGGCTGGGAGTTGTGAAGGGGGTGGATGGGAGTGAGAGGTAGGAACAGTGAGCTCCTAAGCTTCAGTAACTGGATTCCGTGATGCAAAGGGAGGCAGCAGCAGAGGCGCAAAGACATGGGGTCAACCCTTGGTGGTGCTATCGGCGGACTTGGAAAATAGGCAGCTGGAGTGAAAGAGGGTCCCTAAAGAAGCCCAACTCCAGCATTCTGTAATATACAGAGAGAAATGCTTACAGAAGTCAGCGAGGGACAGAACAGGGGCAGAAGGGAGACTCTGGTTAAGTTTTAAAAAGGGTTCTTGGAAAGAGGGAAGAGGCTCACTGGGGTCCTGAGGTTTCTTGAAGAGGGTACGCAAGAATAGAATATCTCAGAATCCAGGAATGGAGAAAATTGGCTAGCCCCGAGATGGAATGAAGTTTAGACTTGGAGGAGGCAGGGGATGGAGCAGAGCTGGGAGAGGTGAGCCACAGTGAGGCCGCTGTGAGTGGGAATCAGGCAAAAATCTCAGAGAGATAACTGGGTACAGGAAAGTTGAGCCTTCAGGGTGGAGATGAGGAATCACTGGGAGCCTAGAAAACTGAGGCACATGGCTGTGTCATTCTCATTATTGGAGAAGGAGGGCCTGCAGAGAAGGTCATCCATGTCCTGGAGAAGGTGGAAGGAGAAGGGTGAGAGAAGGGCTAAGTCAGCAGAGACGCCTGGCTGAGCAGATGCGGCTGACCCTGAAGCCCTGGGGGAGGACAGTCCCAGTGAGTTGTTGGGACTGTTGAGTGTATCTGTCTGTGTAAAGGCAAAGAGGTCTTGAGAGTGGGAGTCTACCAGGATGGAAAAAGAAGCCATCCTTAAGGTCCAGGATAGAGAACCATGGAGTGGTTCTGGGGATGGTAGAGCGGATTGTATAAGGGTTGGGAACAGTGGGGTGTGGAGGGACAGTGGCGGAGCTGATAAGGTGTGCTTCTTGAACGATGTAGAGCTATTAAGTTGTCTAAATCAAGGATGGGGACGTTGAAGGAGGATTTGGTTGGCCAGGAGAGTTGCGGCAGTCAGAACATACACCCAGGTGCACTTTAGGAAAAGGTGGGGAAACGTACTCGGGCGCATTCTGGCAAGGTGGCAAGGGTTATTCAGGTTTGTTCTGGGATGGAGGAAGGAGTGCTCAGGTGCATTCTGGGAAGGAGGAACAGCCTTGTCACCATCTTAGTGGCCTGTCACCATTTAAGGACAGGGGAGAATAGGGCCTGGACCAACACAGGGTGTCTTGCTTTGAATGACAGTTACTTGAATGGTATCCCTTCCATTATGCATCACAAGAACAGCCATTGCGTCCGTGTTGCTTTTCCTCAAGTGCCTTGCAATGCGTCTAATAATAAATCCTGGCAGAGGAAGGATACAATCATAAAACACTGCACAGTAAGGCACTGCTGTGAGCTCTCATCCCACCTCTGCCTCTTTATCACAGAGTCTCTAGGCCAAGACGGAAGTAAGATAGGGCTGGAATCCCATCTCTCAACTCCACGCCGCTTTAACTCTTCCTCTCTGGTCCCAGAGAGACTATCTTCCGCCTGCACATCGAAGGCAGAGCCCTCCTCCTGCTATTGATTCAGACAGAATGCCAATAGCTTGATGGAGATGGAAGGGCCCAGGAAAGGCCATTCGAAGACAAGTAAGAAAAGATTCCTGGCTGACACTAAAAGTCTTCTAAATCAAGATGATTTCATAAATCATTCTTGGCAAAACTTAAAGAGGAAGCCAAGACTGAATGAAATGACTCTTGGGCTCCCTTCTCCACCTGTTTCTCTTTCTCCCTCTGTCTGATATGATATTAGAGATACATAATTCTTTGTGAAAAATGAAACCCTGTGTCTTCATGTAAGTTCTCCAAGGACAGTTTACCTCTGTGTGCTTATATGGTGTGCCTCCCCATGACACTATAGGATTTGTCCACATGTAAGACTTTACACTATAACCCTCCTAAGGCAGAGTCAGACGAAAGAAAATAACAAATACACACAGCAGCCATGTGTCACCCTGAGTCCATCATTAGACTCCCAAGTTGGAATCAATCCCCCCTTCTTCCCTCAAAAGTCCGGTAGAACTTGGTTAGCATCGTTATTGTAACGTCAGCCCTGTATCACTGACATAGAGACTCAAGGTGTAACTGTGTTCGCTCAGCATACATGAGACTCTGAGTTCCATACTCGGCACTGCAAAAATAAGACTCTAACGTAAAACAAAGTAAAACTGTAAAAATGAATAAAAACAAAAGCTGAGCTTATTCCAAAATTTAAAAAGTGATCTAGGTGGACCTGCTATTCCATAGACCTTGGCCCTAGAAAGGGAGGCTGTAACTGAATCACCCCCCAGGTCCTCTCATGCCCAGCACACATACCATGAACAGTTGCTAAATCCAGCAGAATTGCATTATTTCGGGGCAAATAAACCTGGTGTGTTCGGCATGTTACAAACAATGTGTTCCTGTCACCAGGAGTGTCACTACTCCAAAGACAAGCTTTATTTTCACAGATAATAAGATGCATATGCCCCAAACAAGAACAGTGCCCTCGACACAAAGAGAAGCTGCGATGTGTACAGAGGATCAAAGCCCAAACAAAGGGCCACTGTTCCTGACTCCCCAGCTGTTCAATGTAACTCTTTCACACCGGGGCTGTTGCTGGGGCCCTTAGGATAAACCCAAAGGGCTGGCCAAGATTAGCCTTAAATAACAATGCACTTTAACATCATGCAAGCGGACTTTTATTTTTCTATCGCTGTTATGGAGACATGGAAGCAATGAGCCGCATCAGCCTTCCAACACACACCAGTGTTGAGACATGTGAGGGAGACAACACCCACTCTAGCTTCCCACTGTTTTATATCCTTCTCCTAACCAGTTCACTGGTTCAGATGCACAAATAGCTCGGAAAAATCGACATTTTCGGCATTTGGCTTCTATAAACTTCAGCCGGGAAAATTAATTTGGGAAGAAATGGCCACTTTTGACCGCCTGCAAGCAGTAGACCCTCTGCGTCTGTATTATATTCTCACAACTGTATCAGACGATACCTAATAATAGAAAAGGTGATAAAGCGACTTACGTAGCCAAAATAAATGAATGAATCTAACTAGCAAATGCTAGTCTTGATTCTAGGGCACTTCTGTCTTTCTTTTAGTACAAGATGTGAGTTCTAGCGACAAAGATCACAGCCACGTTTAAAGGAAAGATGTTGGTAGGAGAGACGCCACTGTGTGCACCCCATCACCTCCCTTTTTAACTGGACGGCATGCAGAGAGTGAGGGACTTTGGAGAGCTCAGCCCTACGTGGGATGTCTTTATCGAAGGCCTCCTCTCAAGGGTCAGGAATCCATGTGGAAGGGACAGCAAAAGAGTTTAAAAGCCAGGGGGTGCAGATGACTCCAAGGAAACCGCATCTTCATGATACAACAGGATGGGCACACGTATGAACTCAAAGACTACAAGAACATGCACAAGACCCTCACGGCACTGAATGCCAGCACTGAGGGAGGGAGTGGACTCGAGTTCTCATCCCTGACCAAGAAACTCTTTGCAGTTGATGCCTGCTGGGAAAGGGGACATTGGTTTCCTCCGAAGAAGTGACATGGGGCATATCAACCACATTCAACAACTGATCCCATGTCCAGGAGACCAGAGCACTCTGTGGGCTTATCTATGCTTTGGTTTTGCTTCCGTACTATTGGCAATTATCTTTCTTTCTCTTCTTTTTCTTTTTTTTTTTTTTTGTCTGTTTTCATCAGCTTGTTTGATTTTTATTTTTTGTTTAGGGGTGAGCTCTTTTTTTATGAGACAAAAATAAACATGAAGTTGGGTAAGCAGGGAGATGGGGAGGAACTGGGAGGAGCTGGAGAGGGAAAAATATGATCAAAATAGATATCAAAAAGAATATGATCAAAATATGTTGCATGAAAAATTGTGAATTAAAAAACTTTTATTTTAGAATGTGTTTCATGTATTTGCTTGCAAATGTACATGTATATGCATGCAGTGCCTAGAGAGGCCGGAAGATGCTGTCAGATGCCCTCAGACTGGAGTTGTGAGCCACCCTGTTGGTGCTGGGAACCTAATCTGGCCCTCTACAAGAGCAGCAAGTGCCTTTAACTGCTGAGACTTTTTTTTTTTTTTTTGGACAGGGTCTTTCTATGTAACACAGACTGGCCTCAAATCGGAGATCTTCCTTCTTCATCCTCCTAAATGTTGGGATAACAGGACTGTGCCTCCACATCTGTCTTCTCACTTCCCTGTATTAAAAAAAGAGGGCGGTGTTTCCCAGAAAGGAGACTCTTGTGCAAGTGATTTGTTGAAGGCTTCACAGGTTCTGCTGAACTCTCCCCTCGGCTTGACCCAGAAGGCCAATTTCTACTGTGGCCAGCGGATGTGCCAGTTAGTCACTAGCCATAGGACACCCTGGGAGTGGCATAGCCTGTCAGTCACTTCAGAGACGGAAAGTCCCCTGTGGCTTATGTCAAATCACAGAGGCTGGGAGATGATTCATCAACCCTCTACTGGACAGGTGGGCTGGCCACCAAAATGTCCTCCTACATACGTGTCCAGAATGAAAATACTTGGTTTTCCAACATCACCAATAGGTGTGGCTGTCTCCCACTGTCACTCGGTGGCATCTCCCAGAACAGATCCTAAGTTAAGCTCGCTTGTTATGAAGAGAAATCTATTTTCCTTACCTGCCAGTTTTCTCTTTATATTAAAGAATTTTGCCGGAGAGCAATTATCCAACTTTTTGGTGGCAGAACCCCTTTACACTCTTAGAAACTATCGAGGTTCCTGTTGGGCACAGTGAGACATTCTTGGAATACATGGTGAGACTTACAGTACTCAGGAGGCTGAAGCAGGGAGATTGCAAGCTTTATGCTAATCTGGGCTACATGGTGAGTCTGAGGCCAGTCTGGGTTGTATCATGAAACCCTGCCTCAAAAAAAGATCTTTTTGAAGAGTCCAGTTGTGTTTTGGATGTCTGATTACATTGGTGGGCATTCATCAGAGACAGATTCGTTTTCTGACACTTATGTACAGATACACTTAAAAATAACAACAAACCATTAAGTATTAACGTACATGGTATATCAAGATATAAATGATATTCTCCAAATTTTTGAAAGGCTATGGTTGTTTTATATCTTTATACACTTGCTGTCTTGTTTAATCAGCTTATTTTATGGCGTGTTGTTTTGGTTGAAGTAGATGAAGGAAACCTAGCCCAGGACAAACAAACTGGGAAAAAGAGAAGTATTGTAATATTAACAGATAACTTGATATTTTACCCACATGCTGCCCCCAAACTCAGGCTATTGGTAGTTTTTTTTTTTTCTTGCTGTTTGTTTGTTTGTTTTTCTGAGACAGGGTTTCTCAGTAGCTATGGAGCCAGTCTGGAACTTGCTCTGTAGACCAGGCTGGCCTGAAACTCACAAAGATCCGCCTGCCCACAGCACCACCGCATGATGAAAATGAAGAAGGACAGCTCAAGGCGGCTAGAAAGCCAACCTTAGTTTATCTAGTCACTGGGTAAGGGTTTGTGTTAGCTGACAGTTCCAGTGGGGCAGAGTCCGTCGTGGTGAGGAAGCTGTGGCAGACGTCAGGAGAGGCACGGTGACAAGAGCAGAAGGCTGGCTGGCCACCTGGCCTCTGCACTCAGGAAGTGAGGGTGACCTGTGAAGTCTCAAAGCTCACCCCCGGGCTGTTTCCCTGAAGCAATGCTCCACCTCCCAAAGGTTCCACAATCTTCCCAAATAGCACCACCAGCTGGGGACCAAATGTTGGGCCGTGGGAACCTTCCACACCCAAACCACACACGCCATTTGGAAGCATGTGTTCTTCTTCTCTTTGCCTTCTAAACGCAACGGAATGTGCCGCCTTTATTCGGAGTTTACCGTGGGAAAGAGCCCTCTTACCAGAATTGTTACTGGAAGAGAGACAAAGCTAAACCAGTAGGACCCTTGAACTTGGCGCCAACGCACAGATCTGCACAGATCTACGTTGCAATGCTTGTCAACTGCAAGCAAGCAAAACCAACATTCCGCCTCCTTGTCAATCACAGATTCTAAAAGACAATAGAATCACCCCAAATCAAGGTACGGAGGATTATCTTGAGCTACACACAATGGCTCATTGGCAGAAAGAAACGCAGAGGAGGAGTGGGGGGAGAGAGATCAAGTGAACCAGTTCACTGGTGACTCATTTGCCTCGTCCCAGAACGTCTTTCTTGACGGCCCAGCTTTACCCTCACACCACTTCTTTATGCAATACTGTACTGGCTTGGATTTATGATGTAGTAGGTCTTGGAATTGAATTCTATGAATTTATGATCTAGTAGATCTTGGAATTGCATTGTATGAGTGGTGGAAAGAGCTTAAGGAGACATTTAAGTTAGGACTTTTATTTTATAGATAGCAAAACTGAAATCCAGAGAATGGAAATGATTTGTTCAAGGCCATGAAATGGCAGATCAAGGACACACCCCCACGTATGACCTTTATACTCTGATCATCTAGCTACTACATATCCTTCCAAGTGCTCTCTGAAAGTGTGTGACGTGGTTGCAACATCTGCACGTTACCTTTAAGCCCTTCAGCTCTGGCAGAGGGATATAAAAATGTGAGCTTGTTAAGGCTTAACCTACGCTCTCGGGTGAGTAAGTCACTCAAGTCAAGAATTCAAAGACAACATCTAACCATAACACCACATAACAGAGAAGACTACCACAGGCCTTAGCGACTTTCCATCAACACCGGAAGCACTGCTAATCACGATAAACATTATTAATAGGCCTTCATTGGTAATTACTTAAAACTTGCTTAAAAATTAACAAGTAGTGACTTAATATAATGGATACTATAAATGGACTGCCACGGGTGAAGCCAGTCCTCTCCTGCTCTAGAGATAACTCAGTTCTTCACCATCATGATGAACCGTGGGAAGTCAGCCTAACCCGAGGCTTTCTCAGATCCCCTGGTGAAAGGATAAAGGGAATGCTAGTTCCGTCTTTGCCCAGGGACAGACTTGGCGAAGTCTGGTCTGAGGAGGAAGCCTGGGCCTAGAAGGAGTCAAGGCCACAGCTTCTGGGGATTCAATTCTTCCCCCGTGCTGTGGTTATCAGTCCTAGGGCAGTCGTGTCTGAGGCATCCTGAGTTCTCCTTGCCGACACTGTCTGATTCAGCTCTCTGCTGACCCTGGCATTTTCCCCCTGGAAATAGTTTGTAAGAACCCGAGCTGCTCAATGAGCTTGCTTGGCAGAAGTCATCAGCTTGTGCAAGATCTCCTGGGCCAGCTCTCTAGCTTCCTTTATCATCCCTGGTCCTTCTTGACGCCTCCCTGCTTGGGGCCCTCACACCTGAAGGTTCCTCTGAAGATCTATAAATCCTTCATAAGGACGGCAACCAGGGTTTGACTAGAAACGATTCTTGGTCCAACCTTATTTCTAGGAACCCTGGTTGGTTGATATTGCTGCAGAGTTAACTTAGTTCTCTCCTCTAGCTGAAGCACCAAACTCAGATGGAACCTTTACTCGGGGTAGAGCGAGATGTCTACAGAGAAGAAAGCTGGGACTCCTTCCTAACAATTTGTGACTATCCTTGCGAACTGTCCCTGGGCTTGTCAATCCACGCTTATTTACAAAGCTGTGCGAGTCTGTCCTCTGCCAAGCATCACAGCCATTGTCATCTTAAAGAGTAGCCATAATTACCTGTAAGAAACCCCCAAAGGAGGTCAGTTGGCATTCACTCCCCAAAGGAGGTGTTGAGAAGGTTGATTAGACCCCTGCCTGAGATCCCAGCTGTTACCTTCTATACTCTGGGGCTTTCATTTGTATTCTACCCCAGCTGTATGTGATTTTGAGAGGTACTGGAATATATAGGGGGCACAGGGTAAATCTGAAGTGGGGACCCTATCTGTGCAATTCTGGGGAAGTCGTCGTCTAACCTGGGGTAGTACTTTCCACGGATGCCTTTGTTTTGTTCCTGTGAGCAGCCCCTCACCTATGCTCCTGTAGGTATTCCCAATTAGCCCGCTGGTTCCCCAAGCTAGACTTTGTCTGTCATTGGTATTCTATAATCTGAAAAGATATTTGTTCATGCCTCCCTGGGAAAAATTGACACACCAGAAATATTTACATGTGTGCAGGAATTTGACCGAATGTTGTGGAATATTTGTGTACACTGTAAAGTTGTATCTCTGCCTCAGGCACATTCTGATTGGCTTAATAAAGAGCTGAATGGCCAATAGCTAGGCAGGAGAGGATAGGCAGGATTTCCGAGGAGAGAGAGAAAGGAGGAGGAATCTAGGCACACAGATTTTGCCAGAGACGCTGAAGAAGCTGGACATATGGTACAGAACAGAGGTACCAGAGCCACATGACAAAATGTAGATTAATAGAGACAGCTTAATATAAGTTATAAGAGCTAGTTAGAAAACAAAGTAAGCTAAGGCCAAGACTTCATCATTAATATGGTCTCCATGTTGTTATAGGGGAGGTGGTGATCCCACAAAAGAAAAGTCTGACTACATTAGAGAAAGCTTGTTACAACTGAAGACTCGCTTTACATATAAAATAGAAAAGATTATATTTCTTTATATTCTATAATATTATAGAAAGATTGTTAGGAAGTGTCACCACTAGCTGTCTCTGAGAGTGGTGGCCAGCGACACCAACTCCGAAGATGCTAATAGTGATGAATTAGGGGTTGAATTACGTCCCCCAGAAAGGCATTTGCTGATGGCTTTACAGAGGTAACCCAGCTCTGCTGTGGCCTTTGGAGAGGACTTCAAGACGATATGGCTGGTGTTCTTATAAAAGGGGAAACTTAGAGAAAGCAGATACATAAGGAGTGAAGGGTATAAAATAATTATTGCAAGTCCAGAAGCAGACTCCATGCTAACTGCCAGAAGCTGGGTAGGGGGTGCTTCACAGCCCTCAGCAACATGCGTGTCTTATAACTTGAACTTCTAGCACGTAACTATAGGACACTAGGAGGCGACTGCTTAAACCTCCCAGTCCATAGGATACTTTTTTTCTTCAGAGCACACTTCAAAAACTGATACAATAAACTAATGGGCTTAGGTCTGTTGTAAAGAGATTTCAGTACCTGTTTGGACTACATATATATATACAGTTTCATAAGGGTGATAAATGGCTACTGACTATGGAATTCTCCCTCTACTTAACTACACTGGGTTGAATTCCTACTTAAAAGTCTACTTCATAGGTATTATAGTGGGAGATGAGACTTCCACGATCAATCGGAGCCACTGCAGCGCCTCCAAAAAGACTCCTGGAATAGGAGAGGTGTTTCTGTTGTGTTGTCCTGGGAGAGGAACAACATTCAACAGAGGAACTGTGGAGTCTCTGGTATTGGAAAGGACTCTAAGGCTTGGGCTGGAGTTCAAGGAAGGGGGCTGTGCTTAAGTGATCCCATCGGGAAATGAAGGATTTATATCATCAGGAATTTTATCTATTTAGTTAGTTATGTTTTTGTTTTGTTTGAAACAGTCTTTCTATATAACCCTAGCTGTGCTGGAACTTGCTATATGTAGACCAGGCTGGCCTTGAACTCATAGAGATCTGCCTCTGCCTCGCAAATGCTGGGATCACAGGTGTGCACCACCCTGGGATTTTTAACTCCCATCTGAAAGGCAGAAGGGAGGAAGTGGAATTAAGGCTGTAGCTCATAGAGAAGCAACAACCACTTACTGGAGCCAGATAGGATTTACAGTCGGAACAACGGTTTCAGTGCGTGCTCACCATTATTTTGCTTGCGTCTTGCTCCATCATACATACAGGGTGACCTTACATGACAGTGGATGCTCTTTGAAGACAGAGCTACTCAATGGAGAAACATCAATATTTCGGCAGGAGTGCCAGGCCAGTCCCAAGAAGGCTCTGCCTTTCTCATCCTAACCAGTGAGCAATCTTAGCATTATGATCAGGGTGCAACAGGGTACTATACACCTCCAGATATGATGCAAGAAGTCCACGTCACCCCAGAAGAGCCAAGAGCCTAGTGAACACAGCACAGAGGAAGGAACTATAATGCAAGTCACATGTGTGATTTTTGAATTTATCAGTGTCCACATCATAAAAGCAAAAATTAATTTTAAAGTATATTTTATTTGGCTAGTATATCTGAGATATCATTTCACATTTAATCAAGACTCTTAAGGGACTTACCAATCAGATGCATTCCTCAGACTTGGCTTGAAACTTGATTTGATAAAAGAAATGGAAAACACTTTTGTAGCCAGTTCCAGAGACTGCCCTTTTTTAAAAGATAATATTTTAAAGATGATTTTTTTAAAGGATGATATATTATTATGGTTTTGGAGCTGATAATGCTACTGTGGCTACATTGCAAAAAAATAAGTCTTAATCTATTAAAGATAAAGGCTGACGTATTTACATGTAAAACAATGTCATATGTGGAATTTAAAATATTCCAGCCAAATTAAAATGTAGGAAAGTGGTGAATGAAAGAAAAAAAATGGCTGGATGTGGATGTGGTGTAGAGGGCCCATCTGCTACTGTGTTTGCTTGAGTAGCTCCGTAATAAAAGATTAAAAATGTTAGGTGTATTGGCACGCGCCTTTAATGTGTACCCAGGAGACAGAGGCAGGTGTCTTTTTCTCAGTCCGAGGCAAGCCTGATCTACACAATGTGACCCTGCCTCAATAAATAAAAAAATAATAACTGTGATTAAAATGCAATTAGTTTATCATCTCGAGTGTGTCGCTGGTGTCAAAATCACCAAATTTTACACTTTAAATATGATTGGGGAATTGTATGTCAATTAAATCTTAACACAGCAATTTAATAAAGCAATCCATTGTGGTATCATATGTCCTTGGGAACCTAGCATGGGTGAACTATCTTTCTCAACAATTTTTGATGACATACTTAATACAAATTCAGAGGTAATTCTATTGCTTCAGGTATGGCTGGATAAAGGGTTGCATGTACTTCATGGACTGGACAGCCTCCTCTTGGCTCTTCCTTACTCTGAGACAAACCTTTTGTGAGGCATGATTACCTCCTCTTACCTGGGCGGGGGAGACTTTCCCTTTCCTTTTGTGTGGCCAGGTAGACCACTCTACCTGGTTGGATGGCCTGGGTAGTGTGCAAACCATCACATGCGAAGAAGTGCCGTTCACATCATACGTGTCATAGATTTGTATGTGAACTGCAACCATTTCCAGTAGATCAAAGTGTCTTGGGCAGGTGTTATATGGGTGGCCTGGTTTGGATGACGAGTCTGATCTCCAGCTATGAAGGCAATCTTACCGAAATCGGAGTGTTTGCTGGAAGCAGCACTTGAGAGCATTTATCAAGAGTGGAAGTGAACGTTGTACACTAAAGTCCATTACACACCAGGCCTGTTACTGTCAATGATGTCATGAGCCACAGGAACCAAACCCAAAGCCGTACGACCCCAGAACACAGCCAGTTTCCACTTTAATTTCCTGCCATTGGTGGATCATAATTAACTTGCTTATTTTGTGTTTATTCCTTTCGGATTGAAAGTCCATTCTTTGTGTGATGGGGAGTCTTGATTGTCAATACATTTGAGAGTCACCATGGAAATAAATCCCTGCGCATATCTGTGAAGAATTATCTAGATTAGGTTACATGAGGAAAGAATGTCTACTCTAAATGTGAGTAGTGGTCTTTCATGGGGTCCAGACACTAAGACAAGAGAACTAAACACAAGCCCCCACCACAGTGTACTTCCTGAGGATGCAAGGTGACCTCCACTCCCTCCTCCTGCTGCCAAACCACCCCCACCTCAGAGGACTGTAGCTCTTCTAACCCAGAGCCAAAACAAACCTTTCCTTGCTTCAGTGGCTTTTGTCACAGCAGCAAGGCAAGTAGCCAGTATAACCCCCTAATCTTAACCCCCATGGCTCAAAATTAAATGTACCTGCTGTAGTCTCGCCGACCTTCCCTATTCTTTTTAAGAACCTCTGTATTCTCATTTGAAGTACATGTGCCATACAAAACTCAAAGCCATATGTTTCTTTAAAGTCAAGATAATACTTCTGTTAGGCTACAAAATTATTTCCTAAACCCACCCACACATTTCATATTTATTTGTATTAATACCAACTCACCACTTAATTTCTCCAGGGGTGAGGAGCCATACATAGGTCAGGACTTTCTTATAATACATAGGACAACTTTTGGAGCATCAGGACAGCCCTAAATTTCCTTCATTAAAATGTTTTTTTTTCCCATCTACCAACAAGGAACCAATAATCACATATTCACAGAAAACCTGTCTGCCCAGCCATAGCCAGCTGCACTGGGAATAGTTATCTGGCCTAGGCTGGCCAAGCAAATGGTCTCTTCTGAGACTTGAACCTGAATCTAAGATATAAGATGCTTTGTCCTTCCAGAACTAGAATAGAAAGCTGTATCTCAAAATCTGCAGGCTACCTGTTTTTGACGCTGTGTTCTGACAACTAACAAGAACCAGTTTGCAGAAAGAGAAATAAGCCAGTCAATTGTTCACGGAAAGAATTGGAAAGCATACGTTGCCTGCTTACTGGAGCTCCCAAGCACCTGGTTCTGGGTTCACAGGCCTGCTGGCACTGCCTTCTCTAGTTTTCCAGGCAAGACACCCCAAAATCTGCCTGAAACAAGTTCCATCTTGTGCAAACACAAAAGGACACAGCAGACCGAACCCAAGATCAGCACAGAGAAAACATTTACTTGGACACAGGGTGAATGGTCCAATACAACAAATGCTTGTGTGTGGCGCACCACGCCCATATGTGCTCTATGCGCCACCATACAGTTCATGAACCAGGCAAGGGGCTGGAGACTGAGACACACAACGGCTCACAGACAGAGACACGGGTCATTTTTAAAACAGGAATGCCCCAAGAATGTTCCCTTTATTGTGTTCGGGGCAGCTTATATAGGGATAGCCACGCCCCAGCCAAACGCACCAGAAACCATTCTCCTGCCATCAGGAACTCCTGAGGGTCTCGTGCTCAGAGCAGCTGCAGGCTGTCTCAGATCAGGGGAAAGCGAGCTGCTTACAAGAAATTCAGGATCTGGGGGTTCACAGCCCCCAACACTTGTGTCTGACTCCTCTGGGTTGCAGAGCACATTACACATCACTACAATAGAATACAGTCGGCATCTGTACTCACAGGTTCTGTTCTGTAGATTCTACTAACCATGAATGGGAAATACTTGCGAGGACAAGCATCTGAACTGAACATGCATAGACCTTCCCGTTGGCTTCGTTGGACGTTGTTCCCTGCAGGAGACGGTATAACAACCACACTGTCAGGACAGCTCTGCGCTTGTACTGTTCTAAGCATGTTAAGCAGTGCACAGACCTGAGATTATGCAGCTGTGGGGGTTATATGAGAACACTGCTCAAGTTCATACGAGCATGGGTTTGGGTATGAGGTTAAAACCCGTTTTCCATAGATGCCAAAGGATGACAGCTCCTAAGACTAGGTGAGTTAAAAAGAAGGCAAGTCTATTTTGGCTCGCATGTTCTATAAACTAGGAGATCTAAGAGCCTGGTACCAGAATCTGCCCCAGTGTCTGTGGACTGAAGGTTTCATATACAGAAAACCAGAAAGGCAGCAGAGTCTGGGGAAGAGGAAACACACAAGGGGCAGGCTCTCTAGAAACTGCCTCTAGCTCCCTGAGAAGAATATCAATCCCTTTTAATAACCAATCACCTCCTGAAGGCCATCCCTATCCCTCCCCTCCCCCACTAATACTGCCATGGTGACAGTGATGATCAATCATCAACCAGAGTTTCAGATAGGACAAACTGTATTCCTGCCATAACACACGGCGGCCCGTTACTCATCACTGGGGCTCTCCGTTGTGTCCTGGAACTGGCGAAGAAGCTAGTGAGGGTGGTGGGAAGAAGGGCACAGGTCACTTGGACAGAAAGGGCCTGATGCAGGCAGGTGCAGGCAGGATTGTGGACAGTTGCCACGTGTTCAAGATGGCACAGAGGCGTGGCTAGGCTGGAGAGAGATGGCAACTCCGGAGTACCAGCAGGAAAATAGGGGTGATCGCTCAGCCTTCCACTAAATCCATGGAAGATATAGAGGAAAAACAGTGTGTCTGTGGGGACCTGGAAAGTCCGGGAGAAAGATGCACACATGGGTTTCTCTAGCTGTTATGAATTTCTCCCAGAGGAACTAACTTCAAAAATCACCTACTACCTAGCATGGAGTCAAGGACTTCCTTTTAGTGCCCTCTTTTGTTCTGGCTCAACGACAGCCTCAATGGAACAGGGTTTTTAATGTGACGAAACTGATACCAAAGAAATAAAAGGTATTTTTGGAGGTCATGCCAAGTTTTGATGGTTCTCAGTGACCCACATGCAACATAAATGAGCCCTCTGGGGAACCCCATGACCCACACAGGCATGTGGCCTTAGGACTCTTACTCTCTGCCTCCCTTCACTTCGCAAACTCTCTAAGGATAGGAATCTAAGACCAGTCCTGATACCGGTGACTGACATGCAGCTCAACCTCGAGAGTAAGTGTTGGGGGAGTTGGCTTAGTTGGTAAGCTGGCTGTGCAAAGACAAGGAACTGTGGTTGAGCTCCCGGCACCCATGTAAGAAGCCAGGCATGGCTGAAAGTGTATGCAATCCCAGCATTAGGAGGGGGTGATAAAGGCTGGCAGATCTCAGGAGCTCACTGACAACTTAGCCTAGACAGTTCAGTGCAAGACCCTGTCTCAAGGAAATGAGGCAGAGATATTAAAGAAGAAATCTGTTGTCCTCCTCTGGCCTACACATGTACACACATGAACATGTGTGTTGTGGGTGTGTTGTGGATTTAGTTGGCCACGTTGGGTGCCAATTGGGCAAGAAACTGCTCTTGCCTGGACAGCTTCACTGGACATGCAGTACCCATAGAGAGATGACTGCTGAACTTGCCTAAAGGTGAGATGATCCTTCGGGGTTTCTGTTTCATGAAAGAGTCTGTGAGACATTCTGCGGGATACAGAAAAAAGTGACTAAACTATCTTTGAAATTCCCTGCTTCATGAAAAAGTCTGCTGGATACTATGGGCCTATAGGCTAAAGATGGATGCCCCAATGGTACAGAAGAACTTTGGGTGACTGTCCAGGCAGCGAGATGTCTTTGTCAATTCTAGAGTTTTGGAAATTGCTTACAATGCACTTCCTGTTTACTTAGGTAATGTTATATCCTTCTGGAGTCTTTGATGGAGTTAAAGAATCTATAGTTACAGTTTTCCTTAGTTATGATAAAAGATAAAGTAGATATAAGTATTGTAACTATAATTCTTGTTTGATAGCTGTTTGTTATATGTAATTTTACTATGTTAAAGTTAAAGCCTTCCTTTTTGTTTAAACAGAAAAGGGGAAACGGTGTAGGAGGTCCTTCTGTTTGTGTGTTGCTTTCATGGTTAATGAATAAAGAAACTGCCTTGGCCTAGTTGATAGGGCAGAACTTAGGTAGGCAGAGAAAACAGAACTGAATGCTGGGAGGAAGAAGGGCAGAGTCAGAGAAGCCATGGATCCTCTGCCTTTGATGGATGCCAGTTAGACTCTCCAGTAAGCCACTGCCACATGGCAATACAGAGATTAATGGAGATAGGTTAAACTAATATGTAAGAGTTAGCCAATAAGAAGTTAGAGCTAGGGGCTGGAGAGATGGCTCAGAGGTTAAGAGCATTGCCTGCTCTTCCAAAGGTCCTGAGTTCAATTCCCAGCAACCACATGGTGGCTCACAACCATCTATAATGGGGTCTGGTGCCCTCTTCTGGCCTGCAGGCATACACACAGAATATTATATACATAATAAATAAATTAATTAATTAAAAAAAAATAATAAAGTGCTTGTTAAAAAAAAAAGAAGAAGTTAGAGCTAATGGCCAAACAGTGTTTTAATTAATACAGTTTCTATGTGGTTATTTTGGGTGTAAGCTAGCCGGGCAGCCGGGACAAACCAGTGACCCCTCCATGCAACAGTTACACTGTTTTAGACTTCCCAAAGCATTCCCAGCAAGAGAGCAGAATATTTAAAGTGCATTGCAGCAGCCTCCCTCCAGATCAGGAGTCTGCCTTTCCCAGCTATATGAGCTGCTATGGAGTGCTAAACTCAGATCCTTGCTTCTCTCACCTAAAAAATGAAATAAGAGCACACACAGTCCTCACAGGGTTTAAATGATGAATGTGCTGTATAAGAGTCAGCCATTCTTGATATCATTGCCTCTCTAAGCAATTACCTCACCAAGAAGTGAAGCTTTGATGTGCTGTGTAAGAGTCAGCCATTTTTAATATCATTGCCTCTCTAAGCAATTATCTCTCCAAGAACTGAAGCTTTGACCCTGGCTGGTAACCTTTGCATTTACACAGCTGACCAATGACCACAGGTCGTAGTTCGACCCTTGTTCCTGCCTGGGGCTGAATTTCTGCTTGACCCAGGAAGACTTTCTTGTGCCCAAAGCCCTCCATCTTATCTTGCGCTCTCTCTCTCTCTCTCTCTCTCTCTCTCTCTCTCTCTCTCTCTCTCTCTCTCTCTCTCTTTTTCCAAGTTCTTCTCTCTTTCTGTCTTTGATTTTTTTTTTTAATGGTGGTGGTGGTGGAAATGGTGGTAATGGTGGTGGTGGTGGTGGTGTGTGAGAGTATTTCAAGGTCAGAGAATAATCAAGTGGATTCACTTCTCTCCTTCCACCTTTAAGTGGGTTTTGAGTATTGAGCTCTGGTTTACACACTTGTTCAGCAAGTATTTTACCTCGTGAGCCATCTCATGGGCCCTGAATTATTCTTGTTAAGCCACCAATTTCAGGTACTGGAGAGATAACTGAGCAGTTATGAGCACTTGCTGATCTTCCAAGGGACCCTAATTCACTTCCTACGATCTACATTAGGTAGTACACAATCATACAGAACTCTAGTTCCAGGGGATCTGAAACCCTTTTTTGATCTCTGTGGTATTTGCACGCGCGCGCGTGCGCGTACACACACACACACACACACACACACACACACACACACAGTCTAAAGATTTCAGCAAGTCACCTCCCAGACCCAAAGACTGTATCAGTGCAAGTTCCAGCTAGTCTGGCTGACTAATTTTCTTTGTACCGCCATTGTGGTACCAACCCCACAGCTAGATAAATTCTACTTTAAATTATTCCAAAAAATCAAGGTCATCTTTTTGTAGGAGCACAAAAAAATGCATGCATAAATTCTCATTGCATAAAAAGAAAAAGAGAAAACACAGAACCAATGAAAGAGAAAGCAAAAGGAGTCCTGTGTTTATTTACCCTCTGTGCCGGCTGTCCTTCACCGTCTTCCAGGCCTTTCCATGTTTTACAGTAGCTTGGTTTTGTGTGACTGTTTTACATAATTAGAATTATTTGGGGTTTGGGGCTTTAGCTTCAAGTAACAATCAGTTTTAAAAAACCTTTTTCAAATCGTACAGGATTTTGTAGGATGACTTTCTTTGGCTTTCTATAGTTTATTTTTCTATTGAGAGACATTGGAACTGTTTCCAATCTAAAGGATGACTGCATTTAATCACATCTTCCACCACATTTACCATTTAAAAAACATGAACTTTAGGAGCTAGAGAGTTGGCTCCAAACTTATGAGTATTTGCTGCTCTTGCAGAGGACCTGTGTTCAATTCCTAACATCCATGTGGTGTCTAATAACAACCTAACTCCAGTTCCAAGAAACTTGATGTCCTTCAAGACTCTCCAAGCAGTAAACACACAAGTAGTACACATAAATTAAATTACTCACACACCTAAAATAAAAATAATTATCTAAATATTATATGTTAAATTTAAATTTACAGAATTTAATTATAGATTTAATTTTAAATCTGAGTCTCTTCAAGACTCTCCAGGCAGTAAGCACACAAGTAGTATATATAATTTAAATTACTCACACAACTAAAGGAAAAATAAATCTCTAAAATTTATATTTTAATAAGAGTAAGAATTATATTGTTGCTGGAAATCAATTTCTTTTTTATAACTATATTCAATATTCATTAAATTGTAACCATAGATTTACATAATTACATACATAATAAAAAATCACTATGGGGACAAACTAGAAGTTTTACATTTTGCATTTATTTTTACACACACAATCTGTGAATTTGGACAGGTATATTAGTTACACACTTCTGTGTGACAACTTATCTGGGAACAGTGATTGAAAATGGTAAGTAGGCTTTCCCTTGTTTTCTGAGGTTCAGTTCAGGTGGGCTCTTGGCTCCTGATCTCACAGTAGTTATCAACTGTCAGCTAGAATTATGGTAACCGCAAAGCTCAGCTTAAGAATCCACTCCCCAACTCACTCACTGTCGGCAGGGCTGCTCACTGGCTGGTGCTCCCAGACTCACTCACTGTCGGCAAAGGTGCTCATTGGCTGGTGCTCCCAGACTCACTCACTGTCGGCAAAGGTGCTCACTGGCTGGTGCTCCCAGACTCACTCACTGTCAGCAGGGCTGCTGACTGACTGATGATCAGATACTTGGGTTCCTGGCCCTGAGGCTCTCTGAGTAGATATGTACAAGGTGATAGCTGGCTGTACCTACAAAGAAGGCTCAGAGACTAGTAGGGACCTAATACCTATGCCCCTCAAAACACACTGCAACTCTGCCCCCTAACACAATGGCACAGAATGAGATGATGTCATAGCAGAGATGAATTAATGAAGAATGCCAAAAGAGCATGCGTCTTACTCACAGTATAAAGGTCAGGGGAACTGTCAACCCTCACCAGACCTTAACCTGCAGGCCTTGATCTTGAACTTCCTGTCCTACACAACTGTGAGAAAGAAATGCTTTTTGGTTTGTGTCACCTGATTTATAGTATTTTGAAAAAGCTGGCTTTGAGAGACAAGGACAGACAACAAGAAATCAGTCTTTTTTTTTTTTTGTAATATCTCACAAGTGACATTTTATTGCTACTCTATAGTCATTTAAGGCAAAGTCTGTCCTAACTAAAGGGAAAAGATTACAAGGACAACTCCAGGAGGAATGGCTATTGGGAACCAATAGGAATCCTCTCCAAATGGCAACTCTGTGCCTCGTCATAAACCTCCAGCTTATAAAGACCAGTATGAGGAATCAAAGAATTAAAATATGGAAATCATTGAGCAGCACTAGAGAAATGTATGGGGATGAAACAATGCAAAGAGAGCCACACTTGATACCCAGAGGGTAAAAGATCTAAACTCACCTCCAGATTTAAAAATTCACCATGCCCTGAGCTCACAAACCCACCAATCCCTGAACTCAGAAAACCACCAGACCCTGAACTCAAAAAACCACCAGACCCTGAACTTGAAATCCCAACAATCCCCACCCTGGAAAACTCTGCCCCCGAGAAACCCTGCCTCCTGCTCAGTTCCCTGTTGCTTCACCTTCTTGTGTCTTTCCCAATAAATCTCTTCTGTGAGGTTTGTTGTATGGTGTGACTTTTTGGTATTCCTTGGCTCCCAGCTGCCAGGATACCTTTCCCCTCAAAGCTGCATCACTCCTATTGGGGAAACCTTAACCCTCAGCACTGCAACACTTCAGAATTGCACCACTTAAAGTGCCTACACCTGCAATCCCAATCCTTGAGGCACGGGGAGAAAGAATGCCAGGTCCAGGGCAGCCTGTGCTGCCCAACTAGTTTCTAGCAAACTAAGCAAGCAAACAGACAAAAATATATTCTGTCCATTTCAGGCAAGTAAGTCTACATCGGTTGTTCAGGATACACTGAAGATTTTATTTTGAGCCAGTAGAAATTACCCTCAGAAACAGAGGTGCTTTATACAGCCAACACTGTGACCAGGAGGCCTCATAGTCATCGTCAAATTTCCCATAAACTTTCCCTGATCAGAAGTTTTCAAGCTCCAAAGCACACCCCAGTCATTTTTAGACCTAAACAGGAAAGACCTCCAGGCTCTGCTCTGCAAATGCAAACTATTTGCCTAACTGCAGAAGTTGTGGGGTTTGCAAAACCACACCATTTGTGAGTTGCAGATATAAGGGCCCACTTGTCTGCCTTCTGAAGCCGTTCTCATGGTGTTCAACAGTCAAGGCAAGATGGGGGGCTCACCCACAAAAGTGCTGGGTTCTTGTTGTTGGTTTTTGTTTGTTTTTTTTTTTTTTTTTAAATAAAGATTTCTTAGCAGAGTCATCAGTGTCAAAGCCTGGGCACTGGCATTCCTAACAAGCCAGACTCTTGACCAAGTATCCTCAATAAGCCAATTTTAAAAAGAAAAAAACAAATAGTGAAATGTAGAAAACAGAAACTCAATGTCACCACTTTAGAGACCCAGCGACCTACACCTCCAAGCCCATCTTGGGCTCCTGATAGGAGGGTTCAGGGAAAGGACCAGTGGTATGCTTGACTAACCAGGTATGAACCTGCCTATAACCGACCCCTGGCTGTCTCAATGCCAGTCTCTCCTGAACAGTGGTCTGGCAAGTTCCCAGAACTCTGTGAGAGCTCAGGTTTCTACTCTGGTTTGACCAGATTTCAGCCTTCTTTTCACAGCATGAGAGTCCCAGGAGAATTCTAATTTCTTGGAGGCCGTAGTCTGATTGCTAACAGGAGAGGCACGAGCTCACGTGTTCTTATTCCTACCAGGCCAGCTACAGGTGTACTCTGTGAGTTTAAGGCAAGAGAAAAAATCCCCCAGTACACCCTCAGCTTTAAAGGTTCAGTGGGGCATGAGGACAGGGGAGTTGGTTCGGTGGTTAGGAGCACTGACTACTCTTCCGGAGGACCCTGGTTCGGCACCCACACGGCTACTCACAAGCCTCTGTAACCCCAGTTCCAGGGAATCTCCTCCTCTTCTGGCACCAGGCACACACACACATATTCATGAACGCCCATACTCATAAAATAAAAATTTTAAGTCATATTTAAAAAGCACAGAGCAGGAGACAGGTAAGGGGAAGTATCCTGTTTGACAGGCCATCTAAAATTCAGTGGGTGGGAGGAGGTTCACCTCACCTCTCATCCAGATGTGGAAAATGCGTAATGACTCAAGAGAGATTACAGAAGGCTTCACCCCCTCTTCCTGAAGCCAAAAGGTCACCCATTAAGCCTAGGCCCAAGAATACCAATGTCTCGCGGGGCAAAAAACATCTCAAGTCAGTTCCGCACACAGCACACATCTGGATACTCACTAAGTGAAAGCTCTGAGCTAAATGCTCTCTGAAGAGCTCAGGCTCCCCACATGGAAAGGCCACCTCTCTCACGCAAGCCCCTCAGGGAGGAGAAGGGAGGCTGGAAAGTCCAGTCTAGCAGCATGTGAGGTCATGGGTGTGACTGGGCCACCAGGCCTGTCCCCTTGGCTACTGTCAGTAACTGCCAAGAGACTTCTCATTTGGCTTTTGCTTTTATTTTTAATGACCCCGGTCACCTTAATCAGGAGTCCCGTGGTTAAAATGAAAGCAGTTCTCTGTACCAGGTGATTCATCTGCTGGGGTAAGAGTTGATAGGTCAGTTGCAGTTTTAGAAACCAAATTCTCTCAGCAGGGAACTGCTTTCTCTGTTCCTTTTTTTTTTTTTTTTTCCGTCAGCAGCCCCGAAACCATACTTCTTTTTGAATTATCAGGAGGTGACAGCCCTTGTCAACAGAGACAAGGCCAAGAGCCCACTTCTGCAGTGACCTTTAGCACATTCCAGGAACGGGGACTCCTGACAGACACCAGAGGTCAGCGGCAAGGGAATGCAGTCTGTCATAAATTCCAGCTGCTAGGTTTCTAGCTTGGGTGGAATACATATACTCTCCCCTAAAGGAGAGACTGCTTTCATTTCCTGACATTGCTCTTACATTCTTTGTGCTCAACAACGGTGAAAATCTAATAACCAGGATCGACCTTTTCTCGACCTTTTCTCTGCAGACCGGCTAAGAAGCAGTGACCATGGCCCACACAGTTCATTGTGGTTGTGAAGCTGCTTTCTGACTCTATCTAGAGAGTGAGCTAATCGCCTCATCTCAGTGACGTAGGAGTCAGATAAAGATAAGGGTTCCAGAGCAGGTTCCAGCCTTCTGGGCTGTGTGGCCCTGAGCAAACCAAACTCCCAATGTCCCTGTTTCCATGACTGTAACCACAGCGTCCATCCAATAATATGGTGCCTGCAGAATCCAAAAAGCCATCTTTTCCCACATAGTGGATGCTCAATAAATATTATTTTATAGACTCCACAGCCACCAACCTAGAAGTTCAAGTTCAATACATCACAGATCTCTAAAAAAAATAAAGAAAATCCAGTGATTCCTGAATACCTAGACAAATGCCTTATTCATTCTATTGCTGTTCATACGACAACACTCACATTGCATTACACACACCCAGCCCTATCCCGTGTGTTCCCTTCTCACCTTGTCTTTGCACCCCCATACCCCCTCTGTATTTTACCTTTTTGCATTACTAGGAATTGAACCTAAGACCTTGCATAGGCCAGACCAGCACCATACCACTAAGCCACAGCCCTACCTTTCTTTTCGGTTGAGGACAGCATTGCTAAGTTGTTCATGCTGGCCTTGAAGTCACTCTGTGAACTTGGCCTCCTCCTCAGTCTCCCAAGGAGTTGAGATGACAGTCCTGTAACCACCCTGCCTAGGTCCTCTCAGCTCTTTCCCCCGAGGCTTTACTGGCCTCAAGTCCTTTCTAGAATGTAAACTGAGTGAGAACCGTTTGCAGAGCCTGAACAGTTGTTGGCACACACAAATCCTAGGGAATATTTTGTGGGTCACTGACATTTATACCTAGTAAGTCTCTGAGTTTTAGATAACCCCGTCACCCATGAAGTCTTCCTAGGTAATTTACAAAAGTTAACTCCGTTTTTCTTTTGAGCCACATTTTGAGCCCTGCATTTTAAGCTGCAAGCTAACATTTCCAAGGTGCTTATGATGGATGAGGTTCGACAAGAATAGCGTTCATGAAACTCCTTCAAAGCCCACCTCAACTGTTTAAGCTCACTTTTACAGAGTAGGACATTGGGGCCAGGAAGATAGCTCAGTGGCAGAGTGCCTGCCACCTAGCCAGACAACTTGAGAAAACTGACTCCACAAAAACTATCCTCTGACCCCCACATGTGCAGACAGTCACGTACAAACTAAATTAGGATATTCAAAGAATTTGCTCCAAGTCACGGGGGCCACTATTTTTGCCGCGTCTTCACTAATTTGTTTCTCCTGCAAATTACACCCTACCAGCTTTACCAGTTCTAACATCATGGGTTCGAGCATAAAACTTTTTTGCCCAGGCAATTATGAGCAGCTGGTATCCATTCTATTAAAATATGGTTCGCTCCAGGTTCCGAGGCTTCTGTAACTTCGGTGGGTCCTGCGGGGTGGGTGTCTGGAAAGCTCTACAGAGACCCTTGTAGATGCTCTTATTACTAGAGATGGAAGTTAGGCTGGAGATGCCCTCTGCTCCCCCAAGCCAACCCCCACTTAAGGTTAATTTTTATTTTATGGGCATGTGCATCTGTGTGCACGGGTACTGATGCCAACTGGCATCGGATCCCCTGCAGCTGGGGTTACAAACAATTGCAGGTGCTGGAAATCAAAGTCTGGTCCTAGAAGAGCAGCAAGCTGAGGCATCTCTTAGGGCCCCCGTGCGCCCTTTATTAAGCTCTTTCTCTGAGACCTCCCACATGCCAGGCTGCACAGAGTACCGAGAAGGAAGCCAGCGGCAGTCCTGCCAAGATGGGGATTGGCAACAGGTGCTTTGAGCTCGCCCATTTCTTTCCCCCTCAAGCCCCGGTAAGCTTCAGAGCTTGCCTAAGGCTTGGACTGGGACTAGACATTAAGGACTCAGGTCTTTGAGGACTGAGGGTCTCCCTACTGTCGTTCTGGGCCTCAAAAACCCAAGTCACGCTTCTGGTATTCCTTGGAGACTTTAATTCTCCATCCAGTCAGAGATGTCCAAGACATCAGGGTTCTCTAAATCGGAGGCGCTCAATTCTAAGTCGCTTTCGCCAGTGGACTTTCCATGGGAAACCCCCTCTACCTCCTGAAGCGCCCACTAGCCCCGTCCCTAAACCGTTCCCGCCCGACTCGGGGTCCCGCCCCCGCGTGGCAGGCTACCGGCCGAGCAGCCCGGTCGCCGCGTTCTCCCGCGCACCGGTGACTCATCCCCGCCCCAAGAGAAACGTGGGGATTCCACGCCCCGCCCCCCGCCCCGTCCCGCCCCTCCCCATGGCACTAGCGCGCCGCCCATGCCCCCGTCCGGCCACCAGTTGCCCTTTAGCCGGAGACCGGGCGTGTGTCGGCGTGGCTCCCCTGGGAAAGGTCAAAGGACTCCAGGCAACGTCCCCTCCCGGGGCCACCGGCTTCCGCCACCGCCCAGAAAGCGACCGCGCGCGGCGACCGGCCGGTCGAATCGTCCAGCAGGAAACGGCCCCGGCTGGGCGCTGGCAGCCGGGTCGGGCGGAGCTCGGCGGGCCGCGGGGTGGCTCTGCCAGTCCCAGCGCGCCGGGGCGGCCGCACACGTGTCTTAGCGTCACGTCCGCGCGCGCCCCCGGGGCTTGCGTCAGCTGCCGCTCCTGAAGCGGGTGGGCCGGGACTGTGCGCAGCCCAGCCGAGCGCCGCGGGAGGAGGGCAGAGCGCACGGCCGCGAGCCCCGAGAGCGTCGGCCACTCCGGGCGCCCGCGGCGAGGCTCAGCGCGGTCCTGTCCCCGCCCTCCCGGTGCCGGTCGGGTCCGCGCCCTCCCCCGCTCCCCGGACTGGGCGCCGTGGCGTTGCCCCGGAGTCCGCCACCCGCGGGGCGCGCACCGCCTTGATCCGGGCGGCCCCGCGGCAGGCAGACGCCCGCAGGTCCATGGTGGGCTCGGAGCGCGATGAGCCGTCCGTCCTCCACCGGCCCCAGCGCTAACAAACCTTGCAGCAAGCAGCCGCCGCCGCCTCAGACCTCGCACGCTCCGTCGCCAGCTGCGCCCCCGGCCGCCGCCACCATCTCGGCTGCGGGCCCCGGCTCGTCCGCGGTGCCCGCCGCGGCAGCGGTGATCTCAGGCCCCGGCGCCGGCGGTGGGGCCGGCCCGGTATCCCCGCAGCACCACGAGCTGACCTCGCTCTTCGAGTGCCCGGTCTGCTTTGACTATGTCCTGCCCCCTATTCTGCAGTGCCAAGCCGGGCACCTGGTGTGTAACCAATGCCGCCAGAAGTTGAGCTGCTGCCCGACGTGCAGGGGCGCCCTAACGCCCAGCATCAGGAACCTGGCTATGGAGAAGGTGGCCTCGGCAGTTCTGTTTCCCTGTAAGGTAAGTCCAACGACCACCCGCAGATCTGCCAAGCGACCTTCCAGAGTTCCGGTGTCATTCATTCATATTCTCTCTCTCTCTCTCTCTCTCTCTCTCTCTCTCTCTCTCTCTCTCTCTCTCTCTCTCTCTCTCTCTCTCCTCTGTGTGTGTGTGTGTGTGTGTGTGTACACGTACCTTGCCCACCGTTTCTGTGCCCACCTGTCCTCTTTGGGAACAAGGGTTGCTGTTTGCCAATATAAATTTACACTTGCTGACGGTTAGGAGCAAGCATCCTTACTCTCCCAACCCAGAGCCGCCGCGTCCCCTGCAGGCTCTGTAGGGCTGGGCAGCTCTACGTAACTAAAACTTAAACTGGGAAGCTGGCGGTGGGAATTGTGGGGGTAGGAAACGGACGGTTTTCAGCAATAAGCTTGGCAGGAACGGTTCTGAATTCCACCTGGACTCGGCGCCCAAGGTCTGGATGCCCTAGGGTGTACAGCTACAAAGACAGGGACGTACCACCTGCTACAGGGGTACTGAGAAAATCCTGCAGCCACGCCTTCTCCTCGCAGTTTCTTTCCCAGGGCCCGGGAAGGACTCAGAAGTTGAGGCTGCTGTTTGTTTGTTACCAAGTGGGATGAACTCGAGTCCACCAGGACCTAACGTGGACACCCAGGGGCTTTATTAGTTTTTCTTCTGCGCCAGCGGTTTATTTAGAGAGTTCCCTGTGCTCTTGAGGGGGGGGAGCGGGGGGGGGGGTGAAGCAAACCACGAGCAAAAGTCCACGCTCTCACTACCCTGTCCTCACCGGTTTGTGTTTGGGCCGCGTTTACACCCTCACAGCTGAGTCTAGTTCTACATTAGTGTGTGTCTCTGAAAACTTTTTTAAATGCCCACACGAAAAGTGTGCCTTTTGTCAAACAGCCAGCTTTTCAAACTGATGTCCTCATCTATTTTGTGCCTGATGGGATTGCCTCTCACATCCTGTTGCCTACACTGAACCCCGTAAAAAAAATTCTCACAGTCCCACTTGTAAACCCCTTTATAACTGACACCTCCACCAGAGAGTTCGTTTTCTGAACTTACAGGTGGAAATAATGATAATACTGAGGGTTTTTTAAATAGGAAAGTAATTGTTCTGCCTGAGGCTGTTTAAGCTGTCTTTCACATCTCACTGTTGATTAGTTTTTAGGGCAAGAACTGTTTTAAATTAAAAATAGTTCACTGAAGATTTTAATTTTAGGCTTGAGAGTTATGTCAGTAAAATGAGTGACTTAATTTGGTCTTCTGCCCAGCTATAAATCAGTTAAAATAGCATATTCAAATAAAGGTTTGAATGAGGGTTTAGGCTATGGGGTCACCTTATTAAGTTGCTTGCTTTTAGCCCCAGCTCTGTAACACTTCCCAATTCCCTAAGCTCAGGTGCTGTATCTCTGCAATCTGGATGAGGTATTTCGACGACTCTTCCCCCACCCCTTTATTGAAAATGGGCTTTTTTTTCTCCAATGTTTCCCCTTCCTCTACTCCTCCCAGGTCCTCGCCACTTCCCCTTCCATCCAGACCCGCTCAGTTTCTTTCTCTGATTAAGAAACAAGCAGGCTTCTAAGGGATGATAATGAGAAGAAAAACTAGTTCATCATGATTGGACAAAACAAACAGGGAAAAGAGCCCAAGAGAAGGGACAAGAATCAGAGACCCACTGTTCGCCCACTCAGGAATCCCATAAAAACAGTGAACTGAAAGCTTTAATACACACACACACACACACACACACACACAGAGAGAGAGAGAGAGAGAGAGAGAGAGAGAGAGAGAGAGAGAGAGAGAGAGAACCCATTGCAGACACCTACAGGCCCAGTGCATGGTGCTTCAGTCTCTGTGAGCTCTTGTGAGCTTCCCTTGTGGTGTTTAGAGGGTGTGTGTGTGTGTGTGTATCCTCCATCCCCTGTGGGTCACTCAAGATATTTTTTTCTAGTTGCATCCTGCAAATTTCATTCTTTTTAATAGCAAAGTAGTACTCCATTGAGTAAATGCGCTATATTTTCTTTATCTATCCTGTTGAGGGACATCTAGGTTGTTTCCATGTTTCCAACTACTGTGATTAGAACAGCAGTGAACATGGTTGACCAAGTGTTTCTGTAGGAGAAGGAAGCATCCTTTGGGTATATGCCCAAGAGTGGTACAGCTGGAGCTTGAGGTAGTAGATCTGTTCCCGTCTTCCTGTGGAGCCACCACACCGGTTTCCATAGTGGCTGTACAAGTTTGCACTCCCACCAGCAATGGAGGAGTGTTCCCCTTATTTCAGATCCTCAACAGCATGAGCTGTCGCTTGTGATTTTTATACAAGCTATTCTGTCAGACTCTTGAATTAATTAGTTTTGATTTTCATTTCCCTATGACTAAGGATGTTGAACATTTCATTAAATGTTTCTTGGCCATTTGAGTTTAGTCTGTTGAGAATTCTCTGTTTAGTTCTGTACCCCATTTTTAAATTGGGTTGTTTTCTTGATATCTAGTTTTTTTGAGTTCTTTATATATTTTGGATATTAGTCATCTAATGGGTGTAGAGTTGGGAAAAATCTTTTTCCATTGTGTTGGCTGCCATTTTTTCTGAATGACTGTGTCTGTTGCCGTGGAGAAACTTATCAGTTTTCTCAGGTCTCATTTACTAATTGTTGATCTCAGTCCCTGTGCTAATGGTGTTCTGTTCAGAAAGTCTTTTCCTGTGCCACTAAGTTCAAGGCCTAGTCTCCACTTTCTCTTCTGTCAGGTTCAGTGCATTTGGTTTTATGTTGAGGCCTTTGATCCATTTGGAGTTGAGTTTTGTGCTGGATGGTAAGTATGGGTCTTTTTGCATCTTCTAGGTGCAGGTATCCAGTTTGACCAGCACCATTTTCTGAAGATGTTGTCTTCTTTCCAGTGTGTATTTCTGGCTTCTTTATCAAAAACCAGATGTCTACATGTGTGTGGATTTATGTCTGGGTCATCAGTTCAGTTCTTTTGATAGACATGTCTGGTTTTCTGCCAATGGTGTCCTATTTTTATTAGATAGCTCTGCAATACAACTTGGAATTAGGAGTGATTACACCTCCATTATTGGTCAGGATTGTTTGAGCTGTCTTGGGTTTTTTCTGTGTGTGAGGCTGTGAATTGTCCTTTCCAGATCTGTGAGGAATTGTGTTGGCAGTTTGGTGTGGGAATTGTTTTTGGTAGGATGGCCATTTTATCTGTGTTAACTGCTATCGTGGATCAGTTTGCTACTGACCCATGAGCATGGGAGATCTTCCCATTTTCTGGTATCTTCTTCAGTTTCTTCCTTCAATGCCTCGGACTTTGTCATACAATTCTTTCACTTGCTTGGTTAGAGTTACTCCAGTAATATAATGTACTACTTGAGGTTATTGTGAATGGTGTTATTTGCTTAATTTTTTTTTCTCAGTCTGTTTGTCATTTGTATAAAGGAAGACTACTAATTTCTGTGAGTTAATTTTGTAAGCAGGTATTTTGTTGAAATGTTTATCAGCTCTAGGAGTCCCTGGTGGGATTTTTTGGGTCACTTGTGTATGCTATATCATATGCAAATAAAGATTCCTTGACTTCTTCCTTATGCTTTTCTGGATTTCCATGGTGTCTGTTGTTATATCCCCCTTTTCATTTCTACTTTTGTTAATTTGGATATTTTCTCTTTCTTTTAGTTAATTTGGTTAGGGTTTTTTTTTTTTCTTATTTTTAATTCTGTGTAATCATGTGTGATTGTGCATGTTGCAGGGTTGTGGGTATATCTACTTCAGTGTGGTGACCTATTAAGGCCAGAAGAGGGAGGAGGTTCTCTTTGGAGCCAGATTCACGGGTGGTTGTGAGCTTGCTGATATGGGTATTACCTTTGGTTAGGGTTTGTACTCTTACTAATTTTTCTCCAAGACCCAACTCTTTGTTTCATTGATTCTTTATATTGTTCTCCTTGTTCTATTTTATGTATTTCAGCTCTCAGTTTGATTATTTCCTGCCGACTACTCCTCTTGGGTGCCTTTGCCTCTTTTTGTTCTAGAGCTCTCAGGTGTGAGGTTAAGTTGCTAGTATGAGATCTTTCCAATTTTTTTTTTTTTTTTAGTATAGGCACTTAGTGCTATGAACTTTCTTCCTGAAACTGCTTTCATTGTGTCCTGTAAGTCTGAGTATATATCCATTTTAATCATTTCTAGAAAGTTTAATATCTTTCTGAATTTCCATCTTGACCAATTTTTTTTGTTCGGATGTGAGCTGTTCAGTTTCCAGGAGTTTATGAACTGTCTGTTGTTTCTGTTGTTGCTGATACCCTGCTTTAAACTGTGGTGCTTAGGTAAGATGCAAGGTCTTGTTTGGATTTTCTTGTATCTGTTGAGGCTTGCTTTGTGTCCAAGTATGTCATCAGTTTTGGAGAAAATGTCGTGTTATGCATTTATCTTAATTGTTCTAGTATTAATAAAAAAAAACTTGAGAGTCAGAAGTTGAGATTTAAAAACCAAAGAACAGCATTCCTAGATTGAAAAGATCCCAAACCTCCCCAAGCTCCCTTTTGTCTTTTCCTGTGCCTGTCAGACTTCCTCTGTCCTCCAACAGGTCTATGGCTAATTCTGGCCAGCCAGTCACTGACTCTGCCTTCTTATTCAAGGCTTAACTTTTTTGGAAGTCCTGGAGTGTCAATGTGAATGACTACCCCACAAGAGTTCCTTGTTTTTGTCTAAATAAAAGGAAAGGTTTTTAACTCTTAACATAATAAAACTATATACAATGAGAACAGTTATCAAGTATTGGCTAAATAAAAGGGAAAGTTTTAAGCTTAACGAAGTAAAACTATGTACGATAAGAACACTTATCAAGAATTATATTCACAATGTCCAGTTGATTTGTGTTTAGCAAATTCAGAGAAAATACTCCATTATCTATCCGATCTTGATGAGTCCAAAGTTTTGTACCAAATTCACTTTGCATCCTAACTTGTATTACCAACCTAAAACTTTTTAGAACCTCAGAACATTTTCTGAGATAAATTTCTAAGCTTTTATGTCTCAATCTTGTATACTTTACACCTCTTTTGTGAGTTTCTTTTCTGAATTTGATAACAAGGAAAACTATGACTGTCTAGTCTTCAACACCATCAGAGTGCCGAGAAAAAACAAACTCCATATGGAGGTTCTTCAATGCCCCAAATTCTTTTTAAAGTAAATTTGTGCTGCCAGGAACAGACGTGCCTCACTGTCGTAAAAAATCGTATGTTATTGATGCCATATTCTGTAGATCTCTGAAGTATTTGAAGATCATCTATGTAAAATATATCTGTTTGACCTTGAAAACATATCTAACATGGTCACAAATTTGATTATTAGGTGATTAACTACTAACCTGTATTTCTTAATTTATCCTGAATAGTTTGTAATAATAACTTTCAATGGCTAGGAATTTACATTATATTGTTAAATGAGCTGCATAAAAGTGATTCCTTAAACCAGAGTAGAAGCATATATAAAGTATAATAAAAATAATCTTAAATTTGTGTCATGTACAAAAATCTATACCAGTGTAAAATAGTTAAGACTAGTAGTTGCCTTTTCATTAAAAGTGGATTCAATAATCTACCCTTTTATCTTGTCATTCCTATCCCCCCCCTTTTACATTTCAGAATGAGATCCCTGAATCTAGTTTCCTTTGCTTAGTTTCCTCCTTGACTGTAACTTGCAGTTAACCCCCCAGACAATGAAGTGACAAACATCCACCAGACGACCAGAAATCACCCACCCCACCTCTTAGGAATATGGGAGTCCTGTTCTTAAAGTTACTCCCTGTTATCCGGGGGTGATAATATCTTTAGGGGACCCTGTGAAAATTGAGATAATGTCGAGTCCTGGGAGAGCTAGCTGTTGTCCTGTCTCAGTGTGATGGGAACATGCAGGGCTTATTTGAAGTCCTGGCTGGAGTAGTCTGCGGCTGGACCATCTTAGCTAATGCCTTGAAACTGTCGTGAGCAGTTCGTGTTCCAAAGCTGATCTTTGGGTGGTGTTTGTCAGCTTAGTGGCATTACCACAGTCCAGATGGAATCATCATTTGTGGGGCCCCATCATCCTTTTGGGGACCTCAAAGGTCACTCTTAGGAATAGTCATAGTTCTGCAGAAGACTTAAAACATTTTAAATGTCTCATGCAGCAGATCTTGGAGAGGTTAAAGGATCACGGTCTATGAAATATAACTGGGATACACAAACTTAATTCCTAGTTAACTGCTTCAGACTCAACCCTAAAATCTCATGTAGAGAACTAGATGAAGCCTATTTCTAGAGTTAGTACTCTATATGACCATTAATACCAAGATGGAAAGTTTAAATGTATATATACGAATCTTATAAATTTTGAGATAATATTCTTTACCTTAAGAAAAGTTTTAGAGTCAAAACCAAAGGATTATGAGATTAGTAACAATAGACTAGACCCTTAATTTTCTTTTTCTTCTGCCCCATACCAGGTGGCTCTTCTGACATGAGACAGATATTTTAGATTTTCCTGTAACAAGCATGGTTGGGTTTAGAGAAGGGAGAGCCATGCCCCAGCTCCAGAGCCAGCTTTAATTTCTAGATGAATGGGGACAACAAAAAGACCATTTGCCTATATGTCTATAGAGAACAGCAAAAACAAGCATTTGGGAGCATTTATAAAAATGAATCTTGTTGGGAATGTTCTATTCCGTTAAGCCTTTTCTGGGGACACTTTCTCTGGGTGATCCGTCCTTTTTCTTCAGCTGTCTCATTTTTGCCATGGTCTTCAGATTCTTTAGTTAGACACTTTTATTCTCCTGGAAAGACAAAAACAAAATCCTGCCCCAACCCTAACTTTGGGGAGTTTCCCCTTTTGGCAAGTTATAGCTGATAAAATGAAAAACATGGTAGTTTTATAAGTTAGTTTAGATTACATGGCCATGCTGTTTGATGAACCTATCACGTTTTCTAATCAAGAGGCCTCTACTGTTTGACTCTAATCTTTATCAATCTAGATGGTATCCATAGCTTTTCTTCTCCTGTGGAAGCAGAAGTAAAGCCTCTTTTCCAACATAACACATATGTTTTCCATTCTGAGGTCAATCAGTACATCTTTAAGGTATGCAGGCTGATTTAATTCAGCAGTTTTTTCCCTAGTATCCAGTGTCTCTCCTCAGCTGTCATTCTTTTCTCATTAGCATTAAAAATTTGAGGTTAATAAAACATTGTGTAACCTATCTCTGGGGGTCTTTATTATCCCTTTCTGTTTACTACTAAGCTTATCTTTTCTTTCTCTCTCTCTTTTTTTTTTTTTTTTTTTTTTTTTTTTTTTTTTTTTTTTTTTTTTTTTTTTTTTTTTTTTTTTTTGGTTTTTCGAGACGGTTTCTCTGTGGCTTTGGAGCCTGTCCTGGAACTAGTTCTGTAGACCAGGCTGGTCTCGAACTCAACAGAGATCCGCCTGCCTCTGCCTCCCGAGTGCTGGGATTAAAGGCATTCGCCACCACCGCCTGGCCTTCAAGCTTATCTTTTCAAGTGTGACTGGATCTTTTCATAATTGCTTTCCCTGTAGGATTGAGTGGTAAACCTGTAATATGCAAAAAAAAAAAAAACCTTTTATTTTACAAGAGACATATGCTGGGGCATTGTCAGTCTTAATTTGTACAAGTATTCCCATAATGATGATAACCTTTAATAAATGTGTGATCACATTTATTTTCAGAACTCAAAGCAGTTTCCCATTGAAAACCTGAATAGCTATCAATAGTGTGGTACACATACTTTAATTTTCCAAACTCTGTAAAATGGAACCCATATACTTGCCAAATGTAATTTCTTTGAGTACCCTTTGGGTTTCTTCCTGTAGGTAGTGTAATTTGGTCATACAAAGAGCAAGTAGGACATTTCCTCATAATTTCCTTGGCTTGTTACCAAGTGATAGAAAAATCCTTCAAACCTTTGCCACTAACATGGTGTTTCTTATGAAATTCTAAGACCCCTAGCACATTTCCTACCAATAGGTGATCAATTTCATCATTACCTTGTGCTAGAAGGCCTGGGAGACCTGTATGGGATCAGACATATGTTATATAGAAGGAATGATTTCTATTTATGCTTCTTTCTTGTAATTGAATAAATAACAATGTTAATTTTGAATCATCTGGAATAAGTTCAATGATTTCAATATGTACAACAAAGCCTTCTGCATCTGAGAGTTGGTAACTATGTTAAGAGGCTCTGGAAAACCTAATAATACCATAAGAATGGCATATAATTCTGACTTTTGGACAGAATTATAAGGACTTTGAGGAGCTCTGTGAATTCGAGGCCAGCCTGGCCTTCAGCGTGTGTTCCCAGACAGCCATGGCTGATACACAGAGAAACCCTGTCTTGGAAAAAGGAAAAAAGGGAAAAGGAACTTTGTTTGGGGGAGAGAGAATGGGAGGAAAGGAGAGAAGGGAAACTGGTTATGATATAAAATTAATAACAAATTAATAAGTCAGCACTCTGTGTGGGGTGGATCCTAATGTAAATGGTTTCCATTAAGTTCTATATTTCAGATAAAAGTAAGAATGCTTTTTTTTTTTTTTTTTGTTTTTCGAGACAGGGTTTCTCTGTGGTTTTGGAGCCTGTCCTGGAACTAGCTCTTGTAGACCAGGCTGGTCTCGAACTCACAGAAATCCGCCTGCCTCTGCCTCCCGAGTGCTGGGATTAAAGGCATGTGCCACCACCGCCCGGCAGTAAGAATGCTTTTGAAGCTAAAAAATATAAAAATTAAAAAATAAGGGTTTTGAGCCACTTTGCTCGTTTTTCCCAACATAACCTGCCTTTCCTGGTTTACTTGCATCAGTCTAGAATGTAGGGGCTCCAGAAATTGGTGTTCCTCATACAGTGTGAGGAAGGATCCCATTTGTTCTTTTTATAAATTGAAGTCTCTTGCTTTGAGATATTTGTTGCTAATCTCTCTGAAGAAATTGCTGTAAGCTCTTTGCCAGTGTTCATTTTCTGCCCATAATGAGGCAATTTCTGCATTAGTAAAAGATGCCACAATTTCAAAAGGGGGGAGATGTTGTTGAATATTTGTTTTACGCTAAGTGAAGCTATGTCACTGTGGTTGGTTTAATAGAGGACCAAATGGCCAGTAGGTACGCAGGAGAGAATAGGCGGAACTTCTGGGCAAAGAGAGGAACTTGGGATGAATCTAGGTGCATGAGAGATGCCAGCTAGACACTAACAACTTGGACATATGGTACAGAGAAGTAACTGAGCCATGTGGTAGAACATAGATTAATAAAAACAGGTTAAGTTATAAGAGCTAGTTGGGAAAAAGCCTAAGGTAGGCCAAGCTTTAATAATTAATAAGTCGTCTCTTATAATTTATGAGCTGGTGGCCCAAAGAAAAGTCCAACTACAGTCATGAGGTGCTGACAAGAAGATACTTTATTGTGTTTGATGAAATGTTTTGTAATGTGAGATCCATTTGGTTTACAGTGTCAATTTGCTCTAGCATTCCTCTGTTTAGTCCTTGTCTAGATGACCTATTGGTGAGAATTGGTTTTTTATGTCACACTTTATCAGTGTGTGAGGTCAATATGTGTTTAAGCTGTACTAATGTTTCTTTTCCAAATATGGATGTTCTGTGTTTAGTGCATAAATGTTAAGAATTTCAGTGTTCTCTTGGTGTATTTTTCCTTTGGTCATTATGTAGTGTCCTCCCCTATCTCTTCTGACTAGTTTTGGTTTGCAGTCTATTTTGCCAGATATTAGAGTGATAATTACACCAGCTTGCTACTTAGGTCTACTTGCCTGGAATATCATTTTCTACCCCTTTACCCTGAGGTGATGTCTATCCTTGATGTTGAAATGTGTTTCTTGGATGCAGCAGAAAGCTGGATCCTGGTTTTGCATCCATTCTGTTAGGGATCTTTTTATGGGAGCATTTAGACCATCGGTGATGACGGAGACCAATGAGTGGGGTTTGTTGTTCCTGTTATTTTGTTGGTGGTGGTGGTGATGGTGTTGTATGTGTGTGTTACCTCTCTTGATTTGCTTGTATGAGATTATTTATTCCATGTATTCTCTTTAGTTAGCCTCTTTAGGTTGGAATTTTCCTTCTAGCATCTTCTTTAGAGCTGTATTTTGTAGTTAGATAATGCTTAAATTCAGTTTTATCATGGAATGTGGTTATTTTCTCCATCTGTGGTGAATGAAAGTTTTGCCCAGTATAGTAGTCTGGGATGACATCTGTGGTCTCTTAGTCTGTAGAACATGTGTCCAGGCGCTTCTGGCTTTTAGAATGTCCACTGAGAAGTCAAGTGGCATTCAAACAGGTCTGTTACTTGGTGTATTTAATACTCTTTCTTGATTCTGTAGGTTTAATATTTTGATTATTATGTGCCACAGGACTTTTTTTCTGGTCCAGTCTATTTCATGTTCTGTGTGCTTCTTGTACTTTAGGTTAGAGAAATTTTCTTTTGTGGTTTTGTTGAAAATATTTGCTGTGACCTTGGCCTGGGTTTCTTCCCCTTCCTCTATCCCTATTATTTTTAGATTTGGTCTTTTCATAATTCCCCAGATTTCTTGGATGTTTTATATTGGTAACTTTTAGATTTAACATTTTTTTGATTAATGTATTTATTTCTTCTATCATTTCTTCAGTGCCAGAGATTCTCTCTCTTCCATCTCTTATATTCTGTTAATTAGGCTTGCCTCTGTTAAAGTTCCTAAACTTTTTCTTTCCAAATTTCTCTTAGTTTGTGTTTTCTCTATTGATTCTATTGATTTCCACTTTGGGTTTTGAACGGTTTTGTTCGTTTCTTTTCACTATTGTGCTTTTCTGGATTTCTTTAAGGGATTTATTCATTTCCTCTTTAAGGACCTCAAAGGCTATTTTAGGGTCTTTTTCTTGTGCTTCAGCACTGATGTCTAATCACCTGGGTTTAGGGTGATTGTAGTTCTAGGTGCTGATACCTGGTGGTGTCTTCGCTGGGTGGATGCTTTGTTCCTTGTTTTCTGTTGCCCCCTCTGGGCTTTAAGAGACTGTGGTGGCAGTGCATTGCCTGGTAGGGAATGCTCCTGGGGTCTGGATAGGTGTGCGCACTGGGCTTCCAGGGAAAACGTGTGTAGGTATTGGGAGCTGACCCTTCGGAATAGGAAAGGGCTGGAGGTGGTTGAGAGTCCTTGGGCGGGGAAGAAAGGAGGATGTTTTCCAGCACCTGCTTAGTCCTCAAGAGTAGGGACATTGAGTGAGCAGAGGCCATGACAGAAGGTCTGCTACAGACCTAAGGATGAGCCTGGGGGATCGGGCTTCGCAGAATGGAGGGGAGAGGTGAAGGTTTGCAGTTACCTTACCTGCTTCCCCTGCCAGAGTGGCCCCGTGGTTTCCAGGACGCGCCTGTAAGTGATGAGGACTGGAATAAAGCAGTAAGTGGGCAATAGGGAAATCTGGAGGAGCACGTCCGTGTGGTCTTCTGGAGATGGGTACAGGGTGGGGGTGCAGCAGGTGGACTAATACAGAGCTGGGGTGAGGATGGGGGTTGGGTTTGGAGAATAGGCGGAATAGGTGAAGATCTGCAGTTAGCCGACTTGCTGCCCTGGTCAGAGGGGCTTTTCACAGCTTTCTTGAGTGATGAAGAAGGCTGCTGCTTTGTGACCGGGGAGAAGCAGATGATTGTTGACAGGGTGGGTAATTGACATTTGAGAAAATTCAGGTGATAGGAGATGCTCTCCAGATTCCTGCAGAGCTGTCTTCCTCCCTTTCCTTTCTCCAAACCTTCAATTGCTGTAGAAGAAATGGCTCTACTCTATAGTCAGTATTTAGTGATGCTGCTGGTGTGTAGCATTTTACTTTGGTTCCCATAGAAACATGTATTCTTTCCTAATATCTGAGCAGGCTCGTGAAGTCATCCTTGAACTTTAGCAGGACCAGTATGTGCGAGTGTTTTTCTCATTCTATCCTACATGAATGCAGCTGGGCCAAGCCATCACATAGACCAGGAACCAAGCTTATCATAGGTGATAGTTACTTTTTATGTGCATATGTATGAGGTTTATAAAACTGGAATGTGCTTCCCATACATTTGGTTAAGTAGTAATCCAAACTGTTGAGTGGGCAGCTCAGCCACTTGGTATGGATAAGCCAAGTTTGGATGTACTTACCACAGCAGCCAGACTATTCCTGAAGAGGAGAAACATTAAGGATAAGGCCTGTGCCAGACAAGGTGGGTCTGTGTCCCTAGCTTTTATTTTATCCTGCAGTTTGAGACCCCTAAAATTCCTGAGGACTGTCACACACTGCCCCTGCTCTTCTTTCTGTAAGCCAGCTCATACAAGAATACCGTGTTGAATATTCAGTGCCCAGCAGAGTCGACAGAATTGCCAGATTCTCTCCATTTTCTTAGAGTGGGCAGTGAGGTAGGGAAGCCTTGAGTTCCTCCTCTGTAAATAAAGATCCAGGCTGCCTGACTTCTAAGGAAGTCAGTGTTCATTCCATGAAGAGTGGGGAGGCTGTGTGGGATGCACTGCACCCCTGCTTTGTACGAACTCATTTGCAGGAGGCAGCGTTTATTAGTTCTCCTAGACGACGAGTCTCGTGTCTGTAGACTGGTTAAGTGTATCACGTGGTCAGGCACACATCTTTGGTGTGCTCCTTAGTACATGGGGATTTTGAATCTGAATTTATATTTGAAGCTTCCAAGTTGTAATTCAAGGCTAACACAGGTAATAAAGCCATCTGGTTGGAGGAGTTCATCAGATGATACTGTTTCAACACAGCTTTGGCCTGTCCGATTAAGTATGTAAAGTGTGAAGCCAGATAATTAAATAATTAAAGTGTTCCCACACTGCTAATATAGACTACATGAATTAACTCAGATCTTCCTTTTTAAGGATTTTTATCAAGATATGCCTACTTGGGTGTTTTCAGTCCGTTTCTCATCTACAGTCTGCTCTGTCTTAGTGGAAGGTGGGTGTAGGGAACGAGGTAAAGGTTGCCATGCCAACCGTCCAGTCTGTCTCACCACTTAGTGGTGCATTTCTTAACGTATTATGTGTTGTGTGTATTCACATGTGTGGGGGGCACACTGTGGAAGTCATAGGACAGCTTCTGGGAGTCAGTTCTCTGCTTCCGTCACCTGGGTCAGTCTTGGTGGCCAGGGATCAGACTCAGGTCCTTGGCCTTGTGGCAGGCGCCCTTACTTGCTGAGTGCTGTCCTCAGCATCTCACTGGTCCCTCGGCAGTGCTTTGTACCATCCAGGAGTTTCTCTCCACAGCTGTAGGAGATTCTAACCCTCTCTAGTCTACTTACAGTGTTGTCGTACATATTTTCCAGTTTCATAATCTTCTTTGAAAGCTCCTGTCATATAGACCACTTATCACTGAATTTGAAAGCCTCAGCCAGATAAGTCTTTTCTGTGGTTAAATTGTGACAGTGTTGCTTTTTTAAAAAAAAATGTCAGACAGCATAATTGACCCTTGAAAGGAGTGGCCCTGTGTAGTCCCTTTGGTGCTCCCAGGGTCTAGGAGGACAAGGAAGAAAGGTAACTGAATCACATAGCCCGGGGCTGGGGAAGCCTCTAGAGCAGTGGTTCTCAACTTTCCTGATGCCACGACCCTTCAATACAGTTTCTCATGCTGTGGTGATCCCAACTATAAATTTATTTTCCTTGCTACTTCATAACTGTAATTTTGCTACTGTTATGAATAAGAATGCAAATATCTACGCCGGGTGTTGGTGGCGCACGCCTTTAATCCCAGCACTCGGGAGGCAGAGGCAGGCGGATCTCTGTGAGTTCGAGCCAAAACCACAGAGAAACCCTGTCTCGAAAAACCAAAAAAAAAAAAAAAAAAAAAAATGCAAATATCTGTTTTCCCATGGTCTCAGGTTGCCACCCACAGGTTGAGAACCACTGCTTTAGACATACAGAGCCTGGGGAGCTCAGGCCCCTCCAAGGAGGGCAGCCCTGGACTGAGCTGGACCACTTGAGCCCAGCTGGACTCTACATCACAAAAACAAACCAGAAGGCAACCTTTCCTCTTGCCCAAGAGCAGGGAATGTGGACACAGCCATGCCAGGCATTCATAAGAGAAGAAAAAGAAAAACTAAAAACTGGACTTTGATGTCAAATCTCAACCCCTTCCCCCTCTCTGTCTCAACTTTGGCCAAATGCAAACATAGAGCCAGCACTGACAGGCCAAACTGTCCATATCTACAAGCCAAACAATCCATATCTACAGGCCACATTCCTGCTTAGGGATAGCCTTTGACTGGCTCTGTTTTAGGCTGTGTTCACTGAGGCTAACTCTTCATCTCTGCATACCTGACCTGGAACTCGCAGGCCTCGCAGTGATTTCGTTTCTTTCTTTTAACCTGTTTTCTAAGGGGCGTGCATTCTGGTCCCCACGGGCCGTGACTGCTGTCCTAGCGATTAGATAGCTGACTTTGTACAAGGCAAGTTATTGTTTGCACCTGTGGGTCTTTAGGAGCAGGTCTGGGGCTGACTGATTTTTTTCCTACCCTAAAGTTCTGGACTCTGGTCAGAGGCCATGGTGTAAAGCACTAAAGAAGGCAGAGAGGTCCTCAGAAGTGCTGGCTGTGGTCTAGCCAGGACCCTCTCTGAGCCAGGTAGTTCCTCTGTTAAAACGAACAGAGGGACTTCCTACATGATGGATACCTTAAGAGTAGATTAGAAGACCACAGAGGGCCCTTCCTCACCATAGGAAATGGAGGCCAGGTGCTTTTGTGCTAGGACAGGGAAGCCCATTAGCAAAAATACTTCCAAAGATTTCTTCTTAATCTCAAGAATTCTCCCGTGACAGTTGCTTTCTTTGGAAGCTGTCTCTGCACTCTTTATGACTGCCTCAAATTGACTGGGTTGGCCCAGAGACTTAGAATAGCACACCTCAAATCCATTCCTCCACTGTTCAGGACTTTAAAGAATAAGATTGACAACACAGCTCTTCTATATCACATAGAACTGAAGGCTGGACTGTTGCATAGCAGTGCTGAAGTTTAATGTTGATTCTAATGAAACTGACAAAAGAATGTCAATTGGTCACCACAGTTCAGAACTGGAGTAAACTGTCATTAAAATTGGCCCTTCCTACAGCCAGACTCTTATGGCAAATCTGGCCCATAAAGTGCCAGCCAGAGATTAATTGTAGTCTCTCACTGTTCCTTACAGATCTTTCTTATAAGCTCCTTACAAAGTGTTGCATTTGTGTGATTGTATGAAGGCCAAGCTAAGTAGAAGTTCCTATTCAAGCATATATGGCCTCCACCTGCGTGCCAGCTTCCACCACCATCAATGGAGATGTGATTATCCACGGGTATTAAAGCCAGGATCCATTCTGAACATCCAAAAAAGAAAACCAAAGCTGTTTTTCTGGTTAAACATGTCTTCATACTTCAAGCACCTCCAAGGTTTTATTGGAGTTCCTGAAAATTAACTAGTGGTGCTGATAGATTTGCATCAGGCACCCATCTGTTTCTGTTAGTTCCTTGATAATTAGCCATCTCTTCTTCTTCACTTCCAGTTTGGTAACGATTTTATGTAGTGGCTTTTTGGACTATGTGGCATCTATGGGATGAAAAATTACTGCAGAGATAGACTGGACACCGTTCCTGTGGTGAAGATTTGGGTTTGTGCATTGTTTTAAAACTGAGCGGAGCTGGGTGGTGGTGGCGGCACACACCTTTAATCCCAGCACTTGGAAGGCAGAGGCAGGCGGATCTCTGTAAGTTCGAAGCCAGTCTGGTCTACAAGAGCTAGTTCCAGGACAGGCTCCAAAGCTACAGAGAAACCCTGTCTCAAAAAAAAAAAAAAAAACCTTTGAGTGAACAAAGTGGCGCCTTTGGTCCCTCCTGCTGCTAGGCTCCCTGGCTCTGGTAGTCCTAAGAGCAGGCCCCAGTCACAGCTGGTTTGCATCTTCACTCCCTGCCCACCATGGCTGGCTGCTTGCTCCCCTAAGCCCCAGGGGTTTATTTGTAAAACAGCACAGTACTGGGGTTGGTGGGAATGATTCACGCAGAGTTCCTCACACTGCCTTGGCGCTAAATAAATGCACAGTTAGACGCTCAGAGGAAGCAGATGATGAGCAGTGTCGCTTCAGGCAGACACAAACTGGGAAAGGAAAAAAGAATGGCTCCTAATTCCACCCACGAAGTCTCTCACTGGGCTTCTCTCCCCAACTTCTGATGGTGTAGCCGGTCTTAGGATCTCCTAGAGCCCGGTGATGTTCTGACATTGGTTCATTGGTGTTTAGGATTTGACTTTTTTCATTCTTCTCATTTCTGTAATCTAATTTTCTGTCCTTCCCTCCTTTTTCTCCCTTCCTTTTTTAATTGAGAATGACAAGACATTGTTATGTAGCCCAGGCTGATCCTGAGGTGGTGGGCATGTGCCATTATCTTTTGAAGCCTGGTTTAGTTAGGTATCACTTAAGTCTATATGTTTTATATGTTTTATTTTACACATTTAAGTTATTTTTACTTACATTTATTTCAGAGGGAAACATGGTGATCAGCCTTTCTGAATGTACAACTGAACAGAAAGTGATATAAAATCAAAGTGCCCTATAATTCTCCCCTAAAATAACCATAACACCGTTCTGTAGATTGCTTGCAAACAGACCCGTAATACAATGGTTCCTCTCACTCACACCATCCCCACCAAGAATGAGAAGCACTATTTTTCCTGCTGGTTTTGGCTTTTCACACTGTGGCTGCTTTTTCCTACACTGATAAACACTTTGAGGTCAAGTTCGAAGCTGATTTTGCACTGCCCTCCCCTGAAAGCACCGGAACTATTTCCTTAGCTTCCTGTTAAGTAGTCATTTTTAATTTCATTTTCTTGCTGTGATTTTAATTACCTGAATCCTTGGGCATAATCTGACCATTTCCTAAGGATACTATTTCTAGGGATTCTGTAGTACATTGGCAGGGGACAGGTCCTTGTTGGTAAAGTCAAACTGGTTTAGACTCTGAACGTATCCGCAGCTCCATTCCTTCCCACGGTGTCTTTATGGCCAGTGCTGCTAGTGATTCAGTGTCCCTAAAGTCACCTCAGGCCTGTGCCAGCTGCCGCTGCTCATGGCCCACCTAATTTTAACCCCCTCACTCTTGTAGACATCCTTCTGCAGCCCCAGGCCTCCTCCTTTCGGTGACCCACTGTCTGCCTCACCTGCCACTGTCCCCATTCGCCTTCCTGGAGTCCGGTAATAGAGACAGATAAGCCAGCAGAGCCGCATTGCACTGAGACGGAGGAGCAGACAGGAGTCCCCAGGGCTGTGGGCTGCCCTTTGCTCCTGAAGAAGGGGTGGAAGGTCATCTGTGGACCTCAGGGAGGCTAGCTGGAGAATATTGCTTCCTTCCTTTGGGTGCCCAACACATTGTCACTGATATCCTCCCAGCCACTTTGTGAAGGAGATGGGATGCAATCAGCATGCCCCATAAGAAGAGAATGCTCCTCGATGTCGGTTTGGACAGTGCAGGCTTCAGTCTAAAGCAGTGACTCTTATTTTCCAACCCCCTGTCTCTTTTGTCCTCTCCTCCACTTGGCTAAGAAGCCACAGTCCCCTTCCCACTGCGGACTCAAAGCACTGGCTTTGGGAGGGCTGGCTGTGATCACAGAGGGGTCCTCTTCCCAGGGTTGCCAGATGTAATTCAGAATGCCTAGTTAGATTTGAACCTCAGTTAAGCAGCATATAATCTTAGAAGGAGGAATAAGAGCATAAAACAACAACAAGAAAAACCTGCCTGAAGATACACTGTGCACTTTGTATTTTATTTGTTAATCTAACAACCCTCCCAATCTTCTGGTGAATCTGATTGATTTCGACAATAAAAGGTTGGTAAGGGAGAAGCACTGTTTAAGGCTTGTTGGTGTTGTCAATACGGTTGTGCAGGTGGGAACCTGGCAGAAAGCCTTTGCTCCCGTTTACTGAAAGGACCTCACAGAACTGGTTCCCGGTGACTGTGCATTGTCTGCTAACTCTGGCTGTGGACAAATGAGAAACACATGGTCAAAAATCAACTCTTGCTCTTCTAAGATTAAAAATAAACTACTGCTAGCCCAAAGAGTCTTTGCAAGGTCCTCTCTCCTTCACAGAATGTTCTCAAATCTCAGGAATAGCAGTTACCCCAAAGTCTTCCACCAACACACCATTTAGCAAGAAAGCTGTCTATTGTGTGCAATCTGTTTCGTCTTAGGAATAAAGGATAGATTTGTGAACCCAGGATTTTAATTAGAATGGCCCTCCTCCAAACAAAGTCTATCAAGTTAACCATATATTAGTCTCACCAGTGTTTGGTGACACTCTTTGACAGTCTGGGGCTCAGTAATAGTATCTCAGTATCTTCTCACTTATCTGGGGGTTACAGGAAAATATGCCAGGGTGTTTAGAGGAAGATCTGAGCTGATACAGGCTGGGCAGCTTCACTTTATTCCGCTCTCCAGGGGTTCTCCTGAAGAGTACATGCTCTCTTGTAGTTAAGCATGCAAACAGGCTCAGCACTGGCCTTCTGAACACAGGTGCTCCAGCACTGCCTGTCAATCCAGAGAGGGTACAGTGGTCAAAGCACAGCGGACCTGTTTGTTTCTGCTCTGTGGGACATTTCAGGAGAGTTATAAAGACCACACTCTAATTGTTTATATAAATAAAATAGGTGAAACATCTTTACCAAAAGTGAGAGGAGAAGCCTATAATTTTGATATTTAAAAGTATGAACATTTTTCTTACATGATCCGAAACTACCGGATCCTCTTTTAATACTAAAATCTACAGTAAGATTTCCAGCTGAAGTAAAATCAGCATGGTGCAAGACTGTCCATCATCTGCAAATAAACCTTGTATTTACTCATCTGTCAGTAAGTACCAGCTAGACAAGGGCAGGTAATAGAACCAGTAAATCAGAACTTAAACAAAATTCATCAGGCCTATAAAAAATTGGGAAAATAATCTATGATCACTTGGTGATATTTGGGAATCAGATAAACATTTTAATCACAAAGTTAGTTTGAATAGCTAGAAGACTGTTTTTGTTTTTAAGAGCTAAATTTTTTAATGACTTATTTTTATGTGCATTGGTGTTTTGCCTGCGTGTATGTCTGTGTGAGGGTGCTGGATCCCCTGAAACTGGAGTTAGACACTGTAAGCTGCCATGTGGGTGGGTCCTCTGGAAGAGCAGCCAGTACTCTTAACCACTGAGTCATCTATCCAGCCCCCAAAATTCTGTTTTTAAAAACTGGTTATTTTGAGGCTGCACATGTAGTTCATGAGTGTATCATTTGCCTCATCTGCATAAGACCCTAGTTCTTGTTCCCAGTGCCAATTAATGGTTAATTTGATAAAACTAGGTATTGCCATGCTGAGTTTAGCATACTATAGTAGCTTCACCTAAAATCCCCAGCTGAAGAAACATGAAGTTTTGAGAAGACAGACAGCAGCTAGCTCATCCTCTGGTTATCTACAGGCCTTGCATGGTAAATTACACCTCCCTCCTGTTAGACAGACAGCAGCTAGTTCATCCCCTGGTTATCTACAGGCTTTGCATGGTAAATTAACACCTCCCTCCTGTTAGACTCACACACTGTACTCCATTTCTAGAGCCCTGTAAGAAAATGGGGGATTGGGCCCATTCCATCCTGGAACTCACATTTTAGCTGGGGTCTTAGAATGGAATGGACCTGTCCACTTGGTGGATAATGTCACTGAAGTGGCCAGAAGTAGCAGAGCAGGCCTCAGAGCAGCAGTCCAGACTGCCAGCCTTGGCAGGGTCAGCAGGTGATGTGGGCCTCTGTCTTCTGTGAGGACCAAGGTGGGATCAGCAGGTGATGTGGACCTCTGTCTTCTGTGAGGACCAAGGTGGGATCAGCAGGTGATGTGGACGCTCTGTCTTCTGTGGGGACCAAGGCAGGGTCAACAGGTGATGTGGGCCTCTGTCTTCTGTGAGGACCAAGGTGGGATCAGCAGGTGATGTTGGGCCTCTGTCTTCTGTGGGGACCAAGGCAGGGTCAACAGGTGATGTGGACCTCTGTCTTCTGTGAGGCCTAGAGATGCATTGGTTTTTATAAGAGTTGTTCTTCGTTGTAAAGCTTTGTTGCTTCACTAGAAATGAGCCCAACAGAACCTTGGGAAAAAGAGAAGTGAGTAACTTTGGTTCATTTCCATGTAGATGTTTTATGCAGAAGTGAGTTTACTCCCAGGAAAACACTAGGAGAAAGCTCAGTTTATTCAACCAACTCCTCATAAGAACCCTTAATCCCTTAAAATGTAAACATGCCAACCTCTCTCCTGGATTCCTTCATACAATTTAATTTGGATGTAATGTAAAGCTTAGACAACTGTTACAGTATTAGTGTAAAACAAAACAATGGCCTTTATCCAGATTCTCTAGACCCTTCTTGCCATGTGTGTTTTCATTTTGCTTTTTCAACTCAGATCTATATTGTTAACCATTTGAATGCCAGCTACAGGCCGACCCCTGTGTTCCTCTTCAAAGCCAGGGCATCTTCATGTCATCAGGAAATACGATCAGCACAGACAGTGCTCTCTAATCTGCACTCACGTGCAGAGCGCAGTGGCTCTCCTAGAAATGCCCTCTGCAGAATTGAGGTTGGGCTCCCAGGCCAGAGCTACGAATTGTATTTAACCACCAGTGTGCGTTTTATGATCATTAGAGCTTATTTAGGTTGGAACGAAGTGCTGTTTGCTCGTGCTCACTCAGGAAAAGGTCATTTCTTAGATTTGATTGATTCACATCCAACAGCAGGATATTGGCTGTTTTATTTTTCTTATTTATTCTTGAGACATTCTCATTTGAGACACTGGCAGATATCCTGCTAACGAGTCTGAGCTGTTTCCTTGGAGGTAAGCAGATGGGGGCAGGGCGTTTACCTCACAGTGCCCCAGAGGAACCAGCTTCTTCCCGGAGCTCCTGGCACCTCAGTTGTGGTGGAGACTGATTGTTGGTGTTCAGGGTGTCGTCCTGGAATTACACAGAATCAGGTTTAATGAAACAGACTACATGACTTGATCCAAACCTTCTACAGCACACACAGCCTTCACTAGCATGGATAAGAGCATATTTAGGTAATATCCTCATTTTATAAACAATTGGTATTGCTGTTTATTAGGTAAATAAATGATGTCATGTCCATATGCTGTAGTGTCTCATACATACTTGTATATGAACTAGTTTTATATTTGTATATGAAAGCATTTCTGTGTCAAAAGGGAAACCCTGCCTAAATTCCACCTTAAATACAGCCTTCAGACCTCTCGCTGGGAAAGAATGGGAGCTATTTACTGCTTTCTGCACAGACTTAAGCAGGGAGCAGCAGGATGCACAGCCTTTCCGTGCAGACCGTGTTTGCACAGACGGTTGCGTGGCAGCACTGACAGGCCGCTCCACAGACAGGTCTCGGGTGATGTCCACATTTGATTCTCCTTCTCTTCCTCCCCAAGTTCTTTAGCGTTGAGTCAGTCCTCTCCTACCTCCGTTATTTTTCTGTGTGCCTTTCTTTCCTCCTTTTTCAGAGAGAGTTACTAAAAAATAACCCCACCCTTTGGGAGAAGTGAACACACCTTTCCCAAAGGAGAAGTCTCATTTATAGCTGCGGGTGTGTCCCAGGACACACAGGCCTCTCTGCGAGGAGCCCAGGGACTCTGCTCAGCTGCACTGCGTACAGGAAGAGACCAGGCCTGTAACTGGACAGCCCTCTCCCTCACCACAAATGTCAGAGAGAGAATCATTTGCTTCACATGGCCCTAGATCACTGAGCCAGGACTGTGTCAATAAGTAGATACATAGCACGGATGAGCCAGACAGTAGGGTGACTTGACTTACATAGGTACCACGGGAAAAAAAAAAAAGTTGACTGGTTCTTTCTTGGAGGTAATCTTTAGTTCTGTTATCACAGAAGTGGCTTCTGTGGTCCTGAACTACCACAAGAGTGAAATGAGAGAACAGATTGGTCTTGGAGTTCAGCTGGTTTAGAAGAAACAGTAAAAAACCAAAGGCTTTAAAAACGTCTCAAGTAGAGCACAATCTTTTCAGAAGGTCGTTGTCCACACCAGGGCAAGGAAATGTTTTTTTTGTTTTGTTTTGTTTTGTTTTTTTGTGACTTGGGGTTTACTCTGAAGAAGAGTTACATATGTGACGACCAAGTAAGTAGTAGAACACGCACAGATTCCTACCTGAGCAGGGCAGGTTCCCAGGCTACACTGCTGATAGACATGCTTGTTGTGGATGTTGGCTGAGGGGGGGAGAGAGGCTGGGAACACGCGGTCCTGGATTCTGTCCCATTGCCAGACTTTGATTATTCCTGGGCTTCATTCTGGGCAGCTAAGGTCAGCAGCCCATCCTAAGACATCTTTCCATCCAAATACTGAGCCAGGCACGGAGAAGTTCTTGCTATTTTTGTTGTGTTTATGTGTGTTTTTAAAAACTCTGACTGAAATGCCTCACCAACTGTCCACAGGAGACCATCAGGAGGCTCTCTGTCCTGCCCACACCCCATTATTTAAAACCGTTCATGAGACTTCTTACTATTTAAAAAGCTGAGAACACAGTGTAAATAAAAAAGGATGAATCTCCATTGTGTAAATGTACCACATTTTCTTTATCCATTTTTCTGTTGAGGGGCATCTAGGTTGTTTCCAGTTTCTGGCTATGACAAACAATGCTGCTGTGAACATAGTTGAGCACATGTCCTTGTGGTATAATTGAGCATCCTTTGGGTATATACTCAGTAGCAGTATTGCTGGGTCTTGAGGAAGATTGTTTTCTAATTTTCTGCAGAATCACCATACTGATTTCCAAAGCAGCTGTACAAGTTTATACTCCCACCAGCAATGCAGGAGCATTTCCCTTACCCCACAGCCTCTCCAGCATAAGTTGTCAGTGTTTTTGATCTTGGCCATTCTTACAGGTGTAAGAGGGAATATCAGAGTTGTTTTGATTTGAATTTCTCTGATGGCTAAGGATGTTGAGCATTTCCTTAAGTGTCTTTCAGCCTTTTGAGATTTCTTTGTTGAGAGACTCTGTTTAGGTGTACCCCCTTTTTTGTATTATTTGTTCTTTTGCTGTCAAGTTTCTTGAGTTCTTTATGTATTTGGAGATCAGTCCTCTGGTACATTTGTACAGTGAAGTACTACATAGCAGTAAAAGATAATGGCATCTTGAAATTTGCAGGCAAATGGATGGATCTAGAAAAAAACATTGAGGTAACCCAGAGCCAGAAAGACAAATATATACTCACTTATAAATGGCTTCTAGACATAAATAAAAAAAAAGCCTACAATCCACAACCCCAGAGAACCTAGACAACAAAGAGGACTCTTAAGAGAGATGTATATGGATCTAAATAGGAAGGCGAAAAAGCCAAGATCTCCTGAGAAAATTGGGAGTGTGGGAGTCACAGGAGGAAGGGGGAGGGGGAGGAAGGGAGAGTAGTGGAGAAAAACATATCACAATAAAAACAAGAAAAAAAGGGAGATAAATCTTTCTCCTGCTGCCCAAGATTTTTTTCTTTACCTGAACTTTTAAAATTAGTCTATGGTTCAGAACTATAACAAGTAATTCCTGTCAACAAAGTAGATAACAGAAAACTTCTGCCAAAGTGGTAGAGGCATGAGCTGCCGTTTTGTTTCTGGTTTTTGAAATAGAGTTCTGTGTAATTAAGGAGAGTGTGAAACATGCAATCCTCCTGCCTCAGCCTCCAGAGCAATAGCATTCAGACATAGCCCCTCATACACCGCCACACTGCACTTTTTCAAGTGTCTTTCTTTGAGTTCCCTGTGGGGAGAGGTTGTTATCTTGGCTTCTGCATCCTCTCAGAGACTTCATCTTGGTGTGCTGGGTGGATAAGGTTCTCAGGCCCTCCTGGCTGCTAGGAAGACGTCCTATGAAGATTGGAATTTGACCTGTGTTAAGTTTATGAGTGGCTTATTTCATAGGTCAGGATAGGGAGAAGCAAAGGCAGATGTGAATTTACAGGTTGGTTTGCTTTCTTGGTATCTTAGAAAGATGACCTGGTGCAGTCATTTCTTTGGCACCTGCTTGCTTCCGTGGAGGGCTGGAGATTAAATGCAGTAAGCAGCTACCCTGTGCTCCAAGGACAGAAACTAACTCCTCATTTTACCTGAAGAGTGGTTTCCAGTTCTTAAGTCATCCTGTGACCACAGCACAGAGTTACTGGGTAGATATCTGTGGGTGGATCCTCCCTCTGGTAAGTAGAACTAGCATTGCCATTCTTGTGATGTTTGGGAGTAGAAATCTCTTCAGTTCCTGTTAGGGTGGCCTTCTGTCGTGATAGACAGACATGGTGTGTCTGCTGGGAATGTTGTGAGAATGGTAAGGAAAGGAAAGATTGTGTTCCTACCCTAGTAAGCAGTGTCTGCAGGCAAACTCTGTTAGATGTTCACCCAGCTTCCCCTTTCCCAGTCTCCTCAGGAAGGTGTGTGTGTGTGTGTGTGTGTACAAGGATGAAGCATGTGACTACTTATTAATAAAAAATCAGGAGTCAGATATTAGGATAAGAACCTGAACCTGAACAATCAGAGAAACTGCTAAGAGGCCATCAGTCAACTCCTACCTCTTCCATTCCTTCCTCCAAAAAGAACATCTTACTATTTCCTATCTACCCATAGTCCTGCAAAACTCTATGGTGAATTTTGGTCAGCTAGTGGCTAGCTCTGCCCTCTGACTCAAAGCAAGCTTTAATTTCAGAATGAAATCAAAATATCACACAACCTGTTCCCCTTTGTCTAAAAAGGAAATGTTTTAACTAACCTTGTAAAACTATAATAAGTACAATAACTATATACAAATATATACAGGTAAAAAACTACATTAACAATGTCTAGTTCGTTTGTATTTGTCAAATTCAGAGATAATCCTCCATTGCTATCCTGTCTTGGTGAGTCCAAAGTCTCGCACCTAATTCACTTTCTATCCTAACTTGCATTAGCAACCCAAATTTATCTTTTTTATGTCTCTCAATCTTTTACATGTTACACCACTTTTGCAAGTTTAATTTCTGGATTTTGTAGCAAGGAAAACTATAACTATCTAGTCTTCAATTCCATCAGAGACCTGAGAAGGATATAATACTACCTGAGTAAAAAGTATGGAGCAAACCTCTTCCAAAACTAAGAAATGACAGACAACTGGCTACTTGGACAGTCACCCAAGGTTCCTCTGTAATGTTGGGGCATCCATCTTGGCCTAACATACCTGACAGACTTTTTTTTTTCTTTCAAGACAGGGTTTCTCTGTGGCTTTGGAGCCTGTCCTGGAACTAGCTCTTGTAGACCAGACTGGCCTCAAACTCACAGAGATCCACCTGCCTCTGCCTCCCGAGTGCTGGGATTAAAGGCGTGCGCCACCACCTGGCGAGAAGTGGAGAATTTTGAAGGACTGTCATACCTTGTCTTGACAAAGTTTGACAGTTGATTTTTTTTCTTTTCCTCTTTCTGGTCCAGTTTGGACAGTAGGAAACTATCAGCAATTGAGGCAAAATCAGTTTCTTTGCCCACATAGCTAGCTTTTTACATAAAGAAAACAACTCCATATGGAGGTTTTTTCAAAGCCCATCATCTTTGCTGAAGTAGATCAGTGCTGCCAGGAGCAGTGTCTCACTGTCATGAAAAGCCTTTAGATTATTAAACATATTAGATGCTATATTGTGTAGGTCTTTGAAGTATTTGAAGACCGTCCATCTGTCTCTCTAAATATATCTATTATAGTTACATACCTACCTAACATGACTAAGTTTGGCTATTATAGATGACTATTAATCTGTATTTCTTAATTATACATTCCATTTTTAAATGAGCTACATAAGCACAAGACCACAAACAAGAGTAGACACATACATAAAATATAGCAGAAATAACTTTAAATTTGTATCAGTAAACTAAAATCCATACCAGTATAAAATATTTTGAGATTAATAGCTTTTTTGGATTAAAGTGGATTCAATAATCTACCTTTTTCCCCCTATCATTCCTATATCATATCCCCCCTTTTCAGGAAAACTCAGTCTTTAAGGAGAAGTTTGATCCTGTTCACCTTAACCTCTGCTAAGATAATAGCCAAGATGCCAGTCTAGAATGAGATTTCTTTAAAAACAAAATTTACAGGTACAGCACTTACAGGGCCACAAGTACAAAGGAGACAGCAACATGTGACAGGACCCCAGCCTCCTCCTCCTGCTGTGCCCAGGCGTGGTCACACCAGCAGTCAAGAAGAGGGACCCACAATGGAGACTGACCACTGACCTGTCATTGGTCTAAGTCAGAAAGGAGTAAAACTGCTGTTTCAGAGTCATTGATTGCAGGAAAAGCTGAAAGGTGAACCAGGAATCCTTGCCCACCTCTTCCCCAAGCAGTTGAATTCTTACAAGGAGCTGGGCTACAGAAAAAGAGAAAGGGCCAAGTTATCTCAGTAGTTTTGCTTGTTTGATGTTCTTAAAAAGAACTTTAATTCTCACCCTTCACCATTGTTGGGATTAGGGAGTGGGGTCTAGAAAGCAGTGCCCGACTTTATGCATGATGCTATTGACAGTGATTAGGAAATGAGACTTGCCTCAAACACTTGACCTCCTTGAACAAAACTTGTTGAGATAGAATTTGAGCTCAGGAAACGTGTGGGTAGGTACGCGTAGATACTGGCACCATGATGCAGTGTGTTTCTTTCTGTCTCTGCAGTATGCTACCACGGGCTGTTCCCTGACTCTCCACCACACAGAGAAACCCGAGCATGAAGACATCTGTGAATACCGTCCCTATTCCTGCCCCTGTCCTGGTGCCTCCTGCAAGTGGCAGGGGTCCCTGGAAGCTGTGATGTCCCATCTCATGCATGCCCACAAGAGCATCACCACCCTTCAAGGGGAGGACATAGTCTTTCTAGCTACAGACATTAACCTGCCAGGGGCTGTGGACTGGGTGATGATGCAGTCCTGTTTTGGTCACCACTTCATGCTGGTACTTGAGAAGCAAGAGAAGTACGAAGGTCACCAGCAGTTCTTTGCCATTGTCCTCCTCATCGGTACTCGCAAGCAAGCTGAGAACTTTGCCTACAGACTGGAGTTGAACGGGAACCGGCGGAGACTGACCTGGGAAGCCACGCCCCGGTCCATTCACGATGGCGTGGCCGCAGCCATCATGAACAGCGACTGCCTTGTTTTTGACCCGGCCATAGCGCATCTCTTTGCAGATAACGGGAACCTTGGGATCAATGTGACCATTTCTACCTGCTGTCAGTGAGGCTCCGGGAGGCTTTCAGAAACCTGAGAAGTATTTGGGCGAACGCTCTTTGTTTAATAAAGTTTTTTTTTTAAATAGATGTTTTATTCAGTTATGTCTTCCCAAGTCAAGACCCACAACTGTCCTATGTTTTGTCTAAAACAGCAGCTTCCTGTCTGGCACTGAGGAAGCAGAGTTCACTGGACTGTGGTAAACGTGGTTGGCCCGTTAGTGGTTCGGAGGCTGTTCTGTGATCTCAGATCAACTCTTTTCTGCTTTCTTCCTGAATAGCTCTTGACAGATTGTCCAGGGCTGCTCCCACCTGCCTCATCCTGAGCTGACAAGAGCACAGTGGCTCTCGAGATTCCTTTTCTTTGGGGGAGGTAGGAATGGCGTTGACATCTTTGAGTCTGGGTGGCTGACCAGTTTACACACCTGCAGTCTTCCTCTCCAGCACAGGTTGAGAGAACCCATAAAGTTGACTCTCCTCTTTTCAGACAGTTTGCGGATTGCCTGCGTGCATCGTGGGGAAGGGGCCAGGATGTGAAGGTGCTGTACGGCTGCCCTCTGCTGGTGCTGCTGGTCTCTGCTGTTTCCTCCGCAGCCTCTGCGCACACCACATTGAACCCAAAACTCTAGATCCGCGCGGACACATGTCTAAGGCTCGGTTACTTTCATGCATTCATTGAGTTGGGAGTTCTCACGTAGTTCTTGCTCACCATAGTGTGGATGACCTGTTTACACATGGCTTCCCTTGAAAGCCCTCCTTGATGGGAGCTTGATATGAAAGACGAGATCATTAGTTGAGAAAACTTTATAACCAGTCTCACATGCTTGCTATTTTAAAGGCATGTGTCAGTTGTCTAGATTTGGGTTTTTGTTGTTGTTTTTTGCTCTTTTTTTTTTTTTTTTGGTCTCTTTTTCCACATTCTAATTTTTTAATAAATTTTTAAAAAAAAATGAGTGTTGGTTGTATTTTCCTGCTTGAGTTGTAGGCATGTATTGAGCACCTACTGTGTACAAATGCAAAGGAGCCTCCACCACTACCACTAGGGCATATGCTTTCAGCGTGAACAAAGTCCCTTATCCAAGGTTGGGGATGCTTCTGGGGGTGCTAAAAAAGGAGGCTTCACTCCTCCTTGTCTCCAGGTTTCTGCTGTGTTTGAATCCTGCCCTACTTCCTTCAGTGATAGACCTTCGTATGGAAGCAGAAGCAAAATAAACCATTACTCTGCAAGATGCTTTGGGTGTGGTATTTTACCTAAGCAATAGAAACACTAAACAATCGCTCCGGTAAACTCTAGGCTGTTTTTCAAATGAAGATAAAAGCTGTCATGTACAAAAATAGGTAATGAAAATGTATTTTTCAAGGGAAGAAGACGCTGCTCTTGGCACTAAGTACGTCACTTCTGACACTGGTGGAGGTGGACCCACGCCCAGGAGCAGGTGGGACCCAGCCACTCCCATTCGGCGGACTGAACAGGTCGGCTCGGCTTCCTTATTGTCTCACCCACCCGAAATCGGGACTCTGGCCAACAATGTAGGAAAAGATAAAGCTACGAACAAGACCCAGAAGGAAAGAGACAGCAGGAATGTGGTATGTTAAGTGCACTGGCTCAGACGTGCAAAGGGGGCCAAAGGGGGTAGCCAGCTGAGTGGCTGGTGACAGGAGTGGCCTGGAGTTCAGGTGGTCTAAGTCCCTGCAGACAGCAAAACTGAGCTCTTCCAGTTAGATGGCCCCATAACCCGACTGGAAATCACCAATCGTGACCTTTACTCTGGCTTTTCTGAAACTTATTTTCTGATGGGGGAAAAAAAAAAAGCTGAGAATCTCCAGATTGTAGAATTTCAAGAGGAAGTGAAAACAAAACAAAAAAAAAAAAAAGTGATATAGCAATACCTGGCAAGAAGTCAAGTGATCTATTTCCCATATTTTTAATAAATGTAAGATTTGTCTTTCCTTTGTCCCTTGACGACTATCCAGCTGATTGGACCATGGTGGCTTCAGTATGTGACCCTCTAATTCATTTACAGACAGTTTCTCAATCATTCTTTGAAATAAAAGAAAAAAACTCAACCCTGAGCTCCCTATCATCAGCATCACTGGGGAGGGGTTGGTCTGTGTCTCTAAAACATGCAGGTTTTAGGATTCAGAAGCTTGCTGCCCATAGGAATGACAGAAAACTTCAGAGAAGCCCCCTGAGCCGTCAGCTGTCTTGGATTCTCAAATACAACCAACCTCAGGCTCAGCCATTATGTCCAGACTAACAACCTGGAATGTGTGAGCACCACACCACTCCCTTACAATAGCACGCTCAGAAAACCATTCGTCTAATTCGTCTCTGTACTAATTCCGTTCGGGTTCTTAGAACTTGCTGTGTGACCCTAAATCGACCTCTCGGACCCAAGATCCCTAGCCAGCAACATTAGAAAAATTACTCTCTGTCTTACCTAGTACTGGGAGAGGATATTCAGCTTCGGAGTTAAAGCAAATAAACCATGTTATCTAGCAGCCTCTGCGAGGGTGACTCCAGGAAACCTGGGAGCCAGCTTTTGTCTGTGACAGGTGAGTCATGCTTCAGCTCCCTCTTGATTCCCTTGAGTCAGAGCTGCAGGTGGTACCCCCCCCCTCTGGGCAGGGAGACCTGCTATGCTTTGTGGTCCTACTCTTAAAGCCTATGGCCTTGACCCATGAAGCCACCCATTGGCGCTGTCCTTAAACCACACTGCCTGCTGCCGCGGCTCACTTGAGACTTAAAAAGTATTTTCTGCGAATACTGTTCATTTGCCTTAAAAGTCTCCAAATGACGAAGAATTTGGAGCCTGGATCTCCCTGGGGAAAGGGAAAAATAAGATTTCTTGAGTGGACTGTGGGCAGCTGGGGATGAGAACATGAGAGATCCGGTTGGGGGGAACGGTAGGGGAGCGTACTGAGACTACTGAGGGGCGCATTTCAGGGCCAGGTGAAAACCACCTCTAATTCTCCCAGGAATCTACAAGGATGACCCCGGCTAAGACTCCTAGCCAGAGCGGATACGTAGCCTAAACTGGCCATCTCCTGTGCCCAGGCAAGACTTCAAGTGGAAGAAGTGGGAAAGCAACCCAGCCACATAGCCTTCGACCTACAGTCTGTCCTGCCTATGAGATGTGCTGGGGTAAGGGCGGCCTAGAGACTGAGAGTGGCTAACCAATGACTGGTCTAGCCTAAAACCTGTGCAGGAGAGTAAGCCCGCCCCCTGACACTACCTAGAGCACCAGGACCTACAGGCTGCATGTCCCAGAGACCTAGGATAGAACCAAACATGACTGGAGGAAGAGGAAATGTCAATGCAATTGTTGGATGTAATTGGCCCCCATAAGCTCATAGGCAGTGGCGCTATTAGGAGATGTGGCCCTAGTTTTAGTGGGTGTGGTCTTGTTGGAGGATGTAAGTCACTGTGGAGGCAGGCTTTGAGGTCTGGTTTGCTCCACCTTCACTCAGTGTGACACTCAGTTGACTTCCTGTTGCCTGCAAGATGTAGCACTCTCGGCTCCAGCACCACGTCTGCTTGCACGCCTCCATGTCCTCCCATAATGGACTGAACCTCTGAAACTATAAGCTGCCACCTCAATTAAATGTTTTCTTTTATAAAAGTTGCCATGGCAAGCCGGGCGGTGGTGGCGCACGCCTTTAATCCCAGCACTCGGGAGGCAGAGGCAGGCGGATCTCTGTGAGTTCAAGACCAGCCTGGTCTACAAGAGCTAGTTCCAGGACAGGCTCCAAAACCACAGAGAAACCCTGTCTCGAAAAAAAAAAAAAAAGTTGCCATGGCAATGGAGTCTCTTCACAGCAGTAGAAACCTTAACAAAGGTGGTACTAATGTCTTAACAATATTCTGCTAAACTCACAGATTGGTGCCCAGCCCAATTGTCATCATAGAACTGATGGAAACAGATGCAGACCACAGGCAAACATTAGGCAGAGCTCAGAGAATCCTACAGAAGACAGAAAAGATTGGAGAAGCCAGAGGGGTCAAAAACACCACAAGAAAACTCAGAATCCACCAACTGGTTTCATAGGGATTCACAGAGACTGAACCAACACCCAGGGAGCCTGCGTAGGACCGGCACACTGCACATAGGTTACAGTTGTGTAGTTTGGCCCTCCTGTGGGACTCCTAACAGTGGGAGCAAGGGCTGACTCTGACTCTCTTACTGGCTTGTGAGCCTACTCCTCATACTGGGTCACCTTGCCCAGCCTTAAAACATGGGGAGGTACTTAGTCTTACAGCAACCCGTTATGTCCTATTTTGTTGATAACCGTGGGAGACCTGCCTTTTTCTGAAGAGAAATGGAGGAGGAGTGGATGGGGGTGGGAACAGAGGTGGTGTGGGAGGGAACTAGGAGGAGAGAAGGGAGAGGAAACTGCAGCTTAGATTTAAATACCCCGGCCCCGCGGGGGCGGTGGTGGCGCACGCCTTTAATCCCAGCACTCGGGAGGCAGAGGCAGGCGGATCTCTGTGAGTTCGAGACCAGCCTGGTCTACAGAGCTAGTGCCAGGACAGGCTCCAAAGCCACAGAGAAACCCTGTCTCAAAAAAAAAAAAAAAGAAAGAAAGAAAGAAAGAAAAGAAAGAAAGAAAGAAAGAAAGAAAGAAAGAAAGAAAGAAAGAAAGAAAGAAAAGAAAAAAAATAGAACTATAAATACTTTGGCCTGCTACAGCCCTGAGTGGTGCAGCTGTGAGCAGCTGGAAGGACAGACCCTGATCAGACACCAGGTGCAGGCAGTTGGAGACTAGCTTAAGGTGGGAGGGTATAGGGGGAAGAGCCCTGCCCTTGGTGGCCATCTGGGAACAGAGCTCAAGTGATGAGAACCTGAGACCAGCTGGGAGACCGAACTCTGGATTCAGGTCACCAAGTTTTAATGGCAGTGATGCTGTCTCTCCTGTTCCTCTTCTTTAAAACTCTGTGTTTTGTCTTAATCTCTTGCTCTCTTCCCTTCCACGCCATAATGTTTTTCTACTCCCCTTCTTTCTCCCTTTACTTGCTGAGTCTCGCTTTGCTTTCCACTCCATCCCCACCTCCTTCCCTCATTCTCGCTGTCTTCACATTTGTGTAGGGGAGGTCGAGTCCTGTCATCTTGGGATTAGGTGAGGAGTACATAGGATAAGGTAGTTTCTGAACCCATTGGTCAGTTTTTGTGTGCAAAAAACTAACCAAGAGCCATTAATAACTAACAATGTATTTTCAAGGACACGATGCCTCCCAAGAACACCTGGACCTTGTATCGCCTTGTTGAAGGGGGATGTCTCACTGCGGGTGGGCTTTGAGGTTTCAAAAGCCCATGCCAGGGCCAGTACACACACACACACACACACACACACACTCTCTCTCTCTCTCTCTCTCTCTCTCTCTCTCTCTATCTCTATCTCTTTCTCTATTCTTTCCCTCCATCCCTCCCTCCCTTCTGCCAGTGTCTGTGGCTCAGAATGTAGCTCTCAGCCACTTCTCCAGCACCATGCCTGCCTGCCACCACACTCTCCATCATGATGGTAATGGACTAACCCACTGAAGCTGTAAGTAAGCCACCAATGAAATGATAAGTTGTATTGACGGCGGTGTCTCTTCACAGCAATAGAACAGTAACCAAGACGATATGGAAACACAAACATCTGTAGCAGAGATCAATGCTGGGCACATCACAACACTGACTTCAAATTATGCTGCAGAACAATAGTAATCCGAATCGCACACCATCACCACAATACAAACACATAGCACAATGAGATTAAATAAAATAGGGAGAAATAAACCCATAAGTACATCACCCCATTTTTGACAATGCTATCAAAAACACGTTGGAAAGATGGCAACCTCTTTAACAAGTAGTTCTGAGGAAACTGAAACCACATCCTCACCCTACACAAAAAGCAATTCAGAATGAATCAAGGACTTTGTGTTTTTAGATGATGTCTCTTATAGCCTGTGCTGGCTTCAAATTTGTTCTAGAATTGATAGGTGTGATTATATGATATTAAGAAGCTTCTTCATGCCAAACAAAACAATTATCAGAGGGAAAAGAAAGCCTACAAAATGGAAAACAACCTTTGTTAAACAGGGCATTAAAGTTTCATGAAATATATAAAGAGCTTCAAAAATTAAGCATTCCAGATCATCCAATCAGTACATGAACTAATGAACTCAACAGTCAGTCCTCAAAAGAATACAAAGAGCTAATAGATACTGGGGGGGGGGGGGGGGTTCAATCCTTAGCTACCAGGGAAATAGAAATAAAAATTCTTTGAGAGCTGGTGGGATGGCCCGGAGGGAAAAGGTGCTTGCTAGCAAGGCAGCCCACTAGAATTCAATCCCTGGAACTCACGTGGTGAAATGAGAGAACCAGCTCCTGCAAGTTGTCAGAGTGGGCACTGTTGCACACATACAAAGTGTAAAAACAGCTTTGTGATTCCATCTCACTTCAGTCAGAACAGTGACCATCAAGAAAACAACAAAGAAAAGAAATGATAGGAAGTGGTAGTGGAGATGTGGTAGAAGAGGAACCGTGAATTCACTGCAGGTGGGAGCCGTGATTTAAATCATCAGCATGGAGATTCCCCGAAAAGCAACTAAAAGTAGGACTGTATGACCCTCTACCACTCTTGGGTCATCTGGTCAACCCACCACAGAGATAAATATCCACATTCATTGCTGCACTAGTCACAGTAGCCAAGATATTGAACCAGTCTATATGTCCATCAATATTCCATCTTGGGGGCAAGCTCCTCAAGACACAGGATATTCTGAAGGGAGGTAGAACATTCCATCATGCAGGAAAGCTCATTAAAACCCATGAAATAACTCAGAAGTTTCAGGAAGTGCCTGAAACTGAACAGATATGAGGTGTCTCCCTATCAAAGCTTACAGAAACACAATTCCTTAAGAGAGGCATATTCTCAGATTAACTCAGATGCCTAGAAGAGGCAAATCTTCCAAGCTACCTGAAACAAGCAGAGACCAGCTGTAGTAGTTTGAATGGAATTGGCCCCGTAAGCTCCCAACAGGGAGTGGCACTATTAAGAGGGATGGCTTTGTTAGAGCAGGTATAGCCTTGTTGTAGGAAGTGTATCACTGTAGGGATAGACTTTGAGATCTCATATATGTTCAAGCCATGCCCAGTGTCTCAGTTCACTTCCTGTTTCCTATGGATCAAGATGTAGAACTCTTGGCTTTTTCTCCAGCACCCTGTCTGCCTGCACACTGCCATGTCCCACCATGGTGATAATGGACTCAACCTCTGAAATACAAGCCACCCCAATTAAATGTTTTCCTTTAAAAGAGTTGCAGAGGTCATGGTGTCTCTTCACAACAACAGAAATCCTAAGACATCAGACAAACAGACTGAAAGAGGCTTGGTCCCAAGTAATTAGTCAGAAAAGATGAGCTCCAATCTGTAAAGTTGCTTTTGAGTTATGCAGCAAACTATATGGTTCTAGCTGTTGCCCATGCTGGGTGGGCTTTAATGATGCAGCTGTCTTAGAGTCATTTCTGCTTCTGTAAGGGACCCTCATGCATACTCTTGTAAGAAATCCCAATGAACATTTACAAGTTGGACTTTGGTGGTATCCTTAACTTTGGTCTGTCATTGGTTCCTTATCTGGGGTGAGTGGATGTTTATGCAAGTCTCCCCAAGAATAGTGTCTCACAACACAAAATTAGATCTGCTTTCAAAATCCACCATAGTCACAACAGTTGCCATGCATTTGGGTACCACCTACGGGCAGAGTGCTTTGTATTAATCCACTTAATTCTTCCTATGAGAGAAACATAGTTTATTATTCCCAAGTTGGAGTTGAGAAATGAAGTCTCCAACAGATTAAATACCTCCCACAGCTGCTATGTTACAGATCTGGAATGTGACTACTTTCATCTGGTCATGTGATGTATTAATCTGGTTTTCATGCTCACAGAAATACTGCATATGTGCAGACAGTACGCAGGATCTGGAGACTCAGGATGCTCAGGGAACAGAACACTTGTGCTATGACCACGTTCGTCATTAGCACAGCATTGCAGGAGAGGATGGAAACTGGGCGGTCCTTCAGAACCCCCGCTTACCCAGGACTCCACGGATCAGCAGAATTAACATCACCTGTTGCCAGCATCTCAGGTCCCATGCCAAATCTGCATTCTAACCAAAAGACCAGGTGATCTGAATGGATGTTCAGGTTTGCAAAGCACTGTTTTAAATGGGACCCTAAGTCCTTCCCAGTTATCTGGGAAGTGTCTCAGCATGCCGGGACCTCAGCTGCATTGGTGGTAGTATGGCTGAGATTCTGTGTGCTTTTAAATGCTACCCATTTCTATTAGTTGGACTTTGGTGGTATCCTTACTTTGGTCTGTCATTGGTTCTGGATCTGGGGTGAGTGGATATTTATGGAGGAGCGAGTATGCAGTTGGGGTTGAAAGTCATTGACCGAGATCAACCCCATTGCCTTACCGTCTCTTCTTTTGTCTTTGCTTTACACTGCAGTTATAGCAAGCAGAATGAGTTGCCAAATGTAATAAAAAAATGTGAAAAAAAAGAAAAAATGTGTAGACTCTAGAGCAAAATAGGTCAAAATGTACAACCTGATTCTATTGCTTACTTGCTTTATAAGTAGGCCATTTATTCAATGGATATAAAATCCCCTACACCCCAGAGGCTCACTATAAAGATGATCTGTGCCAAGAATGGAGACAGGAATGTCAGCACAATCAAGAACCCCAGTAATTGACGTGTCTGGCAGCCCTGGTCAGATCACCTGAGACAAACGATCGTTGGAAGAGCAAGGGGCCGAGGCACCACCAAGCCCTTCACAGTCTGTGGAGACAGTGTTTGCTGAGAATTGATGAAACGCATGAGAAGCAAGGAAGGGGGCTGAACTGACTCCTCTTCTATGGGCTCCTGTCCCAAACCAACTCTTGTTAAGGCACAAAATGCTTCCGATACTGCATTTTTATCTTTAATTTATAGAATAATAGAATTAACACAGGCAGAAAGAGCCCCTTTGGCGAAGCTCATTTGCCCACTCTGAGGTTCTCAAAGAAGACACAGGTGTGACTTCATACTTTCCTACTGTTATCTTTAAATTATTTTGTGGTAAAATGTGTATATGAAACTTACCATTTTAGTCATTTTAGGTGTCCAATTTAGTGATATTAAGCATAGTCGCACAGCTGTGCAGTGATTTTAGTGACTTGCTTCCTACATAAAGAAGCATATGAAGCATTTTCATTATCATTGCTGTTCTGGAATGTGTTCATTTAAATTTGGAAATGAGCTGGCATATAGGCAAGGATAACAAGCCCTGAAGTTTGAAAAATTCTTTTCTTTCACTGTAGAAATTTTATGCATATGTTTGTATATATGTATATATGTGTATATATACGTATATATGTATATGCACGAATATGTTGTGTCTAGTAGGGGCATTTCCACCCACCCATATTCAATACCACAGACTAACAAAAAAGCACGGTGCCAGGAATGGGTTATCTTTTTTGGAGTTGGAGTTGTTGGCCACAGGTTATAGCAAATGCTTTGGTTTCCTGCCAGAACTAATGGTAAGACCCTATTGGTAAACACACCGCATAATTGAGTTGTAGAACATGGAGAGATCCAGCTGGTACTGGCCTGGAAACTTCATCCCTTTGGCTAGCTGCCGCAGTACTGGAAGGTGCTATGCACAGGACCAAGGGAAAACAGTCACTGGTGATTTGAATGAGGATGGCTCCAATGGGCGCGTATGTTTGATTGCTTAGTCACCAGAGACTGCTGATTTATTTGAAAGGATTAAGAGATACGGCCTTTTTGAAGGAGGCATTTCACTGGGAGTCTCTCTCTCTCTCTCTCTCTCTCTCTCTCTCTCTCTCTCTCTCTCTCCTCTCCTCTCCTCTCCTCTCCTCTCCTCTCTCCCCCTCTCTGCTGTCTGCTATCAGGATGTAAAGCTCTCAGCTACTACTTCAGTACCAGGCCTGTCTGCTTCTCAACAGGATAACCCTAAACCCAGCCTTTCAACTGTAAGCAAGTCCCCAGTTAAATGTCTCTGTTTATAAGAGTTGCCTTGCCAGTGGTCTCTCTTCACAGAAATAGAGCTGTTGTAACTAAAGCAGCGATTATCAGTCTTATCCAACCACAAACCCTGTGAGCTACAGTAACAGCCATCCTTGCAGGAAACGCCTACTGGCGCAATAGTGGCACCACCGTCCGACTTTCTGATAGGATTTAAGTCCTACTCCATTAGATAAAGACAATACCTGGCATTATCATCGGGGCCAAGAACCTGTGCATATCGGTCCTATGGAAGAGTGTGTAACTATTATTCACTAACGGGGAATAATGCTAAACTGCTCATGGCTTCTCACTATACCAGGGGATGGCATCTCTCTCAACTCTCATCAGAGAAGCTTCTTTTTGAAATAGATGATGATAACACAGAGACCTGAAACTTGTCAAGGAGAATAAGAGACTAGAAAATGCTCAGCCCCCAAATGGGACATCTATATCACATCCCTCCCTAAAGGGCTGAAATCACTGTGGGGAAGGGGACAAAAGACTGTTGGAGCCAGAGGTGGCGGGTAACGGCACGGAGCAGTGTTTTCGGGACACAACAGGGCAGTTGGACTTACGAAGTCACAGTGATATGACAGAACGCACGTGATCTGCACAAACTCGGAGGAGGGCGTGAAGCTCCACCCTTGGCTAAGGACTGAGAGCTGCTGGGAGGAGAATCGGGTTTCTTTCAGAGTGTCGTCCTTGGTAGGTTGACCAAGCTCCATTGGAAGGCCCAACACCCAAGAGCATACAAACAACACAAATTAGACCCAGTGGGGGAATTTGTTTGTTTGTCTGTTTTTTGGATTTTTTTTTTTTAAATGAGGACATGAAGTTGGGCATGAGAGGCAAAGGGGGAATCTGGGAGAAGTTGATGATATGGATACAGAACACATTGGGTTTTTTTTTTTTTTTTTGGAACTCACTCTGTAGACCAGGCTGGCCTCGAACTCACAGAGACCCACCTACCTCTGCCTCCTGAGTGCTGGGATTAAAAGCGTGTGCCACCACCGCCTGGCTCTCGGGGACACATGCATTTCCTCCTAGAGCAGCACGTAGTAACATCTGTGTAGCAGGTGTTTTCGCACAATTTCCAACAGCCCCGTGAGGGAGATAAGTAGGCGAAGGCGGCGAAGCAGCATTTGGGGACAGGGAAACAAGGAGTGCGTCTTTCCCTGGGAGGTGAAAGAAGCCAAAGCTCTGGATTTCCCTCCCAGTGAAACGGGACACGGGACTCCCTCCAAGAGAAGGTTGACACGACCTCCTCTTGACACCACTTGCCTGGTCTTCTCCGTGCTGGGCTGTTTCATTTGCCAGGAACGAAGATTCTGGCAATCCTCAGTTGACAGCTATTCACTGTTACAAGGACAGCTACGACACTGACGAGCAGCATTTGTGCTGGGCGGATTCCCTTGCCTCCAGATTGCCCCTCCACACTCTGCCTCGGGCTTTGTTACCTGGCAGGCTGCTCTATGGTTTAACAGTCCCCCTGCTTTCCTACTGGTCTTTGCTTGGACTGAACTTTAGAATGGGGTATGTGGGCAGGAGTGGGGACAGGTTTGATTAGGCTATCACCATTGTACCCTCCATGGAGACTGCAGTGTATATGATATCACACTCTGAGACCTGTGAGCCCAACCTTGAGAGACTCCCTTGCTAATGGCCTTTATCTGTTCCCACGCTTTTGTAGTCTTCTTTCCACTTTTTCAGCCACCATTTTTGACTGATCTGCTACCTGTCGACAGTGTGTCTTAACACATGCCGGGCTCTTCTCTGGGTTTTATTTTATGTTTGTCATCAGCCCTGGGAAGGAACATCAGCATCAGCCTGGCTTACAAATGAGGAAACTGAGGCCCAGTGTGGCCACTTCCTTGCCTAGTCCATAGGTTCAGGCAGTCCATCTCCTGACACTGATGTATTTGGATATGCAGGGAAGCTATGACATTCCCCCCTTCCCTGCTCTGGCAGTATACAGCAACACACGCCAGCAGGCTGCAAGAAGTATGAAAGGGATGACCCTGCATCCCCACTGAGGTCCCAGATACTCACTATCTCCAAGCCCTTAGTGCTTGCTTACTGTGGAACAGCTCCCCGCTTCTAGCGAGGCTGGAGAAGTAAGGTTAAGGTCATATGGTGAAGGGTCTTGAAGAAAAACCTGAAGCTTTGTCTGGAAAATTCCTAGGAGCTACTAGGATGTCTGCGTGTTGCAGTAAGATAAATGACAGCTGAGGGAGGTGCATGGATTGGTATTAGCCGCCTCCCTCAAGAAACCAGGCCAGCTCTTCCCCAACACTCTCCAGGCAAGCATAACAAAGCAACCTCTAGCCCTGCTCCACTAATCGGGAGCCACTCTTGGCCCTCCCTGCAAAAATTGAGCCTTAGCCAGAAGCTATGGTCTTGCTCTGTCACAAAGCCCACTTTTTAAATGTGTAAACATTCATTCTCTGTTTAAGCAGTTTTTTCAGACCTGAAGGAAGAGGGGTTCCATGAGGTGCTGGCCACGGAAGCTCAGCGAGTGTGCAGGCAGCTGACCTAGGGGATATACTGGTGTGCTGTGTTCTCTAAAATGGCCAATGAAATGACCACTCAAAGAGTCAAGAATACCTCCGTCTAAACAGCAGAGTGACACCCCTGGACAGTGTGGGAGAACAGGGACATCAATCACCTTTTTGAGAGTTCTGTTTGTACAGATACAAGAAGAGCAGGCCTGGGGGGGGGGGGGGGGACACGCCAAACATTTCTCTGCTGTGTAGTGGCGGCTCCAGCCAGAGCGAGGCGTCACTATCCTCCCTGGAGCTGGTGACACATTGACGTCAGTATCCTCCATGGTGGCTTTCATGGTAAATCAGATTTTCCAGGAGAGTCAAAGATCAAAAGCAGCAGGAGAGATGACGGTTTATTTTCTCATGTGAGTCATGGCTGAGATCACCAAACACAGAGTTCAGCCAATGTTGTGAGCAGCGATGACGGCTCTGAGACACAATTATGGCTTTCTGGTGTGATGTTTAATTCAAACTTTTCATCTGATCAAGGGCACGGTCACTCCCGGTGACAGTGTGAATTACCCATCACCCACAAATTCTTCCTCTGGGAATTGATCCTAAAGCACTCTTAAAGATATAGGCTAAGATCTGGCTACACAGATAATCTCCAGGCAGCCTTTAAAAGTGCAAACATTAGGAAAAAACTTAAATCCCCCTCCCCAAAAGAAGGCAATTAGCTAAAGATAGCATCATCATGAATAGGCTACCGCTTCGGTCCACGTTGCCACGAATGTGCACACCATACGTGGGTATGCACAAGGACTCGTGCATTTGTATAGTATGCTCTGGCACAGTGTGGGAATAATCTGATATTCCCTTTAATAATATGTGTGAATGATATCATTAGCATGTCAACTGTTCTTTTTCCACCTGTCATTATGAACCTGAACCACATTTTTGATGAAGAAACTATCCCAACAGACCCAGACCCATCCACCACAGCACCTACCTATGTAATGAGTAATTGCTCCAGATTCCAATCCACGCCACCTGCATCACCCTGCCACACCCAGACTCTCTCCCACGCTGCCCCTTATGCTCAGCTGGATCATGATTGACGTTCCATCACTACATGTGCCCATTGGATGAATCCCCTAAATCTTTTCACTGGCCCACCCCAGGAGCCCCAGGCCGAACTAGGAGTCCAATCTCCATGCACACTCCCTGTGATCATCATTCCAGATCCTTGCTTGCATCTCTGCGTGCCCAGATTGCACCCACACATGCTCTCATGGTGAGCATGCTCACACCGCCCTTCTTGTTCAGACCCAGCAGGGAGTCACACTCATATGCACTACCCGTGAATCTGCCCCAGAGCCCTGGCTATTGCTGCTCTTCTGTGCTTAGACCAAGTCCAGGGCCACAGCTGCAAGCTTTTCCAGTTACCACTAACTTAGAATCAACTCAGTATCTCCAATCAAAAATTAACCCCGAATACCCAAAGGACTGCCCTACAAACCTTCATTTCCCATCTGAAATCCACCAAGTTTGAGAAACGGCAAAACGCCCACTCAGCAGAGGTGGCCAGATTGTCATTTCAGACACACAGCCAATGTAGCAAGCCCATATGCACACGTCATGTCAAACAAAACACAACATGAAAGACCGTGACAATATGTCCCTCACCACTACCACCCCCAAAACCCACTAGTCCTATAGAATTGTTCTTCAATGAGAATTACATAGATGAACTCCAGGATACAGAATTTAAAAGAAATAATTATAAATATGATCAAAGAATTCAATAATTTAAAAGAGGGCATGAACAACCTGAATGAACTTAAAGAGGAATAAATTCCTGGCAAAAGTCCAAGAAAACACAAACACAGCTGAATGAAATGGTGGAGACTGTATTAGTTACTGTTCTGTTGCTATGATAAAATACCATCACCAAAAAGCACCATAGACAGCAGCAAGTTTGCTTTGGTTTTAGAGTTCTGAGGGGGAAAAGTCCATAATAGAGGAGGAGGCCCATATGGCATCAGGCATCCATAGCAAGATTAGAGAAAACACATCTTCAACCACAAGTACAAGCAGAGAGAGCAAAGAGAGGCAAAGCCATAAATTCTCAAGAAAACCCCACCAGTACACTTCCTCCAGCAAGGCTCTACCCTCTGAAGTTCCAAACCTCCCCCAAACAGCGCCACCAACCATGAGACTGAATAAATGAAAGGGATGAATAAATTCAACCATGAGACTACAGAAAGGCAGAAGAACTGTCTTAAGTACTGAAACAAAAATAGAACTAAGAACATACACCACAATCAAATAGCAACAAAGTGATAGCCATCAACACAAGGTTCTCAGAGACAACTTAAATAGCAGTGGTCTCAACCCCCAAACAAAAAGCACAGACCTGTTGATTGGATTGAGAAACAAAATCCACCTTTGTGTTGTCTTCAAGAAATTGATTTAAAAAGAAGAGGAAGAGGAAGAAGAGGAAGAAGAGGAGGAAGAGGAAGAAGAAGAGGAAGAGGAAGAAGAAGAGGAAGAGGAAGAAGAAGAAGAACAAGAAGAAGAACAAGAACAAGAAGAAGAAGAAGAAGAAGAAGAAGAAGAAGAAGAAGAAGAAGAAGAAGAAGAAGAAGAAGAAGAAGAAGAAATTCATTTGACCTTCAAGGATAAGGATCAACTTAGAGAGAAAGGATAAATACATGGTACCTGTGGAAAGTGGGCATTACTATCATAATATCTGAAAAAATAGGCTTTGATCCAAACATTACTCAGAAGAGTAAAAACTTTTCATTCTGATCAAGGAAACAATTAGCCAAGAGACATCACAATCCTAAACATCAATGCACCAAAGTCTGGCACACCCAATTTAATAAAAACCATACAGCTAGACTTCAGGACGCAGATTAACCCCCAAATCAGTAACATTAGGATCCCAATACTCTACTCTCTGTAGTAAACAGGCCATCCGGACAAAATAATTAATGGAGAACCATCAGAATTAAATATCATCCACTAAATGGACCTAGCAGATAGCTACAGAATATTCTGCCCATCACCAAAGAGTATACATTGACTCAATAGCCTGTGGAAGTTTTTCTAAAATATACCACATATTGGGACACACACACACAAAAAAAAAAAATCCCCAAACAGAAAAATTTATAGCATCATGTATTTTATGTGACCACAATGCAATAAAACACATCAAAGAAGAAATCAAGAAGGAATAGTTTTTGAATTCTCAGAAATAAATGAATATGAAGCATACCAAAACCTCCAGAATAAATTAAAATGTATTGAAAAAAAATATACATAACTCTCAATTCCTACATTTAAAAATAGGAACACACACACGAATAAACAATGTAACAAGGGAATTCAAGAATGTGGAGGGCAAAAAAACTAAATTCAAACCCAGAAGATGAAAAGAAATAATAACAATTATGCCTTCAGAATCAAAACATAAATTAATGGGATAGAAACAAACAAAAACACAAAGAATCCATCTAAGAGCTGGTTCTTTTAAAACAAACAATATTAATAGACCCTTAGCTGGATTAACGAAATGAAAGCCGGAGGAGACCCAATTGAACAAAAACTTGAGGCAAAGAGGGGAACAATTACAGCAAACACCAACACGTTCAGAATATTACGAGAATACTTTAAACACGCATTCTTCATTATGCTGAGTGAGGAAACCCAGATGCAGAAAGACAAATGCTGCACCTTCTTTCTTACGTGTGCATCATGGCTCCAGGTCGCTAGATCTGATATCTAACCTGTAGTGACTGCAGAAACCAATGAGAGGGAAAGGGCTATGAAGGGCGGGGTGCAGAGGAACTCAAGAGACGGGGGTGGTGGGACATGGACATTGTGGGGGGGGGGCGGAGACAGTGAGACTGCAGGGGAAGGAGAGACAAACAGCACAGAGGATGTTTGGAAAAGCCACAAGGGAACATTTTTGAGACCGGTTCTGTGTATCCTTGGCTGTCTTTGAACTCACAGAGATCCGCCTGCCTCAGCCTCCTAGGTGCTGGGATTAAAGGCATGGCCACCCACCAGGCCCATCTTGGAAATATTACACACACACACACACACACACACACACACACACACACACCATCATCATCATCATCAGAATCCAATGGCTGTCTAATTGGACCTTGCTAGGTGTTTGGTACTGTAAACCTAGCCAAGGATCCACGGCCGGGGAGGCTACAGAACATAGAGAAGAACCTGCTATGGTCATTCTCCTAGCCCACGATAGTTCCTCTAACTGCATTCTAAATACTTATGCTAGAATCCACAAGTAAGTGTAGCTCTCATCCCTCAACAACAACAACAACAAAAACTTCTTTCTGTAAAAAGTGGGGGCTCCTACAGAGATCTTCAACTGGTCAAAATACAGAGACTAAGTGACTATGGGATGCTCAGCCCATAGTCATCTACAGCACATCCGACACCCCTAAACTTAGCTCAAAGAGCATTATGGCAAAGGGGACAGGAAGATTTAAGAGCCAGGGCAGCAGGATGCTATGTACCAGGCTTTTTCTTTTGGGTCACCAACCAGCTCCCAAATCATGACACGGAGACTTAATGTTACTTACGATGCTCAGCTTTATCTTATGCTTGTCCCAGCTCTCTCTTTTAACTTAAAGTATCCTGTTTCTTTCATCTAGGTTTCGCCTCAGAGCTTTTTATCTTTTGTTTTCTTTCTTTCTTTCTTTCTTTCTTTCTTTCTTTCTTTCTTTCTTTCTTTCTTTCTTTCTTTCTCTTTCTGTATGTTCTATTTCATGGCTGGCTACCGGTATTCTGGCCCCGGGTATGTACCCTTTTTTCCTCCCTCATTCTTCTCTCTCTCTCTCTCTCTCTCTCTCTCTCTCTCTCTCTCTCTCTCTCCCTCCCCCCCCCCCCCCCCCCTCCCTCCCCCTCCTTCCCTCCCTCTCTCCCTCCCTCTCTCCCTCTTTCCCTTTCTCCCTCTCTCTCTGTCCCTCCCTCTCTCTCCCCTAGATTTCTCTTCCTACTTATTCTCTCTGCTTGCCAACCGTGCCTATTCATCTCCTACCTAGCTACTGGCCATTCAGCTTTTCACTAGACCAATCAGGTGCCTCAGACAGGCACGGTGAAACAGCAACACATTTTACATAGTTAAACAAATGAAGCCTAAGCAAAAGCAACACATCTTTATATAATTAAAAAGGCAGCAGAGACAAATGTAGCACACCTTTCCACAGTTAAAGTGATATTCCACAGCACAAACAAATGCAACACAGCCTTACATGGTTAAATATTCTTAAACAATGCTACCTGTGAGACAGTGTCTTCTGACTTGACAGGGTTGTTAAACCCCTGAAATGTCAACAATATAGTTGCCAAAACAAGACCTGCACAATGACAACCCCAGTTGACATGACATGTAAATGGGGGGCATTTCATAGGCCTCCATCCTTAAAAGATGAGCTGCTTTGGGGGGCGGGGGGAAGAATCTGTTTTCTCCAAGGTCCTTGATATGTTATCTGTTCCTAAGAGGTCAGCCCCAAATACATGTACATACAAGCAACACTAAATGGACTCAGTAGGCTCTGTGTGCGTGTGTATGAGCACATGCATGCTTGTGCCTGCACGTGTGTTTGTATGAGCACATGCACGCTTGTGCCCGCACGTGTGTGTTTATATAACAGTAACTACAGGAGAGGAGGTCATGAGTTCAAGAGACGAGGTGGGAACAAGGGAGAAGTTGGAGGTGGAAGTGGGGAGGTGGAGATAATGTAAATATAGTACTCATGTGTTGGATGCTCAAAACCATGAAAATTTTAAACTGAGAAAAGAAAGAGGTTACTCAAGACAGTTCAGTAGGCGGGGCGTAACAGGAGAGCACTACTGTTCCAGAACATCGCGACTCTAGCTGTCCCTCTTCTCCCAGCTCCTGCCCTTGGTGCAGCGTAGCCCTGCCTCACTAGGATACACTGTGGTAAAGTAGGGAGGCACAAACGTGATGTTACAGTCTCTAGCCTCGAGGGACTCGGGGAGTACAGACAGTTACACTTGAACAGAAACTCAGCAGATGTTGCAAGGAATTCCCTAGGTTCGGAACTCTCCTGGGTGCCCCAGAAACAAGACACTCCATTAAAGCACGTTCTAAGACAGCACTTCCAAAGGAAGGCTACCAGATTGGAGCCTCTCAGCTGAGGAAAACTGCTCGCCGCAAGTGCGAAGGGTATCCGTGAGAACTGAGGAGACAGTCTCTGCCCTCCTTAAGGCAGACGTGCGTGGGGGCAATGCAGCCACTGTCCTTCAGAGTAACTTCCCAGAGTGCTTCCCTCCCATAGAATATCACGTTGTATTAGAGGGTGGACTTTTCACTTTTCCTTGGTACTAGTCGAGTCCTATGGGCTGAGCTGTTAGTGCGACAGTATGCTGCCCCCTCCTGTTCGTCTGCATTACTACACCCTGTTGTAAGGGGTTGGAGGAGGAACGGAGGGAGGGAAAAAGAAATAAACTGGACATGAGTTGAAACTGCCCAAAACATACAAATAGCTGTCATATAAACCATCAAATGTAATCCATTATTCTTTTTCCCTCCAAGAATAAAAATGGTAAATTTTGGTTAGGATAATAGCTAATAACGAGCACAATATTAGGTTCATTGCATACACTGCACCATTTGATTCTCCCAACGTCCTAAATAGTACTAGTTTCTTTGAGCTTGTATCCAATTCAAAGGATGAAGACATAAAATATCGCATCAGAGGAAAAAAAAAAGCCAATGGCTTTTTTAAAGACAGAGTTTTGTGTAGCTTTCCAGAAATCCCATTGGAATCCACAAAGGAGCGAGGACTGGGCATTTAGCAAACCGAAAGGGATGGGTTACGCCCTTTTGTCTATTAACTTTTCTGCGCCTGTGTAAAAGAACCACGACCAAGGCAACTGATAGGAGGACGGTAAACCAGACCCAGATGGTACCTCTGCGCTCTTTATCTGAGGTACATGTAAGGTTTTTAAATGGCAACCGAGGGGCTGAACAAATTCTCTTACAATTTGGAGTGGGCTAACAGCAGAAAATGAGGGTCAGTTCCAACCAAGAGTGGGAAAGGGGGCCGGTGGACCCACCATGACGCCAGTGGAGGGCCTGCTGGGCTGCGTTTTAAACACCAGTGTTACATAGACATAGGCGAAGCCCTGCTTTAGCTTCAAATCCTGGCACTCACCAAAATAGAGCTGGGTAGATTCTATATTATTTCTTATTATAAGTACGCCTACGTGCCTTCCTAAGCAAGTGTAAGTCTCTCCAGAGGAAGATTATATAATCTTCAACCTCAGTTTATCACCAGAAGCAGGAAATGCAGCAAAAGGTTGCTGCAGTGTGGCCCGAGGAATCTGGGGGTGGGCGAGGCTGCTGCTTGGTGCAGTCAACCTGCCCAGAACAAAGTTCAAGACTGAGTGGAGCAAACTTAGCAAGCTCACTGATTAAACAGGAAGAAAAGGTCTCCACAAAGAAAGCCAAGTATGGGTATTAGGAGAGGGAGCACCAAGTGTCTCGCTTGGCTTTGGGGCTGCATGCTTTGGGGCTGCAGCTAAGTGGAGATATTAGGGAAAGAAAGCCTGTTTCTTATCCTCGGTTTCAGCCTTGAAAGACTTTTACACACTGTGCTGGTTCCTAGGTGAAGAAGGGAGTTCTGGTGGACACAAAGAACTCAAAGGGGTTTAGCTATAAACAGGTCACAAGGAGGATAGAAAAAAGGCCAAGTTCACAAATCATTAACAGCCTTGCTTGGGAAGGGTGTCAGAAACAGGAGTACAGCAGTTTTGCAGCCTGGTCGGTCAGTTTTTGTCAGAATTCCTGGGCGTCACCCAGGGAGAAGCGGAAATTAGGCAAGGCAGGTGAGAGGACCCTTTGCTCTCGGGTGTTCCCGTTTCCTGAATATGCTGACCTGCAATGGTTTCCGTAATTTTTTAAATAGCATCCGGTGTATAACATACAAACATTAATCAAATATGTAAGGGGATAAGGCTATATGAACAAGAACAACAAAAACCAGCAGGAAACTAAACTACAGAACAGGGCTACAAGATCCCGGACACGGGAGCCCTCAGACACAGCCTCAAGGTCTAGTGTGAAGTAACCAACTCTCCCGAAATCCAGTGGGTTTTGTCTTGTAAACTCAGACACGACAGCACATGACTTAGTTCAAGCCTCACAGCTGAAGTCTGCGGTGCCGATCTGAGCTTGAGCAGACTGGCTCATACCTGTGACCAGCTGCGGAGGTCACGAGAGATCTCCTCGACATTCAGCTGGGTGGCAGTGTTCAGTCGAAGGACCCTCCACTGCAACTACTGGTCTCTGCTCCGCCTGGCTCCAATCCCCCCCCAAGGATGAGCCCAGGCTGTCACGTGATGTTCACAGGCAAGCCTCCCTCTGCTCGGGTGCTTTCTGGCTTGTTTGTGATCGGTTGGTGCCAGTTTCACCAAAGCATATGTAAGCAGGAGAGATGTGAGGGGAGAAGTCGCAAAGTTCTACCACAAAGGAGTATACGGAAGGGAGGAGGGGCATCTGTGATGATCTGTTCCACGTACCAGCCTCCCCAAGGGCTTCTACAGAGCTCTTGGAAACCTCTATGGGTGTCTCTCCCAGAAAGTCTCTCTGTCCAGAATGGTAAGTTGCTCCAAAGACAGTACATCCATCTTTAAAAGCGAAAGCTGCTTCCACCAGGTACCCACACAGGTGTTTCCACCAAGTGCCACGCCCCTGAGGGAAGATACCTGGGATTCCAGAACTGGGAGGTGCTATACCGACTAGGCCTGGCCTAGTCAACCAAGGCAGCTGCCACAAGAAAAGGCTAAGCTGATGGGCATGGAGAAGCATGTTCTGTGTCCACTTACCAGTCAGAAGAACGGTTTCATTGAGGTCTCATGTTGAAGTCTCAGAATGGCAGCCTGTGCGGATAGCATTGCAGCAGCCAGGCAAGTGAAGACTTATGTGTTTCACTGAAAAAAAAAAAAATGACTGATGATATTGCCACATAGCTTATGGAGGCATTTAGCTTAATAGATACATGGTTAATATTCAGTCATTAAAACATGACTCAACATGTATAAAATGTGCCAAGTTGTAGACCTGTAAACTGTATACAACTCTACCTACGTAAGTTACATTTTAAAAAATTCTTCTGGTGGTGTGGGAAGTCATTCTGTATATGTGATGCTTTTATTGGTTAATGAATAAAGAATCTGCTTTGGCCTGTGGTAGGACAGAATAGAGCTAGGTGGGGAAAACGAAACTGAATGCTGTTCTATACTGAGGGCTGACGAGCCAGCACGAGAGTCCTACAGTGGGCATGAGCTTGGTACCCCCGGCGTCCTGTGGTTGCTTTTAACAAGTCACCACACATGGAATATTAAGGGCAGACCCCGGTGTCTTACAATAGCACACCCTGATATCCGCTGCTCTCCGTCACCTCTCTGATAAAAGAATCCCTGCCCATAAACTCTACACCCATCTCCCACCAGACTCTATTCTCATTCCATAGTGCTTACAGCATGCTGATTTTGTAACTGTCATGTGGCCTCTCTTTAGCGAAGGGACTTGTGGTACCCGCGGAAATCTTGCTTTGCTAGTTCCCCGAAGCTGAGAACAGTACCAGTGGACTAACACTCAACAACGACTTTTAAGCAAACAAATCACAACTCAGCGTTCTTAGTCCACGAATGGGTGCAATGTCCTGGAAGAGGAAAGGAGGAGAAAGGATGATCCTGGAGTCGTCAGCATCAGCCAGGATAAAGAGCATCTATTTCTTGGTGACTGCAGAGACAAAGTCCAAAGGTAACAAACAGAGTTAGGCTCTCGGATCAAAGGAGCTGAAGCCATAGGGGTGATGAGTCTGGGCTTGACATCAGAACTAGAGACAAGGTATGGCCCAGGGACAGAAAGCATGTGGATGCAGGGGGTCAGAAAGTGGGAGAAGACTACTGATCCCTTTCCCTCTCAGCCCTCCCAGGTAGTCTCCAACACAGTACCAAGAACAAAGACAGCAGATGTCACTGCTAATCAAGAGGCAGATGCGGCCTTCCCGAAATCACCTTCTGAACAGAGCTGGTGGGAAACAGAAGCTCTGATGTTTACAAATATGCCCTTCTTAGGCTAGCGCAGCCACACACATCCTTCAGTAACTGGCTGTAGGCAAAGCTGTGGTTCTTTAATATTCCTCTTCCACTGTAAATCAGAGCGAGGCTTAACAAAAAATATTCTGAGGAAATGCACCTTCTTCACGAACTGCTAAGAAATATCTATGAAACTTCTTAAAAGTCCAGATATCAGGCATAAGAAACCCCTCTTCTAGCTGTTGGCAGAGACCCCTCCCCCAAAAACAATGTAGGCCACTGATGTAACCTTCAGCTGCCTCTCAGAGGTTGGAAATAAGTCACTAGAGACACCATCTGCTTCAGACACAGCTCTGGAGGACCCCAGCCTGATCTGCCTGGAAAGCCTCCTCTCTGAGGACGAGATTTCGTAACCCTGATAGGTGCTATGCAAGCTTCCAAGCGATAAGCAACCAGTGGTCCCACCCAGCTGTGATGCTACGAACCACACGAAGATGAGCAGGGCGTGAGAATCTGCAGGGTGCAATAGTGGGACTCATGTCCTCATGGGAACCAAGAGTTCTCCAATCAGACTTCAGGACTGATCAATAGGAGAAAAGCCATACCTGGTATTGAAACTAGCTAACCACCCGGGGCTAGTCAGGTCATAGATCTATTACTGCCACTTTATTAACCCAGCGTAATTACTAATTGCAGTCTAAATACCCATAGGTAAGAGTAGCTCTCACCCCCTTCTCTTTGCAACAGACAGAGATCATTACAGAAAACCACAACAGGTCAAAAGGAAGACAACAAGCGATTCTAAGGGGGCCCATCACCCAAAGGATACATCAACAACACAAACCTGCACCTAAGGCTCAGCAAACATGGCAGAGGAGGGGACGGAAAGGTCATTAAAGCCAAAGTGCACCGCGCCCCCGTGTCTGCGCTCGGTGCGCTATTACCCAGTTCGCGGGCTTTGGGCAAAGAGCTGTGTATTTAACAATACACAGACACACAAAGACAGAGACAGGGATCATCCTTGAATTCCCCAAGAATGCCCCTTTATTGTGTTCAGGGGCAGATTATATAGAGATAGCCACGCCCCAGCCAAACCCACCAGAAACCACTCTCCTGCCATCAGGAACTCCTGAAGGTCTCGTGCTCAGAGCAGCTGTAGGCACTCAGATCAGGGGAAAACAAGTTGTTTACAAGAAATTCAGGATCTGGGGTCTCACTGCTCCCAACACCAAACGACCAGGAAGTCACCGCAAGAATGTGTCTCATAAGAAATGACAAGGAAGCCACACCCATGATACCTCAACAACGTGGAAATTGTTTCTACAGTATCCTGCACACCAATAAGAAACGGGAATTGTACAAAAAAACTGAAGTCTTGCCTTTCTCAAAGTACTGGTATCATGTCAGTAAATAGAGGGGAAAGCAAACAACCCATGACAACAGAGAAAACAACTACATAACACTACATATTTGTGGCAGGGAAAATGTGGGTTCCTAAAATACATGTGGGTGCTCATAGGAAGCTCTCCAGACATTATTTTACAGATTGCTGAAGTTATCAGTATTTTCTAAACAGAATATTATGGATCTAAGACAAAGTAAATAAAACCCAGGATCAGTTTTCCAAAAGAAGGAAAAGAGTAACTAAGCAGAAAGGTATGTGACTGATTTTCCAGTTTGCGCATCAAGGAATGAAGGCTTGATCCCCGCCCCCCGCCCCCGCCACATAATTTGTCATTTCTCAAGTCCCAAATCCTAAGAAGACATGGGAAACGGGGAGTGCTAAATGACCCCTTCTCAGAATGACAGACAGTAGCATCAAGGGAAACAAGACCCTGGTCCCTGTGGAAGGAGAGTCCCGGAAGGAGGCTGAACATATCCAAAAAGGTATACTCTTTACCTGTAGCCTACATCGGAACTGGGGAAACGGAGCAGTCACGGAAGCCATCCAGAGGCAGGCCGTCTTGACTAAGCACACCCACCCTGAGCCCCGTCTCTCCCCACAGTATGACTGTCCTCTGAGATCTCTGGAAGCAGAAACACAGCTGAATCCCTTTAAACAAGTCACTTCCCCAAGTAGAGGGCCAGTTGAATTTGAGGACCTCAAGCTGTTTCGAACACCAGAGTGCCCTTACTAGCGATTAAGCTCAGCTGTAGGGTGTATACCCCAGGCTCTAGGCTCACCCCTAGCACCCGTTCCCATAGTTCTAAAATTGTCTACAAAGGCTTTTTTCGTCTTAAATCCCACGTATCTTAGGAGCACGAGTTCTAATAGTTCTTAATAATAAAAGCCCAGAGTCAGATACAGAGAGGTCAGAGAGAAGAAGGAGCCAAACGACAGCCACTTTACCTACTCACCTTCCCAGTGGAAAACAGACTGAGTTCCTGTTTCCTCTGGACACATCGCTTCCTCTCTCCGCCCAGCCATATCACTTCCTGTCTGTCTGTACAGACCTCCAGACCTCTATGGTTAGCTAGTGACTAGCTCCGCCCTCTGATCGCCAGGCAAACTTTATTTGTACAAACGCGAGATCACCACACTTCCCCACCTCTCCAGGTCTCTTGGCTGGAGTGCCTTCCTGTCCTGGACCTGCTGCAGTGCTCTTTATGTCCCTGTCCGTGCACATTAGGCCCTTTTTCCAAAGCCCCCCCAGCGTGTTGACTAATTTGTACCCCTCACTCCCTGGTCTAAATCCTAATGCAAATTTTATCCAGTTATCTCGCTGAGCCCTGCCAGGGAGTTAAGTACTTTTGCCAGTTACTTAGGCAGTCTTCTTGTGCCCCCCCCCTTCCAACAGAGGCTTGGCTCACAGTAGTGCTTAACAAATACAGTCTTGAATTAACAACCATAAAACATTGCTCAGTGAACCAACACACCTAACTTCTCGTTCACTTTAGAGTCTTACTGGTAAGACCCTTGCATGAAAGACTGGCTAGACTCCCATGGCCCACAGCTAAACCTCAGTGTTAGGACAGCTAACAGGACATTCCCACGAGACCATGTGCTCTTCTGTGGGACAGGAATTATCTACAGGAACAACTCCTCAAGAAGGGTCACTCTGACAGTATGTTAAAAAGAAACAAAGCGGGGCTGGAGAGAGGGCTCAGAGGTTAAGAGCATTGCCTGCTCTTCCAGAGGTCCTGAGTTCAATTCCCAGCAACCACATGGTGGCTCACAACCATCTGTAATGGGGTCTGGTGCCCTCTTCTAGCCTGCAGGCATACACACAGACATAATNTGGCTCACAACCATCTGTAATGGGGTCTGGTGCCCTCTTCTAGCCTGCAGGCATACACACAGACATAATATTGTATACATAATAAATAAATAAATATTTAAAAAAAAGAAAGAAACAAAGCAGGGCCACTTAGGATTGTCTAGATAAAAACAGAAGTTAGGGCCATTGTGGCATTGCATAATCCATATCACGAAGTTGTCCTGCCTCCCAACAGAAACTCTTCCTTAGATCCCCTTCCAAACCACTTGAAGGACATCTGTCTGCCGATAGGTCCTCCCAAAGGCACCATGCTGCTAGTACCCCTGTCTTCCTTCGTGTTTCCAGTGGTCTTTGATGAAACCTGTTCATACTTACAGACCACCATTTTATATTCAGTATCCACAAATATCTTAAAGGCATCGTTGGTCCCCGTTTCACCCACAAAGACCGGCATAGGTCAAGTGACATAGCAGGAATCACACACAGTGACTCTAGGCCTGACCCTGGGCATGCGATGAACAAGTCAACCCAATGTCCACTATGTTTTCCTGGATACCTTTCTGAGTATGGGCAAATATTCTACAAAATAAAGTACCATGAATTGAAAACAAAAGCCCTAGAAGATAAGAGGTGGCCCGTGGTGGCCAGATATCTCAGGTGGTTTCTACTTTCAAGATGAAAAGATGGATCGAGCAATAGACCAAACTAGGGCTAGAGTGACTCAAAATATGTCAGCCACAAAATATATAGGATGTCTAGTAGTAGTGATAATAAATAATAATAATAAACATAAACAATTCAAGGCAATATTCTCGTAAGTCAAGTCTGCAAACTACACACCAAAGGCTGATGTCTAATATTGTAAACAGAGTCTTACTAGAATTTCCGATAGGCATCTTTCTACTAAAATCAAATCACACAGCTCCCTCAATGCCAAGTGGCATTGTGGATGTCCATCTCCTGAAGCCACTTTCTCTTTTAAAACCTGGAGGATGACTCCAAGGGAGGCTGCTTCTCTGCAGGTTAGGAAGGGCTATGGCTGAAAGGAGCTTGCCACGGTCCTACCTGGGCTCCCCACCCTCCACCGGTGCGCTAAGGGGTACTGCTGCTTTAAAGCCCGAAGGTTCGGTCATTACCCTGGGAGACAAGACGCTCAACTGCAGCTCGTGCTCCCAGACCACCCGCCCACAAACATGCGCCCCCATCGCAGCATCCTAGAAGCCAGGAAGGGCAGCTCGAAGGAGCCCGGGAAGGGCAGCCCGAAGGAGCCCGATGAGGCCTCGATCGAGGAAGAGGAGGTGTTGGAGGAAGAGGAGGAAGAGGAGGAAGAGGAGGCGGAAGGGGCACAGGGGAGGGAGGAAGTGGCGAGCCACCAACAAGACAATCCCGACCAGTTGGTGGACTATGACGACCTCTGGAAAACCATGGACAACCGTGAAGGCCTTTCCGACAACGACGACGAATTTCGTCCTCGTCTAACTAGCGTGGTCACCCCCAGCCTGAGCTCCACACCCCCGCCCAGCGATCTAACCAGCCCCACGTGGAGCGAGGAGGAGTTACAGCAGCCCAGCGAGGGCTCTTCAGCTTCCAGCAGCAGCAGAGGCGGCGCCTCATCCCACAGAAGTAGTTTTGGGTTTCTCTTGGGGAGGGGGGCTGACCTGGGGGCAACCTGTGCACCCCTCCCTCTGCTGCCCACTGCACAGACACTATCAAGTCTTGACTGAAGGCCATGATGGCTCCCTAGTGTAGGATATAGAGGAATCGCTTAGTAAAAGGTGGAAGATGGGTCTCTCACTCCCCGGACAGGGTTCCTGAAGGATACCGAGCAACTTATGGGGTTCTGTAGTAACACACAGCTCTCTCCTGTGCCTTGAACTTCCTTGCTGGTCCCGCTAGATCTCTGTCTTACAGAAAAAGGAAAGCAGGGCGCTTAGAACCAACCACTCCTCAAACTCTCACAGTTCGCATTTTCCAGGGGGTTTGTCTTTACAGTTGGGGAAACGGTGGTGTCCTAGCGTATTCTAGGATGGGCTGTTTACCAGTATCCCTGGCCTCTTCTACCCCTGATTATGTGCTTGTAAATAGACGCGGGCGCATGTGCACAAAGTCATACACATACATCCCTGTGACAACCAGGCTGTCTTCATCCCTCACCAAATGTTCCCGGGGGACAAAATTTCCCTTCAAGAACCCGTGGCATGGAATGGCTAAATAGTTCAATGTTTCATTCAACAGGTTATCCTAAAATATTTCAAACATTTAAGAAAGAGTTGTCTGAAGTGACTGTAGATAGGTAAGAAAATGTTTTCAATTGTCGTATTTTTTTTCAGCAGATAGATTGGTTATAGATTTTAGATTGGTTACGAATAGTGCAAGTCACTTACAACGTACTTCTTCAAAGAGTTTGGTTGTTTTTGCTTTTTTTTTTTTTTTCCCCAAGCATGCTAGTACATGCTGTAATCCCAACATTCCAGAGTCTAGGGCAACCCTTGTTAAAACAAGAAAGTTAACAAACAACAGCTCCTACATTAGCAGTCACTTTGTAAGAGAGAAAGATGAGGTTGCTGGCTTCATCTTATTGCCCACCTATAAGTATGATGTGTCTACTTATCAACACGATGCATAGTAAGGGCAGACCACGTAGACAATAGTATAAGTGCTGGGGCTGGAAGATGGTTCCATAGTTAAGGGAGTGTACTGAGTTGGGTTTCCAGCACCCACTCAGGGGTGTTCCACAAAGGCCTGCAACACCAGCTCCAGGCTCCAGCACCTCTGGTCTCAAGAGGCAGCTGCACTCACTTGCACATTCCACCACACACACACACACACACACACACACACACACACACACACACACACGAGAGAGAGAGAGAGAGAGAGAGAGAGAGAGAGAGAGAGAGAATGTTTGTGGTTTTATGCATTTAATTCAAATTTCTAATGCAATGTGTGGCTTTAAAAAAAAATAGAGTAGACAAACCAATAAAACTCTCCACATCATCTCTTCCCTGAGCCACCAGAGTTAACATAATTTTGGCATTCTTGGTTTTCCTATTACATGTGTGTGTGCATGTGTGTGCACACGTGGGGGGGTACATGTGTCTATGTTCGTGCATAGGCATCGTCTTGAGGGGCTGCTCATCCTTCTTCTTTGAGATAATGCCTCTCATTGTTAGATTAACTGGTCAAACCCCAGGGACCCACTGGTCTTTGCGTCCCTGTTGCTAGGGTTACAGATGTTAACTACCATGACCAGCTTTTTTACATGTATTCTGGGAGAGGAACCCACAGCCTTGTGGATGCCAGGCAAGTCTTTTACCAATTAAGCTACCTCTCCACCCTTTCAACTACAATTTTTTTTAAAGATTTATTTATTTATTATGTATACAACATTCTGCCTCCATGCATGCCTGCAGGCCGGAAGAAGGCACCAGATCTCCATTACAGATGGCTGTGAGCCACCATGTGGTTGCTGGAAATTTAACTCAGGACATCTGGAAAAGCAGCCAGTGCTCTTAACCTCTGAGCCCTCAACTACAATTTTAAAGACCATTTTCACTTGATTTATCAAATTCTGACCTAAGTATTAATTTCCTCTCCAGCTATTTGATTGTTGGTTTTGTTTTGTTTTGTTTTAATTTTCTAGGATTTAGAACTGTAAAGAACTTAAACCTCTACTTTTTGATTTATCAGCATTAGTGTTAACTTATAAAATTAACTCTGAATCCGCCGGGCGATGGTGGCGCACACCTTTAATCCCAGCACTCAGGAGGCAGAGGCAGGTGGATCTCTGTGAGTTCGAGACCAGCCTTGTCTACAGAGCCACAGAGAAACCCTGTCTCGGAAAAAAAAAAAAATTAACGCTAAATCCACTACTGCTTTCTTCTATCTCTTCTCTTCTAGGTTTCTAATTAACAAATTACAAACAGACACTCACACACAGAGAAGCAAATCACACAAATTCCTAAGAAATTGTATTACTTTGCAATTTTATAATATATAATAAATTTTACAAATATGTGCATTATTTTGTTAGTTACAGTTTGAGAAAATTGAAAAAATCCTCAGTTGCATGTTAAGAATCCAGTATATTGGATACATGGACAAGAATATAAAATCTGATGTTGCCTAGAAACCAAGATTTCCCATTCGGTTGTATTCAGTTGCCTTCACTTTCTCTGGGCTGTTTCATGGCCACATTCTCTTGATTTCCAGTTGTCTACCTTTCCTTCCTTTCTTTTGGCTGAGGAAATTCTTTAGATAGTATTTTTCATGTAGTTCTCATGAGTATTCAAATTCCTAAGCTGCTCCCTGCCTGCAAACTTCTATTTTACCATCAGGCTTTATCAGTAATACAACCTAGCCTCTGTCTCAAAGCCTGGTCCTTTAAGATCTGAAGACATTGCCTCATCGGCTCCCAGGACCCAGGGTTAGTGATCAGTCTGCTTCAAACCCTTCTCATCCTCACCCCTACCTTCATCTCTCCTCTTCTCATCCTCACCCCTACCTTCATCTCTCCTCTTCTCATCCTCACCCCTGCCCTTTGTCTCTCCCCTTCTCATCCTTACCCCTGCCCTTCATCTCTCCCCTTCTCATCCTCACCCCTGCCCTTCATCTCTCCCCTTCTCATCCTCACCCCTGCCCTTTGCCTCTCCCCTTCTCATCCTCACCCCTGCCTTCGTCTCTTACCCCTCAAGCTTGTTGAAACAGTAGCTGTGTTCTCTGCCCTGTTTCTCATCCAGCAGGAAAACTGCCCAGGCAATATGACCACTTTTCAACAACAGTAACAACAAGCTGTTCTTTACCCTGCTTTAGAAATAAAACTACTGGGGCTGGAGAGGTGGCCCCAGTGATGAAAAGCACTTGCTGTTCTTGAAGAGGACCCAAGTTCAGTTCCCAGTACCCACATGGTCCCTAACAAACATCTGTAACTCCAGCCAGTTCTTGGTCTCCAAATGGCACCAGGCACACACACACATGGTACACGTGCACACGCGCAGACAAATCACTCATACACAAAAAAACTAAGATAATTTTTTAAAGAAAAAAAAACTGCTGTTAGGTGCCCCAAATAAAAGAAGAAGACACCTTCCTGACTGGCTGTTCCAAGGTCATTTCTTGATTTACTATGATGATAGCCACCATTCCCTCCTTTCTATTTTTGGTTGTATGAAGATAGACATTTCTCAGAAATTCCCTTTTGGGAAATCTTTCTCTTGTTTTAAGTTTTCATCTCCTCTGCTCTGGTCCTCCTCTCCCCTACAGTGACATATCCTTTCAAGGAGGTGAGTATTACTTACATGCCAAAGACAGCATCTTTCCAGAGCCAGATGTGTAGAGTGCGTTTTTCTTCAGTAAGATCTGCAGGAGGAAGAAGCCTTCTGTACTGAGCTGCCATGTTGTCCTGGTCTTCAGCCATGTGATTTCAAGTCTGTGGGAAGCTCTTTTCCAGACAAGATTTTCGTGTCTCATAAATATTCCTAAGATGTTTTTAAAACTAAACCCCCCCACACACACACACAAACTTCAAGTAGTCTTTACTGAATTTGGGGTGGGTTTTTTTTTTCTTTAATGCCCTAAAAATGCAACCAACATCAGTTCAACTTCCATTTTCAGTTGCCTTACTGTTACTCTCATTACAATGGTGCACACTTTAGAAGGCAGACTGTGGTGGTTTGGGTGAGAATGCCCCCCCCATAGGCTCACATATTAGCATGCTTAGTCATCACAGAGTAGAACTGTTTGAGAAAGTTGAAAAGATTAGGAGGTGTGGCCTTGCTGGAGGAGATGTGGCCTCGTTGGAGGAAGTGTGTCAGTGGAGATGGGCTTGAGATTTCAAAAGTCCATGTCAGGCCCAGTCTCTGCCTCTGACTCTGTCTGTCAGATCAGGACATAAAGCACTCAAGCCCCACGCCTGTCAGCCTCCCACCATGATGACCGTGGTGGACTAACCCTCTGAAACTGTAAGCAAGCCCCCAATTGGATGACTTATAAGACTTGCCTTGGTCCTAGTGTTTCTTCTCAGCAATGGGACAACAGTGACACACAGAAGAAAGTGACAAAAGAAGCTTTGGACCAAGGGAAGAGCCTCTCTGACTCTCGTGGATGTCCCTTCATCTGTATGGGCTTCCACTCCCTTGCCAGGGAAAAGGAAATACCAAGGTTTGGATTAGCTTGTGTGAAGGTAAGCGAAATAGCACAAGCAAAGCAGCCTTCGTTCCTACCCTGGACGCTCTCCACAGAGTGAATTCGGTGGCCATCCTCATTTATCTTCCACCTAGCAGTTCCATAAACAATATCTGATGGAAGACTAAGGAAAGCAAGGATATTTAAATTAAAAAAATGTACTCATTTTTGGTAGCTATTGCATCGCGAGGGAAACACACAATAAATGTCTCGGGATTTCCCTCTCGTGCAGCGGTCCCCGCAGCCTGTCTCTCAGGAAGGTTAGATAAACAGGATCGCCTCGGAGACTTGCCCGAGAGGCCTCCACAGAGGAGTTCTCTGCCTATTCTAGGACACAGTCATTTCAGAACCGAAAAACAAAGGTAGGTCACTGATGCAATGTGCCAGGGAACGGAGTGTCAGGGAGGCAGGTGAAGACACAGCTGAACCATGGTGAAGAGGCAACGATTGGATGCCACACGGACTGATTGAAACAAATGTTGTTCGATAGTTTTAGAAAACACAATCATTTGATTAAAATGCAAAGAAGCAAGGGAGGTTGAAACGCAATGCTTACTTGTTACCACTAGAGTTGTTTGATTACCATGCATGTTCCTTAACATCAGCGCTTTTTTTTAGAAAGTTTGTATAATTTCTTGGCATTCAGGAGGCAAAGGCAGGCAAATCTCTAAGATCAAGGTCAGCCTGGTCTACAGAGCAAGTTCCATGACAGCCAAGCTACACAGAGAAGCCCTGTCTTGAAAAACAAATAAGCAAACAAAAAGTCTATAAAATGTGTGTGTGCGCACACACGTGTGTGTGTGTGTGTGTGTGTGTGTAGTACGTGTACGCATGTTTGTGCAAAGGTACAGTCAGGCCTGCATGAGCGTGTGGAGGCCAGAAGTATCTCCCTTTTTTTGCTTTCCACCTTGTTTTTCCCGAGACAGTCTCACTGAAACTGGAATTCACCCTTGTGCCTCGATGCCTGTCCAACGTGCCCAGCCCTGTATTAATTTTAAACTAAATGAGATGCAGTGTGAACTTAAATCCATGCAAAGGTTTAAATGGTGCACATCACTAGCACAAGCCATATGGATTCCACACGCAGGCAGGTACAGTGCTAGAAAATCCCTACAGGGAAGAGATGACGTTAGCAACCTCTAGGATCTAGAAAGAGTCAGGGGAGAGCTGGGTCTACCCGGGCTATGCTCACCTATCGGATTTGAGCTGGGCCTACGTGGGTTATGCTCACCTGGTGCATTTGAGCTGGGCATACTCGGGCTATGCTCACCTACTGTGTCTGAGTTGGGCCTACGTGGGTTATGATTACCTACAGCGTTTGAGCTGAGCCTACTCGGGCTATGCTCACCTACAGCGTTTGAGCTGGGCCTACTCAGGCTATGCTCACCTACAGCAATCTTTCTCACCCTCACAGCTGCTGTGAAAGAGATGCCAGGCACTCTCCTGCGCCTCTCTAGGAGTCTGTGATCCTCAGTTCCTCAGAAAATGTTTAGCACGTACCACAAGCCCCCAGGAGCTACAGGTCACATCCTGTGTGATAGATGAAAGGCCACATCCTTCCCGCTTTCTACCATTGCTGGTAATCAGAGACAACAATATATGGTTGACATGGCACGGGGTCTTCTGCTTACCACTTAACTTCACGGGCCTGCACTCTCTTCAGGACCCCCACCACGCTGTCTGTCTACGGCATTCAGTAACTCCTAATAAAACTCTTACCCAGAAGGTCAGTCCTCTCACTGTCTCTCACGGACCTCAAATCTGAGGACTCTCAGGAAGGAAGGCTTTCCAAGGAATTGATTTGATTCACAAGTCCTGTTTAACTTTACTGGAAATATAGGAATGGAAGAAAATATTTCAAAGAAAACATCAGAACTTTCTACGGGAATATGTCATCCAGCTGAACATATACTAGAGAGAGTAGATCTGCTAGCAACCATATAATTAAACTAACATTGTGATTTAAATTTCAGAGATATGTACCCAAGTTTGTATGAAAGAGTTCAGATATCAGTACAAACAGAAGAAAGTTGGCTTCAACAAATTTCTAAGAAGGAACCGAGTGAGTATTTTGATTCCTTAGCTGTTGCTGGGTGGGGGTTGGGGGTTGGATTGCAAATTGGAAAATTCAAACAGTGTGGAGGGGCAGCAGGGCTGACGCTGAATCCAGGCAGTGTAAATCAACATTGAGATACTGGGCAAATCTGTTCATCTCATCAAGCCTCAGTCACCTTATCTCTTAGCAGAACTGGTGACACAGAAGTGCTGATCATCAAAATGAGATTAGATATTTAAAATCATTGGCACACAGTATTTGATAATTGGCAGTGTTTGTATTCATCGAGAAATAACCTGCCATTAAGAAAGACAAGCATGGTGGCATTTACCTTTCATCGGAGTATTCAGAAAGTATAGGCAAGCAGAGCTTCGTGAGTTCAAGGCCAGCCTGGTTTGCATAGTGAGTTCTAGGACAGCCAGAGATATGCACTGAAACCCTGTCTTGAAAGAGAAAGAGAGAGACTCATTATATTTTTATTATATATCCTTCTGTTTATTATAGAAAGAACATATGCACTCTTTTAAAAATGAGTTTACAAACCATCAATAAAAAGTAGTGTTTTTTTTTTTAAATTTATTTAATAAGCTATGGTTTAGGGTGTAGAGAGACTATGGAAGAGTGTCCATCAGAATGCAAAAGATCATGGGTTCAACCCCCAGCCCCATAAGAAAAAAAAATTCAACATTTAACGTACCTTACATAAATCTTTAGAAGAAATTATGGGGAGGTGAGGGCTTGTTTCACTTTACAGTTTTACGGTTCATTGTTTGAGGAAGTCAGAGAAGGAACTCAAGCAGAAACTCAGAGGAGAAACCGTGGAGGAAAGCTACTTGCTGGCCCATGCTTAGCTAGCTTTCTTACTTATCATAGGCCAGGACAGCCTGACCAGGGAATGGAGCCACCCACAGTGGCTGACCCTTCCACCTCAATTAACAATCAAGACAACCCTCTATAGACATGCTGAGGTGGGTGAATGAGGATCCCCACCATAGGCTCGTATATTTGAATACCTGGTCCCCAGTTGGTGGAACTGTTTGGAAAGGATTAGGGGGTGTGGCCTTGTTGGGGGAGGTGTGTCACTGGAGAAAGGCTCAATGGTTTCAAGAACTCCTACCATTCCCAGTGAGGTGTCTCTGCCTCCCGCTTTCAGGTAAGGATGGAAAATCTCAGCTAATGTTCTAGCACCATGCCTGCCTGCCTGCCTCTAAGTTCCCGGCCATGATGGTCATGGGCTCAGTTTCTGAAACTGTAAGCCACCAATAAATTCTTTCTTCTATACACTGCCTGGAACATGATGTCTTAGCACAGCAATAAAAAAAATTAAGGCACATGCCCACCAGTGAATCTGGCCTATTCAATCCCTCGACAGATAGTCCTTTCTCAGGAGACTCCAGGCTGTGTTAAGTTTGTAGCTAAAGCTAACTAGGATACCAACAAAGTGGCCCTGGTGTGTGAAAAGTTGTGTATCATTATCTTCCCAAACAGCTGACCCCCATGTGTGTCTCTATTCAATTCTTATTAAAAAAAGGGGAGGGACATTTGAAATTGAAACAAACATAGGCACTTATTTTTCTATTTTATTTTTCTTCCTGTTTAACTTGTTTCTCCTTTTTCAAGATTGATGATAAGTACATATATACTTTCTCTCTTATTCTATTTTTAGAAAAAGTACCATCCCTAGAAACAAAGGAGGTGCAACCAGAAATGCTGGCTTCTAAGCGAAGAGGTAAATGGATGTTTGCTTTGCTGGAAAAGACAGATGTACACGGGCAGGCAGGGCAGATGAAGGGCTTAGGCTGTGTGTGTGTGGGCACGTGTGTGTGCACGCGTGTGTGCACATACATACCTATTTGTGTTTGGGTAGATAGGGTTATGAGGTCAGGACGGGCGAGGACCTCTAGGCTAGAGGGCAACAGAACGCACAGCACAAAGGTTGCAATTTCTCATCTGAACCTGTCCTTTCTCTTCAGGAACGTGGGTAATTAATCCTGAAGAGCCGAAACTAAGTATTTTATGTGAGACGGAGGTGAGAGCTATTTATCACAACAACCAAAGCACTGTTCTTGCTGTAAAGCGACTTATTCGATCTTAATTTTTTCCCCTCTCTTCTTAATATTTAGTTTCATGAAGATTTTGTAAAATTCTTTGAATCTCCTCTAAGGACACTAACCAGCATTGGGCCTCCGCCCTTGCTGTCATATAGAAAAGACCTTCCCTATCTGGACATTAGCATCAAGGTAACTTCAGTTCATAAGTCTTATGATTTCTGTAAAGGACTGCATGGGGCCACACAGTGATTTGTACCACGGATGGGAGCAGACCTTTAAAGAATCAAAGCAAAGGGTTTCTTTACTCCGAAAAGCACGCGGTGGTTTCCTAAGTCTTAATAACTGAGTCTGGAAAACAAAAGAACCTCTGCACTATGACTCCGGAGGGTCGAAGTCTGGGTCCGGATATCAACAGGGTCACCTCTGTAATAAGACTCTCTCTTCGCTTTTTCCTCTTTAAGGACTCGAGGGCAATGTGTGGCCATTGTTGGCTGGTAGTTGCACCCTGCCAGTCTCTGCCTCAGTTGTCGCTGGTTTCTTATTGGGTCCCTAGGTCCACAGGTCCTTCTCTACTGAAAACACCAATAATACTAGATGAAGGCCTGTTCTGATAACCTCATTCTAACTTGGTGGCCTTCATGAAGACCAAATAGAGTCACATTCCCAGGTACCAGAAGTTAGACCTTCAACATACCTTCTAAGAAGACACAATTCAACCAACGATAGTGGTCACAAAGCAAACACAGGTGAACCTTTGACATGTTCAATGACATTAAGGGACCAGTTACGGATTTGTGTTTGAAAAGCTAGATAAAGGTTTCATTAGTGACTCCAGTGAGCCAGGGCACCGCCTTCCACTCCTGTGCAGTGATGGAATGGCTGGTAAAATGATCATCCCCAAACCTAGATAGATGACCTTGTGAAGGGAATGCCCATTCCCAGATCCGAATCCCCTAGACGACTTCTTCTGGCATATGCTAGGTGATGTTTTGTGTGTGGTAAGGAGGCCCCAGCTGTGCCCCATGAACACAGCACGTGTGCAGGACCAATGAGACCCTGTGTGAACGCACTGATGTGCACAGCAGCTGAACCGTATGGTACTAATAAAGGGCAACGCGTTAAATACCGCGCAATATATCACCAACAGCTATTGGCTCAGCTGTTCATCCAGGTCTGCAAACTAGACTCTTCGGACTGCAATTTTTACCTGAACCGAGCGCTCTGATTCCTCTGAGCCAGAAGGGCTTCTATCCAGAGAAGTCTCTGGAGGTAGTGGGGTTACAGTCTTCCTCTGACCCAGAGATGGACTTGACCATAAAAAAAAAAAAAAAAAAAAAAGACCTTGTGGCTTCTTCTCCAGGGGGATGTCCTGACCTAGACAAGGCTGGCTCCTCTGGCTCTGGAGGCAGACACTGCAGGTAGCATTGCCAGGAGTTGCGTTCAGGAGCCGTGGTAGCTGGCCTGTCTAACCCTCCTCTCCCCACACTCTTCCTGTGAAGAGTCCACTGCCACCTGTGGTCTTCCAAGGGATCTCTGTCTTGCTTCATTCTCAGGTGGAGGGGTGAAAGAATCGTGAGCCAAAGGATGTACCACCAAGTCCCTTGTACAGAAACAGTCATCACTTCAGGGTGGCCCCGTATTTTCCACCAGCACCTCTCCAATGCAAGGCTTTGCCCACTCAGCACTCTGCTGTTGACAGGGCGTCGAGTTTGTTGTAGGACGGTTTCAAATGCCTACAGATACTCAAGTGGCCAATCCCCAGCGGCACCAGCTAAGACCATCACCTTGATAACTGGGTACTTTACCTGTCTCAGAGGACAGCTTAGACGGCAAATACAGATGTGCCAGGGCTGTTTATGATCTGAAAGGCACCTCTGAGTCTTGCCCTAGAGGTTTTTTTTTTTTTTTTTTTTTTTTTTTTTTTTTTTTTTTTTTTTTTTTTGAGGCACAGCTACTCACCTACCCAGGATCCCTGCAATCGTAGGTGTGTTGAATTACCAACATGGCCCCAGTTCAGGAACCCCTCAGAAGAGACTTACCTGAGCCACCCTGACTTTCGTTTTGTTTGTTCCCCTCATCTGTTTCTTTTCTTCCTGGATTTCCTTGTGGAGTTCAGAACTCCAATCAGGGGTCCCCGTGAAGGAAAGACTCTGGTTGACTATAGAAAGTTGCAATTGTTCGTGGTCAATTTGAGCTCTACCACACAAGCAGTACCAGAGAAAACAGCACTCCAAACACATCTCAGGCAGCTTCTTCCCTTCTAGCCCTTGGGCAGAAGTGATGCCACACACTAGACTACACGGACCTTGCTAGCTCGATCCCTTCAGCCACAAAACCTCAGACCCTTAAAAGGTCCCCATCAGGTATTTCAGTGGCAAGTGTTCTCAGATGAATCGGCCCATCTCCCACTGCCTTTGTTGCCCTGATAGATATTCACTGCCCACAAAGCTACTCCAGTTGCCCCTAGGTCTGCTGGGCCCCCCGGGGCACTTCTTCACTTCCTTTCTCTTTCTCTCCCTTTCTCTGAAGGATGAAGAAGACCTAGTCCTCAAGTGTGAATTCTGTGGAAGTGTCCTACGATCGCTCCTTTCCGATATAGACATTTGCTCTAACAACACTGACACCGAGCACCGGAAGCGTGTAAGTTAGTTCTAAAGAAGGTTTGACCGAGGAGCTGTAACGCATGTAGTATTTTCCCCTGCTTCTCCTTTATGTGGTTTTTCTTAAGGCCTGTGTGTTACCTGTCAAGGAGATGCCACTCACAACCAACACATTCACTAGGACAGATATCATATAAAAGACCGAGAGGAAAAGACAGAGCTGGGAAGAAGCTGACTTGATGGCTAGCCTGGTGTCGGGGCACACACACACGTCATCCCAGAACTGTCGGGGTCCAGCCTGGTGTTGGGGCACACACACGTCATCCCAGAACAGCCGGTGTCCAGCCTCAACGAAATTCACATGCACTAGGGCAGGAGCATGAGGATTAGATTATTAAGCAAAAGGAACAGAGATAGGAGAGAAATAAAAGGCAGAAACACAGAACAGCATCGGGAGGGAAATCCACCGAACACTGGACCATCCACATTTATTTTCCAGCAGCTTATATACTTCCCCCTAAAAGGGGAGCGGGGGAGGCAACAGACTTCATTAACATGATATTAGGAATAGGCTTGAATTCTCCCACCTTTGGTCGAGGTGTTATCCATATCTCATTGGTGGTTTGGGGGTTTTACCCCTCTGATTCGCTTCACCTATTTCTTACCCATAACTGGATCATACCCTCTTTGTCTTTCAGGCCTTCTGTTGTCTTCAGTTACAAAATCTTCTTGATTATATCAACGAGGAAAGGCTAAACATCCAAAGTACTAAGACGGACTTAATCAGTATCCGTCCTCATGCAGCCCGTGGCAGTGATGTCGACAGACTCAAGGCAAAGGAAAAAGCCATACAGAGGTAAGGCAGGGTCCTCGTACTGAGCTTGACAAGAAACACTAACCGAGGAGCATCTCATAAAATGAACCCTGGTCTCTCAAAACACATAATTACGAGGATATGTTTCATATAAAGAAATAGAAATGAACTAAAGCAAACTCATTATAATATCCCTGGTGGATGTCATGAGATTCAAAAGTTCCAAGAAGAACCTCAGTTCGAGAATGATTCCCTTGTGTACACAAGGCCCTGAATTGAATCCCTAGCACCACATACACAGATACTAAATAATGATGATGATGATGGTTATGATGATGTTGATGACGATGATGATAGTAGAGATAGAACCTAGTGAGCTCAATGGCTTAAAGTAGGAATTGTCAATTATAAATTATCAGGGCAATTCAAAATTCCTATGCTTGAGAAATTTGCCCGATAAGCCCACTCCCAGCTCTGATGACATAAACTGGATTTATAAGTGATAACAGATGAAAATAGCAAAGGATGGTACTTGAGCAGTTGAAATTTGTAGTACGCTATTCCCGCTTTCAACCACAGTTCCGATTTACGCTTGATGGTTTTGATTTTATAGAAAACAAGAACGTCAAATGGCCAGACACTTCGCAATAGTCTCCCATGAACCGAGCACCCCGCTAACTGAGGACGGTAAGGGTGTTGTCGGGGATGCTGTTCGGCATCAGAAAGCTCAGATGTTGGGCCGAGGCATAAAATCAGTACATGCTACAGAAATGCTGAGAGCGTTCATTTGAAAATGTCATAGAATCTGTGTCTATGGGTGAAATGGGTCGAGACACCTGGGGTTTAGGCTCTCTGGCTTTAGAGTTCTTAGTCTTTGTCTCATCGTTATTGGATGAAGTGAACCAGGAACATCCCCAGAGCACTGCCTAGACAGTGACTGAGCGTTGTCAAGCTTGTGTCTCTGGTGTTAGGAGGCACATGTTTCACGTTCCACTCTCATCTCTAACGTGGATGTGGAAAGTCTGCTAAAAGACATTTGAATGCTTTCTTCTTGTACTTGCCAGAACTAGTCAGTGTGGGCACAGAACAGGAGCAGTTGAAGGGACTGAGTTTCGCGTCAGAAATCACACACCAGTATTTAGAAGAAATAACTTAATTTTCTCAGTCAGCAACAAGCTCCTTCTGTTATTGAAGAGGAACTTAGAGTAGTCAGTTCAGTTTGTATTTTTGTAACTAAATATCTAATATTGGGGGGGGTTGAAATTCACTGTTTCTTATTGAAACTAAAGGCCACCAGGCATGGGGACACACACACACCTTTAATCCCAGCACTCTGGTCAGACTCTGGGAGTTTGAGATCAGCTTCGTCTACTTAGTGAGTTCCAAGCAGTCAGAACTGTATAGTTCAGACTCTGTCCCCAAAAAAATGAAAGAAAAAAAGAAAGGAAGGAGTGGGGGATAGAGGGAGGAAGGAAAGAAAAGGAGAGTGGGAGGGAGGGAGAGAGAGAGAAAGAGGAGGGAGGGAGGGAGGGAGGAAGGGAGGGAGGGAGGGAGGGAGGAAGGGAGAAACTCAAAGCCTAGAAATTCCTCATAATGAAAACTCTCTCAGAGGAATTTTCATTTTCTATTTAATAGAAAATTATGATCATTTTTAAATCAAAGAACCTCTTCCTCATTTAAATTTAATAGATATCCTTATTTTTCTTCCATTAAAAAAAGTGTGATAAATTGATGCATTTGCCACAGGGATTGAATTTTATTATAAAGTTTTTTTTAAGGCAAAGCACATATGTGCTTTCCTGCGACTTTTTTTCTCCCACAGATACAAAGCACTTGAAGACAATTTCTTACCAGCTTTCTCTGGATTTGCCGAAAAAGAAGAGCGATGACGACGAAGATGATATTCTGATGGGGAACATCTCCATCACTTGCTGTGATTCCAGGAAAATGTGTGGAAAGGTAATTCTTTTACAAATTTTGTTTTTGATTTTTTTAAGACAATTTTGCTTAAAACAAATAAAAGTTCTCACGGAGCTCCACTGCATGGCCCATTGCTATTTCTCAAAAATAACTGGTACAGACTTGGGATTGCAACTGTTTCTACACTTTATGTCTTATTAATAATATTCTTAGTTAAAGCCTTTTGGCCTTAAAATGTGATAGTTGTACATTAAAGACCATCTGGAACTCTTAAAAAATTAAAAGGCGGGAGGAAACATCACCGAAGTCCTAGCCTTATTTCCTCAGAATTGTGTTAGCATTTGAAGTGTTCTAGTTTGCAGTGCACCTCCACGTTCCTGTAGTTAAGGAGGAAGAATTTTAAAGGGGACACTCTTCTCTTAAATGACCCAATGCAATCCCCACCGGTTGTTGGCTTACAAAAGAGTTCCACAAAAGCCCGGAATGGAGTATAACAAAGGTTTATTTATCTGGGGACAAACTCACAGGAAGAGCAGCAATCCGCAGTCCTCTGCATGTGCTGGGAACTGGAACTGAATCCAGCAGCCAAGAGACCCACGCACACTTTTCATCTGCATTTATAGTACATGAGGCCACGCCCGAAATGGGCCCAAAAGGCTATTGGCCGAAGGAGTTCCTACAACTGGGTTCTAAGACGAGTGTAGTTCACATACATTGAGGGAAATCTTCATACACTGATTGTAAAATTTATGTAGAAGTATAAAGAACCTAGAATTACCAAGACACTCTGGGGAAAAAAAGCCAAAGGGAGCTGTAGACCTCTGCAGATACAGCGATTAAGTAAGGGTGATGCTGAGGGAGAACAGTCGAGACTCAAACGCCAGCACACATGCATTCAGAGCTGCTGACAGCAGGACCACTGAAGAGCAGTGAAGAAGAAAGTTTTTTTAATGTCTAGTTCTAGGTCAGCTCGGACTGGGCGGCCACATTCTTTATTAATGTCATTGAAAAGACTATCTCACACCGTAGTAGAAACCAATTCTGGAGGAGATTGAATCCCGAGACACAACATACAAAACTATAAAGGTTTTTTTTTTTCTTTCTTTCCTTCTTTTTTTTTTTTTTTTTCTTTGAGTTTCTCTGTTTAACAGCTCTGGCTATCCTGGAACTTGCTTTGTGAGACCAGGCTGGCCTGAAACTCACAGAGATCCCCCTGCTTCTGCCTCCTGAGTGCTGAGATTAAAGGTGTGCGCACCACCCCTGCCTGGCTTCTTTTCGTTTTTTCAAATGTATACTATTTGAGGATTTCATATATGCATGTGGTATATTTTCATCATATTTCATACATACGTTCAGTGTATTCCAATTATATTCATCTGCAGCTTTCTTCTTCCTAACTCTCTCCAGATTCAATTCTCGTTCCCCTCCAACCCCTCCCCACATCATGTCTCTTTTATTTTATAACTCAGTCCAATTTGTGCTGCACAATGTGTTTTGTTAACATCATAGAACAGACTTATACCTTAAAGCAGTATTTGCCAAGGACTTGATGAATTAAAATTAAGATTTTGAAAAACAAACCAAAAAATGAAGGATCATTTAATTACATATGACATATAAAGAAAAGTTTTATACCCTAAATTTATGAAGAATTTTTAAAAATCAAAATGAAAAGCTAATTTTTCCAGGTGTGGCAGTGCATGCCTTTAATCCCAGTGGCAGGAGGCAGAGGTAGGCAGATCTCTGTGAGTTCAAGATCAGCCTGGTCTACATAGCGAGTTCCAAGTCAGCCAAGGCTATATAGCAAGACCCTTTGTCAGAAACAAAACAAAGAAACACAAAACTGGATCCTACAGAAAAGTGAGCCCTTTGCCAAAACTCAAACGGAAACTTTTCACGAGAGAAAATGCAGATGACTGAAATCATACGAAAGCCTGTTCAACTTCCTTCGTCACCCGAGAAATGAAAATTCATTTCACACTAACCACACTGGCAACAGTATAAACTCTGATAGAGCTGAGCTTTGGGGAGCGGACCGGACAGTAGCCGGCCAGCATTTGCTGTGCCACGGGAAGTGACACAGAACTATAAAGTCACCTCGGTGGAGCCAGACTGACAGGAACTTAATACCAGCATGCAGGCATGCGTAAGAATGTTCTCGTTATCCGGGCTTCTATCAGCCAAAAGATGGAGAAACCTGGGGTCCCTCACCCACAATGAGCAGTGGCAAACAGGTGTAGAAAACCATGAGCAAATCAAAGTCACTGCAGCGCAGCGGCTCAAGGAGAGGGGTCTTCCCCTGAGAAGAAAGAAGACCTGACAATTACAACAGATGATCCTAGCCATCTTAGTTAGCATCTCTACTGCTGTGAAGAGACACCGTGACTGCAGCAACTCTTATAAAGGAAGACATTTAATTGGGGCTGGCTTACAGTTCCGAGGGGAGGGTTAGTCCGTGGTCATCATGGCAGGAAGCATGGCTGCATGCAGGTGGACATGCTGCTGGAGAGGTAGCTGAGAGTTCTACGTCCAGATCTGGAGGTAGCAGGAAGAGACTGTCACATTGGGTATAGGTTGAGCATCTGAGACCTCAAAGCCCAGCTCCAGTTACACACTTCCTCCAACAAGGCCATACCTACTCCAACAATGCCACAGCTCCTAATAGTGCCCTATGGGGCTATGGGGGTCATTTTTATTCAAACTACCACACACCATATATAGAACATTAAAAAAGAGAACATCTAAATGACAAACATACAGAAGTGCACAGAAATTACCATAAAATCACACTGTCAGATGCATCTCGGCAGGGTGTTGATACTGAACTTGGCCCACTGGGCTGCGCACACCAGGGTAGGCACGCTGGCGTGTGCACACTGGGCCGTGCACACCCGGGGGAGCACAGTAGGAGACTACTGGAACCTCTGGTTCCATTTAGGACCTTGTGTGGTCATGGCACAGCATTTGTTTCACAATTACTCGCTGCTGAAATAGCATCCTGTGGCGCTTGTCTGGAAATTCCCTATTTCATAGCTTTGGAAACGATAGCCTCCCCCCCACCCCACACACACACACATACTTTCGAAGAGGCTATCATTTCCAGATGGAACAATAAGTTTTCAAAGTCAATGACAATGTCCATCCAAAAACCTAGATCATTTCACCCTAGGAATTCTTGTCCTTGTTTTAGTGCAAACCAAGATCAGGAGTACATAGAATTAAACCAAATCATCAGTATTATCAGCTACAGATTCATGTTCACACTGAACTTCCATATAAAAGGGGTTGGACTTGGCGCCACGATGGTCATCTTCCTGTGTCTTCACTGTCTCCTCACTGGCTTATTGCAGGGGAGGTAGCTGGGTAGAAAGTGCCTAGCGCGTGCAGGGCCCTGGGTTCAATCCCCAACACGGGGAAAGGTGAATAAAGCAGTGTAGACGGATTGTTCTTTGGGCCACCAGCTCACAGAGAACAGCATATTACTAATTTTGGAGACATTATTAATTTTGAAAGCTCACCCTATACCTTAGGCTTGCCCCGCTAGCTCTTTTTTTAAACATTTATTTATTTATTATGTATACAATATTCTGTTTGCGTGTCTGCCTGCAGGCCAGAAGAGGGCACCAGACCCCATTACAGGTGGTTGTGAGCCACTATGTGGTTGCTGGGAATTGAACTCAGGACCTTTGGAAAAGCAGGCAATGCTCTTAACCTCTGAGCCATCTCTCCAGCCCCCCGCTAGCTCTTAAAACTTAAATGAACCCATTTCTACTCACCTACCTGCTACTATGTAACTCGTGGCTTTTTCCTCTCCTGCATACCTTGCTCTGCCTCTGCAACTGGCTCGTGACCCCGCCTTTTTTCTTCCCAGAGTTCTCTGGACCCAGAAGTCCTGCCTAACCTCTTCCCGCATGCCTAATGACCATTTAGCTCTTTATTAAACTAATCAGAGGGCACCTTGGCAAAGACACATCTTCATGGTGTACGAAAAGATTACTCCACAACAAAGTAGGTCAGATTTATAAAATACCCCTTCAGCCCAGCGCTTCCACAGATGTGTGAACGCCTTACAGTAAGGAAATGATTGTTACCATTGTGGTGTGACTGGTTTGTCTTCTTTTGTTTTTTTTTTATGGTAATATACACGAAAAAAAATAAAACTTTCAATAGGTAAGCGATGAGAAGGGGTTTATTACGCTACACTGCAGGCGTTCAAATGATCTGTAAACCATTACTGCTGACCGTCCCATGTTGCTGAAGCAGGGCTAAGCATAGGAAGTAAGGAAATGGTTTGCTCCATGTGTGACGTCAGCAGCCACCAGTTAATGTTGTTTGCCGTACATGCAGATCGTGAAGAATGAACTCTTGGAGAAGCACTACAAGCACGGAAGCAAGTTTCTCACCTCCTTTCCAGATGGGACAACACAAATATTGTATCCTTTCTTTGCATACGTTGTTGTATTAGCTTTACTTCCCATGAAGGAAAACAGGCAGGGCCTGATGGCCTAGGCTTGTAGCCTCAGCTACTTGGGAGGCTGAGGTGTGAGAAGCCGAGGTGAGGGAGACTGAGGTGAGGGAGGATGAGGTATGGGAAGCTGAGGTGGGGGAGGCTAAGGTGAGGGAGGCTGAGGTGGAGGAGGCTGAGGTTGAGGGAGGCTGAGGTGGGGGAGGTTGAAGTAAGGGAGGCTGAGAAGTAATGTTGAGGTGAGGGAGGCTGAGGTGGGGAAGGTTGAATTGGGAGGCTGAGCTGGGATACTGAGGTGGGGAATGCTGAGGTTGGGGAGGCTGAAGTGGGAGGCTGAGGTGGGACATGAAGCAGGAAGATAGCAAGTCCATGACCTGCCTGGGCAAATTGGAGTGAACCTATCCCAAAATCAAAAAAGAGCTGGGGAGGAGGTCTGTGACAGGCCACATGTACTAGGCCTTGGTGTTAATCCCAATAGAAAATGAAAGGAGGGAGGGAGGGCCAGACAGAAAAGAAAGAGAATGGGGGGGGGGGCTACAGAAAATACATACATCCTCCCAGACTTCTACCATCCAGAGAAAAGCAGATGACATTTGAAATGCACCTTCCCTTACACCGCCCTGAGTCCATAAGCTTCTATATTAGTGAGATAAATATATGCATATAAATATCATATATTTCCCTTTGAATGGGCTCTTTTATATAATGGTTAGAGAATATAAAATGTGATTGACATTAAGACACTCCACTTTTTGTACCAGACAGTGCTCAGTCGGCTCTCTGCTTTACCCGCTACACACTTACAACATACTTCCTTGAGTTCAATCCCTAAGAGAAAAAATTCTAGATGAGAAATTTGAGCATTTCCAGCTCTGATATTTTTTACCCCCAAACCACAGACCGGTTAATACACCCATGAACTAAGTCACTAGCCACTTCACCATAGGCCACTCAGACAGCCAGCCCATAGAGTTTGGGCATAAAAGCCACCCACAGTCTCTGAAGAAAAGAAAGAAACAAAAACCCAAAGAGAACTTTTCATGAACTGAGTGCTTCCTGTCATTTTTGGTCAGCGTCCCAGATATTTAGGCAAACCCTAACAATAAACCAGGAAAATATGTTCACGGCTGCACACGACAAAGCTGGAGTCCCCATGAGAGAGAACGCAGTTGCCAACTTTTACTTCTAATTGTTTCAGGTCACGACTTTAATTCTTAGCACTCTTAGAGGCTGTGACTGATGTTCGAAATCAGTCTTGATTACCCTTGTTTCTGAATAGCCTTTGCACACAGACCCGATTAACACCACCGGACATGCTCGGTGGGCTTTCTTTTGGATGCTACTGCAAGTGGGATGGTTTTCGTAATTCCGTTTTCAAATGGTCTCTGCTAAGATAAAGAAACCGAGTTGATTTTGTCTTGCAGCCTATGAGGACAGTCCCCCTGAACTCAATCACTGGTTCTAAAGTTTTGTTTCACTATGTCCTTGAGGCTTTCTGTATACACAGATCCCAAGTATGCTTTTTACCTCCCATTCCAATCTAGACATTTTCCTTTCCTAAATTTTCCATGGTTAGGACGTTCATGTAAAATTGACCCAGAAGGGGCCAGCAAGATGGTGGGTAAAGGTAACTTTCCACCAAGCCTGGTGATCTGAGTTCAATTTGCCGGGACCCACACAGTGGAGAGAGAGAGAGAGAACCCAGTCCTGCAAGTCATTCTCCAACCTCTGTACGCATGCACTCTGTGGCACACACACATATACATATACACAAATAAATAAACAGATAAAATTGTAATATGAATATAAAGCATGAGAAGTCATGGGAATAGACATCTTTGCTTAGGTTCTCACTTTAACAGGAAAGCATAGCATGAAGTAGACTGCTAGCCTGTGGTATTTCTGTGACTACCCTTTGTTAGGCTGAAGATGTTCTCATCTATTTGAGAACTACTAAGTCTTTTTTATCAGGAAGCGGTATTGGTTTTTCAGAAGACTTTTCTGTACCTATTGAGATGGTCATGCTCTTTTTGCTTTCTATTCTACTAATGCAGTTTATTTTATTTGTTGATTTTCGATGTTGAATCACCCTTAAATCTTTTGGGATAAATTTAATTTTATCATGATGTACAATCCTCTTCCATATCTCTAATTCTATTTCTTACCACTTTGTTGAGAATTTTTACCTTTCAAAAATATATTTTCATCCATATAAAAGCATAAATTTCTTTTGTATTAAAACAGCGACCTTTTCAGAATGCTTCATAATTTCAAAAAGCTCCTCATAAATTAACTTTATTCCACGCATAGTCCAGGATCACTAGAAATGTCACAGGACCTTATCTGACCTCAGCTATCCATCTGGAAATCTGGCCATTATCCAGGTGCCCAACAAGACAAATGGCTTCACTTGTATTGTCCAAGAAGACGCACCCACCAACCCTGCTATCCTGGCGGTGCTAGACTCCTCTGGGAGAAGCTCCTGCTATCACCCTAATGGAAATGTCTGGTAGGTTTCTCGGGCCCTTGCTGCTATTTTGGTTTTGATTCTGTTTTCTACTCTAGTAAGAATGGCTTTAGAAAGATTTCTCCAAGTTAGCGGTCTTTAGAAAGTAACATAGCTCAGAGACACACAATGCTGGGTTGCTTACTGTCTGAGATACATTCCCAGCTAGTGAGCTTCCTGCAGCCATGCCAGACAATAATATGCAAACCTCTGGGGCCACAAAGCCTGGGAAGGCATTTCCATGTTAGCCTGGGATCCACAGAAGGGAGGAAGGAGGGAACTGACTGCAGGGAGTCATCCTCTGACCTCCCGACTCACGCTGTGGCTCACAGGCAACCCCCACCACACGCACCTCAGGCATACACACATCATAATATAAAGATTTAAATCTCTGTGGAAAGGTCTTGATTCCCTTATAATTTACCAGTATATACACTGTATAAGTTCATATTATTCCATTTAATCTGAAAAAACACTTGGGCTCTAACTTCAAACACAATTTAAGCCTTTCAGAAAGGTGTGTGTGTGTGTGTGTAGACACAGCCTCACTCTGTAACCCTGGCCAGACTGGAATTCCCTCTACAGAGCAGGCTGGCCTTAAATTTGTGACCCTCAGCTTTCTAAGTGCTAGATTAGCTAGATTACAGATGTAAGCCACCATAGTTGGATTTTAAATTATCTGTGGGTATATAATGTCACTTGGGAAACTGCCAACAACTGGCAGACTTTGGACCTTGCTGGCAAAGTTGGGACGCAGTGAAGCGTTTGTATTTCTAGTACACGGTAGCGACCGATCCGCTAACACCATGTACAATGGGAAATCTCTAGTTATCCTTCGAGATTCAAATAGTCAGTCTGGGCTACATTTGGTGTAGTGTTATACAATAACTGTCTCCCAAAGAGACCAGATGATTTCAGGGGCCCCCAACTCTGTGAGCTGAATTCTTGGGTACTCTGACTGGTCCCTGCCATCCCCAAAGCCCCTTCTCCCTGCCTCTGTGAAGTAAGTCTCCTTTCTCTGTAGCCTGAAGTTCCTTGAAGGCGTATCCTGAATCTTTATCCTTACACAGCTAAATATAGATTAAAATTAAGGTATAAGCTCCAAGAATAATCAAAGAACTGATTCAGAGCAGTTCAGTCAAATACTGCTGTGTAAAATCGCCCCTTTCCAGCTCCGGCAGGGCATCCTCCTGGTTTCTCATTTCTTTTGCGGTCAGGTTAGTGTCAGTGATCAGTCAGTGCTGGAGAAACAAGAGGTAAGTTCCCTTATTCCTGGGGCCCTGTGGGCATTGTCAAATCTAGCCAAACCTTTCAGAATACAGACCTCTCCTCACGGTAGGGGTGGTTACCTCCGCTGAAAACGGTGAGAAAGCATGGGAATGAGGTTGCGCAGTAGACCGTCACGGTGATGAGTGCCGCAAAACCTCCCAGCAAGCGGGATATTTGTAACATAGCGGACATGTGGCCTTGGCAGTGCACACGGTTGGAGAAGCCCACCCCATTTGAGCACATCTTTGCTCCGCTGGAGAACTTCTCTCCGTTGCCACGCACTCGGAAGTACCCCTGAACCTCTGCTGTCCATACCCAGACCCCCAAAGCCTCGTACTTAACGGCTGGTGGTGCAGCCCGGTGGGAGAGCTCAAACATATATGGCCAACGCCTCTGCTTCAGCCACCAGCACCCTCTAACCCCCCCCCCCCAAGAAAAGAAATATAAAAGGAAGGGTATTTGACTTTTAGCTATGTCCGCTCTCTTATACAAGGAGTACTCTGGGCATCCCCCAAATTTACACCCGTGGTCTTGCATTCTGGCCTGATGAAAATCTAAGCATTGGTCCTATCTCTCTCAGAAACAGCTTCCCCTCTGTATCCTTTCTTTTCCCAGAGGAAACCTCCAGGTTTCCTTCTCTCTCTCTCTCTCTCTCTCTCTCTCTCTCTCACACACACACACACACACACACACACACACACACGGCCTTTTTATATCAGTTTATAAGTATGCTTCGATTTGAACCCAGTACTCCAAATTGTGTAAAGTGAGTAGCGTCACTAAGTTACCTAGAGACCTCGCCACCCATCTGCCTTGGCTAGGAAGTGGTAGGGATAATTTAGCCTTGAATTACAGAGCTACCATTCGTAGGGCTTTTTCGGTTGTTTTTCTTTTATTTATTTATTTATTTATTTATCTATTTATTTATTTATTTATTTATTGGATTTTTCGAGGCAGGGTTTCTCCGTAGCTTTTGGTTCCTGTCCTGGAACTAGCTCTTGTAGACCAGGCTGGCCTTGAACTCACAGAGATCTGCCTGCCTCTGCCTCCCGAGTGCTCGGAGTAAAAGCATGTGCCACCACCGCCCGGCTTCGGTTGTTTTTCAAACCAAGGTCTTACCCTGTCCTGCCCCAGCCCTCTGTAATTGCGAGTATGAGGCCACCACATGCAGCTCTCCTTTCTATCAGTGACTCTAATTTCCTCCCAGGGTCTACATCAACCTCCTGGGAGGCCAATATTCAGACCAAGCTGGCAACAGAATACGAACTTGGAACTGGTCAAGTTCCATGCCTTCCTCATCCTTTGCTTCATTTAAACCTGTTTTTCTGGCCTTGAACCATCACATTGGAATTCGCATCTTAGAACAAGACAAGGTCTCCATTAATTTTCTAGCAATGGGCCAACAGGCACGAATCAGCGTTGGGACCAAAGTAAGGGTAAGCGCATTAGAATAATAGTTTCAATCATTTAGATTTTAAGAGTAAAATAATTTTGCTAATCTGATTACTGATGGGATAGATGGATGCCTAATGTGTCCACTGAGAGTTCTTGGAATTCACAGTGAAGGTGCCCTGTGTTACTGAAGCAAACCTTACATTTTCTTCTCTCTTAAAATCCCTTTCAGTTCAGACTTAAGTCCCAGCAGCACGAGCCTAGAGCTCGCTGTGTGATGGCAGTCACCTGCCTTGGCCACTTCGTTTTATAGTTTGTGTTTTGAGGTTTCTGTTTCCTCTCTGCTATGGCAGAAAGCTCTAGCCTGGGCCAGGAAACCGGTTCTAATCATGTTGGAGACACCGCTAGACTGCCCAGGTTTTTACCAAGTCGTCATTTTACCACGTTTTACTGAGCTGCCCGTGAACCTGTCCCTCCCCGATACTGGCTGAGCCGGGCTTGCCTCTCTTACCATTATGGCTGCCTTCCCCACCAACAATTAGCTCCGTAAGGATAGAACAGGCTCTCTCCGCGACCTTTATTCTAGTGCTTTGCCCCGACCTGATCAAAGCACAATCCACGTCGGCCATAACTCAGGGATTAAGAAGGTAGACATCCAGTTGCAGCGTGCAGTTGCCCCTTGGTCACGCGAGTGAACTCGAGCTTCAGTTTCTCAGTATAAGCTAAGGAATGAATGAATGGTTCCCGCCTCCTCGCAGTTGCTGGGAGGCGACTGGGAAAATGTAAAAAACCACGCGCGCGCGGCACCTGGCACTGGCTATGCGCTTGAGCAAGCAAAGCCACTTCAGGGTAAACTACTGAGACTCAGGCCTTCATTAAGCTTACCATGGCTGACGCGACAGCAAGGCAGTTCCGTTCCTTCTCCAGAGAAAAATGGTCCCACTGTCCCAGCTCCAATTGGTCCTCCCCCCTTCCCGTCCTGCTCCTGGATACTCAGCTCTGCCCCTCTCTTTCTTTGCCCACAAGTACTACAAACCAGAGGAGCTCCCAGCCCTGCGGTTCGTGAGTGGAGATGACCTTCTGCTGCTGGCCAGCTTAATAAAGATCCGGCGGCTGTTCCACAAGCTGCGAGGATGCGTGACTTTCCCCTCGAGTCAGGCATGGGAAAAAGTAAAGCAACCGACCTACCTTTCTTCGCTCTCTCTAAAACTACTTGCCCTCTGCGATAGTTCTGGCTTACAGAATGGTACAATGGCAACAATTATGAAGCTAATAAATGAGATAGAGTAACGAAGTGTCGTCGCCATAGGGCTTTCTTTTGTTATGGGTCTTTTAAGCAACGCGAAGTTTCAAAGAGTAGACCAAATGAGCAGGAAATATCAAGAAATACGTGACTGTATACATTTGGAACACACTGTGAGCCCTTGCTGGGGTCGATTCTCAGTTGGAACTTTAACTGACTCCCTTCCTCAAGACCAGAAAATAAGCATGGCATTAAGAGATGCGATAATGGGCACCTATTCTACCCGTGAGGGGGTGGGGATCCATGCTTATCTGCCCCCGAAAGGGAAGTCTAGAAGAGGAATAACTCCCAGAAAGCCAGAGTCACCCGTGAGGGGGACAAACAGGAAATCCGGAAGATTCTGCAATATACAAAAGGAAAACCCTGCCACCTGCCAGGTCTGCCTCCCACCAGAGAGAATTATGGCTCCTCCCCTTCCCCTGGTCAACATCAGGCGGAGGAATCAGTACGAACCAGCTAGCTAAGCAAGCGGCACAGCACTGTGCATTTCCCATTTGTTTTGGTGGGGGAGAGGGCAATACTGATCCCTAGGGATAAAATAGCACAGTCCCCTCTGCTCAATCTGGGTGATGAACAGGAGGCCCGTCAGTGAGGACCCTGTCTAGTTACTGGTCTGCTGCTTCAAAGAGATACCATGCCCGGGGCAATTTCTAAAAGGAAGCATTTAATTGAGCATTTATAAGAGGAAGTATTTAATCACAGTGGGGATCGTGGCAGGCAGGCAGGCAGGCAGGCAGGCAGGCAGACACAGGGCTGGAACAGTAGCTGAGAACTGACCTGCAAGGTGCAGGCAGCGTGGGAGTGGAAGACTGGGCCCGGTACGTGTAAGTGTTACAGCTAAGACGGGAACGGTATCCCCGCAGCTGGGAGTCGAGGAAAACCACGAAGTCACACCACACAACAAACTTCACACAAGATTTAAGACCTGGGGAGGGAGGGTGACTGCCTCTGCCTGACAAGAAACAGCAGAAGACACAGCAGAAAACTGAGCAGATGACAGGCTTTATACAGCGTTTCTTGGACGGTGGGGCAGAACTTTCCAGGATGGACTGGGTTTGGAGGGATTATGTGGTCTGAACTTGGGACAAACCCAAGGATTGGAGGAACTCTGTGGCCGGATTTTGAGCTTTTAAAACCTCCAAGCCTACCCCCAGTGATCTCTCCTCCAACAAGGCCACATCTCCTCATTCTTTCTGAACAGTCCACTAACCGAGAAACAAACATTCAAGTATATGAGCCTATGGGGGCCATTCTCATTCAAACCAACACAGACCATAAGACATTCAGGGGACATCAGGATCCCACAGCTGCTGAACATCCTGGGATTTCTCAGCTCTTCAGGAGTGGGAGAGAAGTTTCAGGTAACATTCCTATTTACCAAATTTGGCACCATGTGGCAAAAGGGGAGTTAAGTCTGTCTTTCCCCCACCCCCATTAATAACCATCAAATCAGTTTGTTTTTCTAATAGAACTCAACGGAATCTGTCATGGCTTGAATATTTTCTACATTTTATCCCAGGAAAGGATAGAGTGCTGGGGGTTTTAGAATCTTTAGAGCATAAGGCCTAGCAGGCAGGGCTGTAGGGGTGAGGCTTGTGGGTTCCAGATGGCCCTCCCCAGCTCTCAGCCTCCTGGTTGATGCCCGGTATACTAAGCCCCAGCTCAAGCTGCCACGCCATAAACTCTGTCATGACTTCCCTGATGGACTACAGAAGTGTAAGAACTTCTCCCCATAAGTCACAGGGAGACAGTTTAGTGGTTGTGGGTGACGGTAGCCTGGGTCTTGCTCTTAACCCATTAACTGCTTCCCCCAACCCCAAATATCTGTCGTTGGCTTGCGTTCTGGGGACCTTGTGAGGACTGGGGTTGTATTGTCACTGTTCAGGTCTGTCTTGCTGATTGCCACTGCTTGTCTTTGTGGGAAAAGGACTTCTAAAGTCATGCCTTTTTTTTTTTTTTTTGACCTTTTAATATTTTTAATCATATGACTGTAACTATACAATTTCCACCATTTTTTATTTTTGAGATCATAATATAGTTGAGATATTTCTCCTTTCCCTCCCCTTCCTCCAAACTCTTCCATATGCCTCTCCCCACTCTCCTGCAAATTCGTGGCCTCTTCTTTCAGTAATTGTTGTCGCATGCTGTCGGGGGCAAGCCTCGACAAGATTACCTTTCTTCCAGAGTGGAGGCGTGAGAATTTAGAAATACGGTAAAGAATACAAAGACACAAACAAAAATAATAAAACGCAGAAACATATATAGGATAGTATGGGGAGGGAATTTCAGTGAGTACTGAAAATCCATCCCTGTTTAATTTCCAACAGCTTAATATACCCCTGATTTCAAATGGTAGGAGAACAAAAGGACTGCGTTAGCATACAAATTGAAAGTCGTGGGGTCCATTCACTGCTCACGCCCTTGACTCACGCCCTAGACCAAACACTGTGTGGGCAAACCACTCCCTGGCTGGAACCCCAAGTCATTTCCATAAAAGGGAACTAGAATCTAGTTGGATCCTTAGACTTTGTTTTAGGTAGAAACCAACTACTTCCCTATTTCAGGAGCACGAGGTCTGGCAACTAACCAGCCACGTGTTGACAACAGCTTTGAGAGAGCAGAACTCTGGTCACATCTAAGTGGGACCTCTGTTTGAGTTAGAAGCACAATAATCTCGAACTAAAAACAAGTCCCGAACTCTCTGACCTTTGGCCTCTTTGGGCCTCCACAGTATGCATATATGTACATACACATATATTCCTAAATATAACTGTTCAGTCCATATCAGATGCCTTGTATGTATGTTTTCAAAGCCGACCATTGGGACTGGACAATATTTTGCATCAAACCATTTACAAGATTTTCAAAAGCAATACAATGTTTCAAAAAAAAGTTTACATATATGCCAAAATTGCAGGTTACAGTGAAGTTTTAGCTCTAAAATATCTCCAGAGGGGCTGGAGACGTGGCTCATCAGGTCAGGGTCTGTTGTGGAAGATTCTTTCTGTCCACCGTGAAGATGTGACACAGACTGGTTCAATAAGAAGCTGAGCAGCCAGCAGCAAGGCAGGATTTCCAGGCAGGGAGGATGCTGGGGAGAAGGCAGAGATGCCAGGAGATGCAGAGCAAGCAGGTTGGGCAGTATGGAGATAGGGAAATAAGGCCACAGGGCAGAAAGAAAATAAACAGAAATTGGTTAATTTAAGTTATGAGATAGTTAGAAATAAGCTTAAACTAGGGCCAAGCTTCTATAATTAATATAAGTCTCCATGTCATTTTTTTTGTGAGCTGGTGGCCCCCCAAAATGCCTGACTATAGAGTGCAGATTGCTCTTGCAGAAGAAGACTTGGGTTCAGTTCCCAGCACCCATATCAATCAGGTGGTTCACAACCACCTATAACTCCAGTCCCAGGAGATCCAACACACTCTGGCCTCAGTGGGCACCTTCATTTGGGATACATAAACTCACACACACACATAAATAAAAAAATCATTAAAAATATTTTTCAAAAATAACCTTCTGGAAAATAAACATTAAGCCAGTTTCAAGATAGGATTAGAAATATAAGATTTAATAAAATGTAAAGGCAAATATAGATTCACCAGTTACATTTTAAAGTCGACGTTTTTCTCTGAAGGAGTGAAACTTAGTTTTCTGGGGCTGGCAAAAGGGGGAACACACACCCCTTCAACACGTCGGGGTCTCTCTTCTTTACTCTTTCCCTTTCACGTTTCTCTAGTGTTTTCCTTCCACACTACGTCTTTCCTGGTGTCTTCCTCCTAACTCTCTTTATTTTTCCCTTACAGCTTATGTGACCCAGCAAAATCTTTCAAGCAATATAAAAACGACAATGTGGTTCCATCCTATGTTTTAAGTGAATGATTACAATGACTACAAGTAAGAAGCAGTGTGTTTCTCATGTCTCTTATATGATCGAACATTTTACTTATTACAAGTGAAAAGCAAACCATTCCCAAGGACTCGCATATATCCATGTCCAAGCAACCTGTTATAGATTAACAGAGTGTAAGCAAGCAAGGTAATTTTCTCAGTCAGTTCCTTTACTGGCAGGCTGCATTTTGTGGTTACAAAGAAACCATCAATCATTTTATTATTTATCTCAAAAGGTAATGATCTCAAAAGATAATCTTATAAAAAATGTTAAAAGAACCACAAATCTAAACTTCTATATATGAAAAACAATGCCATCAATACTCTAAATCCTCAGGGTGAGTGCGCACTCATCAACAGTTTTTTATTAAATCATATCAGGAAGCTGAGGGCAGAAATGGGTACAAGAAATTAATCATCACCTTTGGTCACCAACCCATCCTAGCAAGAAAGGCCTGACAGCCAGTAATAACTGGCTGTCTCTGTTCTTGTTCCCAGACCTCGACGAGTCCTTTGATCAACTACTGAAAGTGTGTCTGTCTAAATTTTCTACATCAAAGCCATTAGCAAAAACACCTTAGCCTAATTTTACTAACAGTCTGCATCTCTAAATTCTAAGGATGGTAGTTGAGTCACTAATCTGCCCTAGCGGCAATGCCTGGAAAAAATCAGTCACTATTATTGTTAAGTACCAGTAACAGCTGTCCAGTGGGGCATATAGCCCCTGCCAAAACAAAAACAAAGACCTAATCCATTCAAGTCTATAGTCCCTAAATTTACTAACCCTGCTTCTGTCTTCTGTAGTTCCGCTTCTGGCTCACTGTTCTTGTTAACGAAGTGTGTCAACCCAGGACATAGCTTTATGCTAAAAAAACTCACCCTGACAAAGGCCAGGGGCGGCAAAGGCCTGGAGCTGCACTGGGATCCTGAACACTCTTTTAGTTATAGCTACGTGTCACATGGTCAAACTCCAACTCTGGGGCTATTGTGGGGTATTCACCAGAGAAGACTGCTCGGACACGGGCTTAAGGCAGCAGAAGAAAGTGACCACGAGGGACCACAGAGCAGCGCTTCCCTAGCTGCTGGCTGAAGACTGTGCTCTGTGGTGGGAGGAGACACAGCCGTCCACAGATGGAGGAATGAATGCAGCTCTGTCCTGTGAACCCTTAGAGAAGCTAACGTAAATGATAGTGTTGGGGTAAATAACTAGGTAAAAGTATTAATAGGAAGCAAACGTGGTATCAGAAAGAATACTTAGTCATTAGTATTAAAAGTGTATTAAGAAGTATTGACAATACTTGAAGTAACTGACCCACATTCATTATCTCTCTGCCGGCAGATGCCGGCCTGTGCTACAGACACCGACACGATATCCATAAGCAGGTTTGCTTTTGCGGGGCTCGTCACTCTTACATGGAATTATGAAGTGTGGATCAGTTTCGGCCTCACTGTCCCTCCTCATTACAATGACCTAGGAAAATACAGTTGAAAACAAACTGCACCCCCAGAGAGACCCCGTTACCTACCGTCAAGCTTTCCTTCCTGCCCTTAGCAGTGTTTGTGTATGCTTTCAGCTGACAGCCGGGAGTCATCCTAAAAAGTGTAAGTTCTAATGTACTGCAAATCCATTGCCTTTTAAAGTGAATCCATTAGAGAATACATTATACGACACCTCCATTGCCCACTTAAAATAGATATGAACTTTAGTACTGTGTGTGCATAATGTATGCGTCATGTACATGCGTGTGCATGGCTGTGGTGCCAGTGGACACAGCACGCCTGTGGAGGTCGGAGACAACACTGTGCAGCTTGTTACTTTTAGGTGAGCTCCAGGGATTGAGACCTCAGGTCACCAAACCTTTTTATCCCTGAGCCATCTTTCCAGGCCCAACTTCTGCTTTAAATTGGGAACATTGCGATGTCCCATTTCTTTTCTTTCCTCTTTCTTCCTCCAAGTTTACTGGACTGTGATGTTTTATACCTGAAAATCTCCTACTTCGCTTCCTGTGACCTTAAGATCCTAAGTATGGAAAAAGAAAACAACTATTTTGAGTTAGCATTATTTGTGGCGTATACCTGATTAACACAGCATGATAGAGCCTGCAAGATGCCTCAGCTGGTGACCCGAGTTCAATCCGCAGCACCCACAAAGTGGAAGCAAAGGACTCCTGCACACTGTTCTGATCTCTGCATGTGCATGCGCGCGCGCACACACACACACACACACACACACACACACACACACACACGGGCATACAGATACACACAATAAAAAGTACAAATTTTGTTAAAAGGCAAGTTTTGACTAATTCAAAGCAAAATGTTAGGTACTGGTGCTAGGGCCTGTGAGTCCGGAGAACGGAAGAGGGAACAGTACTGAAATTTCACCGAGGAAAGTATGGGAGGGGCTAACACCAGAGCTTGACACTGGTGTTAGGGTTAGAACTGCTTGCTGCTGTGCTCAGGGTTACAGGCTAGGTTAGGACTAGAGTTAGGGTTAGGAGTAGGCCAAAGGTTGCTCGATCTAGAACTCCAGTTAGGGTCAGGCCTAGGGTTAGAGATAATGGGATAGGGCTAATACAGGAACCCGAGTTAAGGTTAGAGCAAGGGCTAAGCGTGGGGGAGGGGAGGGCTAATGTTAAGTATCAGAAAATGTTTGGTGTTGGGGCTGGGGTCATGGAGGAGTTAGTGTTATCATTAAATCTGAAAGCTGGGGTTACATAATATTATTTACATATGCATGCTCATAATTTACGATTTTCATTGCATGTGTATGTTTTGCCAGCATGCATGGCAGTGTACCACATTGAGTTTATGGTGTCTCTGGAGGGCAGAAGGCCTGGGATGCCTGGGACTGGAGTTATAGATGGTGGTGAGCCACCGCGCTGGTGCCAGGAAGTGAACTTTAGTCTCCTGCAGCAGCGGTTAGATGAGTCACCTATCTCCCAGCCTCATTTATTATCTTTAAAACAATCTCCCACCGCTAGGTTTTATGGCCAACTGAAAGACAACCCAGCAGCACCTCCTAAGACTCTCCAGGCACCCAGAGGAAGGTACAACTAGCAGAGTTTCCTGCAGACTTGCTCTTAGCAACTCAAGAACGAGAAGCAAAGAACCTGCAACTGTTTTTCATTCTCTTAATAGGAGGAGTTGCTAGGACACAGAGCACAGTCCAGCAGGTGGCCCTGGGGAGCATTGGCAGCAACCTGCCCTGGAGGCTCCAATCCTCTCCTAAGCAAGCACTGAAGTGTTGACTCCATCAATGCTAGACAACCCTTGGCTGGATAGAGTGACAACTGGCGTTTGATTCCAGCGGCTCATCTAGGGACGTGGCTAGGCGGAGGTGGAGGCAGAAATGAGGCTAGGCTACGCATGCATCTTTAATCCCGGCACTTGGAAGGCAAAGATAAATCTCCCAGCTCGAAGTCTGCCATGGGTTAAGGAAGAGAAAATTAGGAGTAAACGTCCAGTAAGAAATAAACAGGAAATGAATGTAGGGTATTGGGTATAGTTGGGTGGTAGGTATGTGCTTGGCACACCACATTAAAAAAACCAATTCAACACCTGACTCCCCCCCCCCCACCAACACACAATAACAAAGATAGGAAACACAGAGGGAGCACACAGAGGGAGCTCGGCTATGTGCTCCTCAGCTACTCTGCAGGCCCAGGGGGGGTTGTGGAGAGGCCAGCTCTGGAAGACTTTCTAGTCACATGAAACATGAATCCTTTTCTCTGGCAGGCAGAAACCAGTTCAGATTAGGGTCCTCTAGCAATCCGGAGTTATCACATGGCTAATTATTCAAATAAAAGGAAACACGTGCATTTTTCTGCAGTCGGAACTGTAAGAATTTAAAGATTTTTTTTTTTTTAATATGAAAATCAAGATCACTACATCACTGCTGTAATGTAGGCCTACTTTTCGGAGAAAACCTAGCAATTCAAACCAGTTAAATTGTGCCTAGTGACCATTTCCTCTTGATTCGGTCCGAAGGAAGCTCCAATTCCCCAAAAGGCAATCCAGAACTCAGCTCACCTGACTACAGGAGGCTTTCTGGCGGTTGGATAAAAGCCAGCCTTCCTCAGGAACTTGTGAGGCCAGCTCCCCTCTACCAAACGCAGCCATCTCCCTTACCTTGGCCCCCGTGATTCCTCCGTACCGCGATATTTGTGACACATTTCAAAGTCCACCCCAGCAAGCCAGCCCTTCCCACCTCCTTCCCGACCCTAAACTCTCAGGTACAGGGCTCCCCTCCCAGCTACGCAGTCTCGGAACCTGCTCTTCTCCCCAGGCTCCGTGCGCTCTGTTCCGCTTCTCTCACTGTTTGCACCTCTATTCTCGGCACCTCTATTCTCTGCACCTCTATTCTCGGCACCTCTATTCTCTGCACCTCTGGCAGATATCCCTGGCTACGTGCAGTCTGCTTCTTTCCCTTTCTGCTTTGGCCTCTTCCAGATACCTCTGGCTGCTCTCTTTTATCAACAGTAAAAACCTTCCCCTCAAGGATCCCACGGAGCCGTCATGGCGCCAAGTTAGACACTTTGAAAATGGACCCATCCAAAAACATTTGTAAGATTTATCCAGAAAACTTCAAAATATTAACCCACAGGAAAGGATATGCGACGGCCAAAAGAATAACTGCGTTAACTTTTTTTCTGAAGAAACAACCTTTTCTTGTCATTCTGTTTATCTAGATTACCATTTTACCAAACTACTTATTGAGTGCTTCTGAAAAAGCACGCAATTTCTGTTTTTCTTCTGGGCTGAATCATGAGCCTGGATTACAACATTGCTCAGTGTGTAGCTCAGAAGACCGATTTGAACATTATCTTGAAGTTTATTAAGAAATGGAAATTAGCTGGGCAGTGGTGGCGCAGCCTTTAATCGGAGAATTTGGGAGGCAGAGGCAGATGGATCTCTGAGATTGAGGTCAGCCTGGTCTACAGAGGAAGTTCCAGGACAGCCAAGTTTACAGAGAAACCCTGTCTTGGAAAACCAAAACCAAACCAAACCAAACCAAAAAGCCATTAGAAAGAAACTTTGGGGCCTTTTCCCCTGCGAGGTCTGTGGACCCTGAAACATAGTTTGCTCCAATACTGAGGGGACCTGAAAGGTGAGTCAGCAGCCACAGGGCTGGACAGCCAGGTGCCCTCCTCTCTGGAACCTCCCCAGTGAGGCAAAACCCAGGGGCCCCTCCCCAACTCCCTTGGCTTTTCTAGTCAGCCAGAAGAGGGAGTTTTCCTGCCCCTGGGCTATCATCATGATCAAGTAGGCTTCAACCCAGAGATGCAGGGCTGGTTCAACATTCGGCAATCTATCAATGTAATCCACCATATAAATAAACTGAAAGAAAAAAACCATATGATCATTTCATTAGATGCTGAAAAAGCATTTGACAAAATTCAACACTGCTTCATGATAAAGGTCTTGGAAAGATTAGGGAGACAAGGATCATATAAATATAATAAATGCAATATACAGCAAGCCGACAGCTAATATCAAATTAAATGGAGAGACACTCAAAGCAATTCCACTAAAATCAGGAACAAGACAAGGTTGTCCACTCTCTCCATCTCTTCAACATAGTGCCTGAAGTTTTAGCAATAGCAATAAGACAACATAAGGAGATCAAGGGGATTAAAATTGGAAAGGAAGAAGTCAAACTTTCGTTATTTGCGGATGATATGATAGTGTACATTATCTGTGACCCCAAAATTTCTACCAGAGAACTCCTACAGCTGATAAATACATTCAGTGATGTGGCAGGTTACAAGATCAACTCAAAAAAATCATTAGCCCTTTTATACACAAAGGACAAAGAGGCTGAGAGGGAAATCAGAGAAACATCACCTTTCACAATAGCCACAAATAACATAAAATATCTTGGATAACACTAACCAAGGAAGAGAAAGACCTATTTGACAAGAACTTTAAGTCTTTGAAGAAAGAAACTGAAGAAGATATCAGAAAATGGAAAGATCTCCTATGCTCTTAGAAAGGAAGGATCAACACAGTAAAAATGGCAATTCTACCAAAAGCAATCTAGATTCAATGCAATCTCCACCAAAATTCTTCACAGACCTTGGAAGAACAATAATCAACTTCATATGAAAAAACAAAAAACTCACGATAGCTAAAACAATCCTATACAATAAAGAAAAATTTGGAGGCATAACCATCCCCGACATCAAGCTCTATTACAGAGCTACAGTAACGAAAATAGCTTGGTATTGGCATAAAAACAGAGACGTTGAAAAATTGAATCGAAGACCCAGATATTAATCCACACACCTTATAACACCTGATTTTTGATAAAGAAGCTAAAATTATACAATGGACAAATGAAAGAATCTTCAACAAATGGTGCTGCCATAACTGGATGTCAACCTGTAGAAGAATGAAAATAGATCCATATCTATCGCCATGCACAAAATTCAAGTCCAAATGAATTAAAGACCTCAATATAAATCTGACCACACTGACTTGATAGAGAAGGTGGGAAGTACCCTTCAATGCATGGGCACAGGAGACCACTTCCTACATACATCCTCAGTACCACAGACAATAAGAGCAACAATAAATAAATAGGACCTCCTGAAACTGAAAAGCTTCTATAAAGCCAAGGACACGGTCAATAAGACAAAAAGGCAGCCTACTGAATGGGAAAAGATCTTCACCCACCCCACATCAGACAACAGACTGATCCCCAAAATATATAAAGAACTCAAGAAATTAGACATTAAAATTCTAAATAACCCAATTAAAAAATGGTGTACTGAACTAAAGAGAGAATTCAACAGAATTTCAATTGACCAAAAGATACTTAAGGACATGTTCATCTTCCTTTGCTATCAGGGAAATGCAAATCAGAACAACTATGAGATACAACTCACACCTGTCAGAATGGCCAAGATCAAAAACACTAATGATAGCTTATGCTGGAGAGGATGTGGAGTAAGGAGAGCACTCATCTCTTGCTGGTGGGAATGCAAACTTGTGCAATCACTTTGGAAATCAGTGTGGTGGTTCCTCAGAAAATTGAAAATCAACCTACCTCAGGATCCAGCAATACCACTCTTGAAAATATATCTAAAAGATGCCCAATCATACTATAAAATCATTTGTTCAACTATGTTCATAACAGCATTATTTGCAATAACCTGCAAACAACCTAGATGCCCCTCAACTGAAGAATGGATAAAGAAAGTGTGGCACATCTACACATTAGAGTACTACTCAGCGGTTAAAAAAAAATAACATCTTGAATTTTGCATGCAAATGGATGGAAACACTATCCTGAGTGAGGTAACCCAGACCCCAAAAAATAAATATGGTATGAACTCACTCATAAGTGGATATTAGCCATAAACAACTGACATTGAGCCTATAATTCATGATCCCAGAGAAGCTAAGCAACAAGGTGAACCCAAAGAAAAACATACATAGACGTACCTGGAAACTGGAAATAGACAAGATCGCCTGACAAAATTTGGGAGCATAGGGGTGGGGAGTAGAAGGAAGGGTTGAGGAGAACTTGAGGGAATGAGATAGTCGAGAGGAAGAAGGACAAATATGAGAGCAAGGAAAGAGATAAATTGACTGAGGGAGCTATTATGGGGTTAGCAAGAAACCTGGTTCTGGGAAAATTTCCAGGAATCCACAAGGATGACCCCAGCTAAGACCCTAAGCAATAGAGGAGAGGGGGCCTGAATTGGCCTTGCCCTGTAGTCAGACTGATGATTATCTTTTTTTTTTTTTAAATGTATTTATTTTATTATGTATACAACATTCTGTCTGCATGTATGCCTGTTGTAGTCCAGAAGAGGGCACCAGACCTCATTACAGATGGTTGTGAGCCACCATGTGGTTGCTGGGAATTGAACTCAGAACCTTTGGAAGAGCAGGCGATGCTCTTAACCACTGGGCCATTTCTCCAGCCCCTGATGATTATCTTAAATATCACAATAGGACCTTCGTCTAACAGCAGATGGAAACAGAGGCAGAGACCCACATCGGAGCATTGGATTGAGTTCCCAAGATCCAGCTAAAGAATGGAAGGAGTGAGAGTATGAGCAAGGAGGTCAAGACCATGAGGGGTTCACTCACTGAGACAGTTTCCTGAGCTAATGGGAGCTCACCAACTCCAACTTGACTGGGAGTGAATGAGCATGGGATCAAACTAGTCCCTCTGAATGTGGTTGATGTTGGGGCAGACTGAGAGACCATTGACAGTGGCACTGGGGTTTGTCCCTACTCCATGTACTGGCGTTTTGTGATCCTATTCTCTTTGGATGTATACCTTGCTCAACCTAGATGTAGTAGGGAGGGCCTTGGACTCTCAGCAGGGCAGGGTGCCTTGCTCTTTCTTAGGACTGGAAGGAAGTGGGGGTGGGAGGGTGTGTGCTGGGAGTGGGAATTTGGATTGGTATTTTTTTAAAGTAATAAAATAAAATAATAAAAAAGAAAAGAAATAAACATTATGACAACTTTTACAATGCATAATTCCCTAAATACCTTTACTACGTAAAATATGTTGGTGCAAAATTAATCACACAAAGCAGGGTTCCTTTCCCATTGGCTTATTTATTTTCACAATGCCACAAAGAAGTTCCAAATCTTTACAATTCTTTACCTGCTTCTCATTTTTTTTTAAAAAAAAAAGAAAAGCCCTAGAATATCAAATCATGTTTAAAAAAAACTTTAACTGAATTATTTTAAGTTATGACAATGATAGAATATGCCAGTCAATCAAAATCCCAAACTAATAAACCTTTAAAGTAAGACTGGACATCACTGGATCCCACCGCTTTCGCAGCTGCTCAGGCTGAGCAACTGTCACTAATTCCAGTGCCATCACCAATGCCACTCACGCTCAGAAGGCGTGTGTTCCTGTACATCTTACACACCGAGGGTCAAGTTTAAAACCAGGTTTCACCAGCTTTTTAAAACCATTCACAATGGTGAGTGTGTTGAAAACTCCAGTGAAATCCGCCTGCCTGGTGCCAAGTCCACAGTCTTCTACCTCTAGAGCACAGACAATTCTGTAATTACACGGCTGCACCAATTTATAAGCAACTAATACATTTTGAATTGTTAGTAATATAATAACGTTATAAATAGTTTACTTTCTCCTTTTCCTTATAATCTTTATATTCATGCATCTCATTTATTTGTTTAGTAGACTACTAAATTCTGGATGTAAGCATAAAATAAAACAGATGAGTATGGATAAAACAGCTCAATTTTACTAGATGTCCAACACAGTTAAAGCCATTAACTAGGAGACAAATTCGATCTAAGGCAAACATGGAGAAAGTTGGATCTGACCTTAGGTTCTTCATAGTCTGACCTGTCAAGTACACGTGAACACCCATGGCCCAAATTCTGAATGTCTATGTGCCATAAAGCTGTGTCATAAATGGAATGTCCATTACTTGAAGAAAGGCCCCTCTGATGCTAAACTTTACAAGATGTGCAGTCTGGAGTGATAGGCAATCATATTAACAAGGTTAAGACCTAGTCAAAAATACATATATTTACACATAAATAATAGCCTCTAAGGAACTTGAGTTTAAATGACGATGTCTATCACCAGAGGAACCTGGGCTAGCAGTGCTGCAGTCCTAGTCAAGGGTGACATCGCATCAGTTTTCTTCAGTTCATCACTAGACTATCTGCCTGTTAGCTGAAGATCACAGTAGATTCCACACTGAGGCATTGCCTGAATGCACTCAAGGTATATCCAGTAGTCAAGAGTCAGGTGGACCAACACCTCCCCTCCACTCACAAATGCAGGCTCTTCCACATCATCCCTGTCTGTTACCATGGCCGCAATGTAACGGCTATTCAGTTTCTATTTCTGCTAAACCATTCTGATTATCAACCCTAAGTTTCTTTTAAAACTCTGGAACAATATGAAAACATTAAAAATATTTTTAATTTTGTCTTTCAATACAATAAAATTCTGATATATGATGTTAAGGTGATTCAATTACTAGACAAATGATCCGTTTACATAATACATACTTTGTAAAGAGGTTTCACTGAATTTTTCTTTAGTGAGGTGAGTTTCAACTGTTCTAAAAACAGTAAATTAGCTCATAACTGGTGTGTGAATCTAAAGTATGTCCTTTATGAGAATATCTGTAAGCCAAAACAAAGCATTAGGCAGATGGTATTAAAAATAATGCTAACAGGTATACTAAGCAACAAACTTTTGTTTAACTTACATCTGCTCAGATTTTTAGTTTAGTATAAAGGCCCATTAATCAATTCATTAGATTGGTCAAGGCAAGACATCTGAACTACACAATGGGATTTTAAAAGCAGTTGGTTTTGTTGTTCCTGATAATAATTCACTCATACACACCCCCCCCCACAAGCACAAGAGTGCACATGTGCACACACACACACACACACACACACACGGTAGAGCACTCTGGATATTGGATTTCCTCCCATCATCCTGTATAATTTACTGCTCACAATCTGCAGTGTTTTGAAAACTATATATTAAGCATGACCAAATTAGAGCTATCCGATAAACTTTTATAAATTAGTTGGGAACTTCAGGTGTTTCCAAGAAAACTGACGTTAAAACTATAAAAAAAATGAAAATTCATATAAAAACACAAGTTTAACACACATCTTGAAAAAAACTCAAGTTGTAACTCAATTGTGTATTTTCTCAAACATGACCAAGAAAAGAGTTACAAGTAGTAATGCCACGTCAAGAAGAACAAACAGTTAACGGTGGGCTTGGGAAAGCTACACAGCATCATTGCACGCCACGGCTGTGCACAATTCGGCATGTGCCAGCAATGGAAAAACTGTCTTGCACTGAGGTTTTCCAAGAGGTACAACGAGCCTGCCAAGAGACATCTGGTCTGTACTAACAGCTTGCTGTCTTCAGTACAGGCCTTCATAATGTCAGTCACGCTGCTCTTGCAAAATCCCTTAGTGTCTGAAACAAAGAGAAAAGAAGAACGTTGTATTTTAGTCACTGTTATACCAACTCCTAGGAAGCTAACCCGCTGACAGAGGACAGAAAATGACACTGCTAAGCAAGAGCTAACCAAGCCTCTTCACATTTACACATCTGCTCAAAAATTTTCTATCTTAAGCATGTTAAAAAAATAATCTGCATTTAGGAACTAATTATTTGAAAGTAAGAAGCTATGCATCTATAAACTATAATAAAACACATCAATTCTGGCTACAAAGAGTTCAGAGTCTGAAAGACATCCATCTGCTTCTCTTAGGTGGGAAACGGAAGTGATAATATATGTAGCATCTACTAGCATTTGTAAAGGAAGCTACAAATTGCTACTGTATTTTTAAACTACTTACAAAATAGTTTTCAGTGCTGATAGGTAGGGCTATGATCGATGATGTGGTATTGAGTCCATGTGCACATTGAGTTTCATTTCATTGTCAAGAATTTGGACAAGTTGTTGCATGGATGGAAGATGACCAGATTCCAGCTTAGACCATACCGGCACATCTACAAAACAAAGAGCCAGCACCCCACCCCACCCCAAAGAAACATTAATGTAATCCCACGACAGACATCGACCCCACAAATACTTATTGACTTTCATTCACAATTGGGGGCTACAAAAGCGCATGCTTCTTCCTTTTCGGGGGCTTTCACGGCAGCAAAGGAACCACTGGGCACACAGATGTCACCACAGAATTACCCGCATGCTGGAAGACTGAAACCAGACGCTGCAGTGCCAGGAGGAGCGCAGTCCCCAGCCTTTCCTGCTGACTGCCAGGGAAGCACAGCAGGTAAACTAGGCCTAAAAAGGTAACGCTAAGCCACTAAGCTAGAGTAAAGGCTCATGGCAGTAGGAAACTGCAGAGGTAAGAAGCAGTGTGAAGGCTAAAAAGGAGAATGCGCCTGCACAGGCCGCCGTTATAAGGAAGTATTGCAAGGGAAACCAAGAGGCAGAGAAATTTACATTGGGGAACAAACTGCAGCAAACCAAAGTTGAACATTTTGTCTAGGGAAGAGTATCTGTCAGTCATTCAACTCACACAGCAACTTGAGGCAGGAATGGGAACACACTTTAAAACTGGGCATAGCTGTGTTCAAAGGAAACCATCAGACAGGCAATAGGATATGAGACAGGACCATAGTCGGCTGACCCCTAAACCAGACTTTATAGGAATTCTGCTCACACTGAAGATACTGGCATTTATCTTGAAAAAGAACTTAGGGAGTTTTAGATACTTGGGGGACACAAGGAAAAAAGTCACTGAAAAAAAAAAAGCAAGCAAACAACCCAGCAAACAAAAGAACCCAAGCTGGACAGTGGTGGCACATGCCTTTAAACCAGCACTCAAGAGACTGAGGCAGGCAGCTCTCTGTTGAGTTCGAGGCCAGCCTAGGCTACAGAGCAAGTTCAGGACAGCCAGGACTGTTACATAGTTTGTGTCTTAAAAAACAAAGCAAGAAAACTAAAAAATCATCGTTAAAGATATGTTCGCCAACAGGGGCGTCATGTAACAGAGTAGGTGCTAGCAGGGAAAATTAGCAGATGTGAACTTGTAAGCAATGTGGGAAGCAGAGCTTAGAGGTTCTGGTGCAGGGAGTAATGGGAGAATCCCTAGGATTCCAGGCAAATTAGCAGGAAAAATGACGGAACAATTAAACGAAGAAAAAAATCCCAGAGGAGACTAGAAGCGGCACATAGGACCCAGAGGAGGTAGCTAAGAGCTTATTTTGAAGCAGGTTATGTTAAAGATTCCCAAGTAAAGCACTCAAAACAGATCCACAGTGCCCTGAAACGATGCACTCAGGAACTACACCCGTTTCATTTTAAAGCCTGAACTAAACACATGGAAGTCAAATCATCTAGAACCTCAGGTAGCAACTAAGATTCTTTTCATAAAAAAAAAAGGCTTCTGAATTTTCAGTTTCTATCATATAAACTCACTTATATGAACATTAAAAGCCTGTTTGTTATTAAGCACGTGCTCATCACAAATGCACACCAATCAGAACCTACCATTTAATGTGATCTCAAATGCACCCGTCGACATACATTGGTTCTCAATCATGTTGCTCAAGAAGAAAACCATCATACATGCATAAACCTAGAAGCCAAACCGCACAAAATATAAGACACCTTCATTTGATAGAAAGTTTCAGCCTTAATTGGATAGCACTTTCTTTTAATATAATTTAAAAGTGTCCACTCAAAATGTCATCTCACAAATCATCTATATACCAGGAAAAACTCACAGCTCTTTACATGTTAAAGAACATACAGACACCATTCTTATTATTTACAGAATTTCTAAAACGTCTCAATAACTGAAGTTAAATAAAAAAGAATACCAAATTTAGAATGGCTCATTTTACCGATTTTAAGATGTAAAATGTCTCACAAGAGAATAGTGATGCAACCACCAGCAACTTTACATATATTACATACAACCTACTTAAATTAAAAAAAAAATCTTAAAATCATCTGTAGTTTAGACTGTGCCCTAGCACAAAGAAGAAAATGTACTATGTCTGACATCGTAAGAGAACAGTGATGCAATTGTCAGCATCTGTAGGTTTAGACTGACTTAGCACATAAAAGTACATGCATTCACCCTTCAAAGGCAAATCCACCCTTTTGAAAAAGAGAGTAGAAGCGCTTTAATTTAGTAAAATTACTGGACGGAAAGCTGGGTATGGTGAAGACATAAACTTGTAATACACTGTTTCAGAACGTCATTGATCATAAGGGAAAGAAAGTTTGCCTGACTATTCTCTTTGAGCCAGATGGGTTTTGTGGGAACACAGAAAGTGTTGCCACAAAAATCTGTATCTTTATCTTTTGGCTTTTCCATGATCAACTAAGAATGGCAACTATACCTCTGTGCTATCCACATGTGAGCGCAGCACAGAACACGTGAGACTGAACTGCAAACCCATGTCTAGTGAACAACAGGGCAGAGATGTAACTTTCCTAGAGACAGCTAAGGATGTTTATGGTAACAAATGCCTATTCTGGAGAACCAGTGAACAGGAGTCTGCTAAGGGTGCTGAGTCCAGAAGTAAAGGGCAAAGTCAGAGCACTCCCCAGAGAACTTTGCTTCGTAAGGGACGCAGCCAAAACACTCCCATTCAAGAGAGAAATAGAACTAAATCCATTTCCAATAATGGTGAGTGACTCAGGGGGAAAAAGATTTTAAGTAAAAAGATTTAAAAATAAGACTAATTGGCAGAGGGTCACAGGGCGCAGCCATGCAGCAATAAGCTTGCCCACTTGGCTGAATAACTAAGAAAAGCCCAACATTGAGAAAGACTAACTTCTCCTTTTCTCTATCCTAAGCATGCTTCCCTAAACACTCTGGACTTCCCCAGTGTCTGGGCTTCCTAGGTCTTTCTCTAGTGACCCTCTGTACCATAAGGCTGCCCATCAACCCTGGCTCTGACGCCACACCAGCTTAAACACCATGGCTTTTCCTTCTCTCCTCCAGGCAGACACTGAGGTTTCACAGTTTCTTTCTCTTGTAAGTTAAACACACACACACACACACACACACACACACACACACACACACAGGGTCACCACAACCCAAAAGCCCAGTCACCAAAGCCACATACCTTATTTTCTTGGCCCCACTGCCAGATGCTAGGAGCTTGCATGCCGAGAAAAGCAAAAGGATCCTTGCCAACAATTATTAAGCCTATTAATACTAGTTTGAAGACTGACAGGAAAGATGCTATATGTCTAGCAAAAGAAAAGAAAAAAGTTAATCAGAAACTACAATTTCTTATCTTTTCTGGAATTTAATAATCACACTTTATGTGAAGACATTTTCTGGATATAAAATCCAAGTTATTAATTGCATTAAATTTAGTATCATTGGTTTTCTAGGAAATTTGGAGTACCTGAGGTGGTTCAGGGGTAAAAGGCATACTCAGAAGGTGCGGCAGCCTGGACTCAATCTCAGACTAACTTCCCAACATGAACTGCACGAGGAGACCCTCTTAAAACACCCTCAGCCCATTGCTATTCACAAAGCAGAGCTCTCTGTTCATTACTATGAGAACGAAGAAGTACTCGACCCAGCGAGGCGAATGAGACATTTACAAACTGTGTAAGCTGAAAGGCTGTCCTCAAGCACTGAAATTCACTCACCTATAAATTGGTTGAGGGAGGTAATTCTCTCCTTCGATGCGGATGTCTGGGTACCGCTGGCTAATAACCCGCATGTATTCCTCAAACACCCGCCTGTACCCTCAGGATACACTGCCAAAAAAGAAATGTTTCCATTCAGTATTTTGAGTATATCTAGACTTAAAGTCAAAGAAAGTGTAAATATTATCAGATTGAAAAATTTTCAGAATCCACCGTAATTAATGACTGACCCTAGACAATGAACACAGGGAAGATTTTTCCATCTTATAAATTTTGTGTATTTATGTTCCCAGCAGATTAACCAGCCAGTTATAACACTACACTTCACAGTTTTGGGTTAGACAACAGCAAACACCAATCCACGTGTGTGCACATCACTCTCACGTCAACTGACCCTTTGTAGAGAGTACAAAACCTGTTGACGGAAATGCAAGCCGTGCAAACCCTTTCCCACTGCCTTACTGCTTGTAAGAGCCCTGAAGTGCGTTTGAAAAGTTCTAAAACCAGGTCTGGGCCCAAGGATTGCAAAAGGCCTGTGAGAGACCAAACAGGGAAACCGAGGACCCGAGAAGGCTTCCTTCACAGTTTTTCCCCAATAACGTGCATATTTCTCTTCTCAGTTCTACTGAAAGATTTTAACTGTACTTCCCTCAAAGATTCTGGTATTAAAGGAATAACTTCGAAAACCTACATTCATTTCTAGAGAAATTCCAAGCTATCTTATAATAGGAGTTCATTTCTGGAACACGAACAATGGTGGCCAGGGGTTGTGTGTCCTGTAAGTAGGATCCTAACCCTCTGCCATGTGAACTATGAAAACAGGAATGGAGGGAGTAGAAGAAAAAAGGGTGGAGGGAAGTCAGGTTTTGTTTTTGTTTTGTTTTTTTGTTTGTTTGTTTTGTTTTTTCCTTTTTGGCTTTTTTTGTAACTGTAAAGGCCTGAGATTTTGGTCATCCCCCCCCCTTCTGATAGAAAAGCACTCGAACTGAGTCATACCCTGTAGCCTGCCTAAATTTTAATCTTAATTCGGAGGTAAGATACTTGAAAAGGTCTGAGCTTACTGCAAATAGATATCTGGCTACAATTAGCAGATATAGCAGAGAAAAGAAAAGTGAAATAGTTGGTACTCAGTTAGGCACTATGATAGTTTGCATGTAAGTGGCTTCCATGAGCTCATAGGGAAGAGGCACTATTAGGCTTTGTTTGAAACAGGTATAGCCTTGTTAGAGGAAGTGTTACTTGGGGACGGGCTTTGAGGTTTCCTGCCCAGTGTCAGAGACCAGTTCCAGTTGCCTTCTGATCAAGATGTAGCCAGCACCATGTTTGCCTGCATGTTGTCATGTTCCCTGCCAGGATGATAATGGACTGAACCTCTGAAACTAAGCAAGCCACCCTATTAAATGTTTTCCTTATAATAGTTGCTATGGCCATGATGTCTTCACAGCAATAGAAACCCTAACTAAGACAGCAACTAAACTGGTAGAGTTGAAAAAGCACTAAGTCTTTTTGACATAGCATGGGAAAGACTTTTTCTAGAATTCCTAAATTTCCAGTTCCATGGTGTGCATGACTTCTCCCCAAATACACTGTCACTGAAGACTAGAGCCATCTCTCACTGTTCTTTGGAGTGCCCAGAGCACAATGAAACAACATTTCATGAGTGTTAATATAGACAGGTCCAACTTATTTAAAGAACCATGAAAGTGCGGATCAGTTTTAACATGTTTGTAGATAAAAGTATTTAGTCTATATATAACGAAAATGTTAGCAAAACTTTTCAAGTCTGCTTATTCTCCAACCAAATCTTTCCTAACCCTAAATTCTATAGTCTGCCCTAAAGCGCTTTACAAATGCTCTGTCATACCCGCCTGTTTTCAGGTAAGAAACCTTTAATTTGCTCAGCTCTGTTCCCCAGTCATCAACTATCACACACACAACCCTCTTCTCATACACATCTGTGCTAGTCCATCCATTCCCCAGCCCCAAGCCCCATCCATTCCCCAGCCCCAAGCCAACTACGAACTCTTCTGCTTTACTCCACCTGGTTCAGCTAAGCCTCCCTCCTACAGGTGTTGAAATGTGAAGGCTGCGGTCTAATCTGAACCTCCTGAGCACTGCCAGCAGGAAGGCACAGCTCACCCGCTCCTTCTCACAACTTCTCCTCCCATCCCACACACGGCTCCTAGGAATCTCCAGCACACAGCCAGCTGACTCCAGTCACGTGTGCGTTGTACTGTTAGCAGTCTACTTTATACCGAGTATTATGACCGTTCCCATCGGCTCACTGTTTTCTAAATACATGGCTATTCTGAATTAGATATTCCAAAGGGTAAGTACAGGGCCTGCGGTGCATCAGAAAACAAAAAGATCTGGTCAGAATGACTCAGTAGGCAAAGGTGCCCACGTGAGAGTGAACAGGTGAACACACACACATTACAATTTTTAAAAAAGTGTTTTAGGCTACAACCACACTGGGATAAATGCAGAATTGATCAAAAATAGCTTTTTAACCACAAGCAAGACAAGAAGATGGGCAAAATACAGTTACCACTTTCAATTCTTATTCTCTTTTGACGTCTCATGAAAACTATGTAATCAGGTCCTAGAACAAGGCAAGCCTGTTAAGTTTTGTCTTCCGTTTTAGACCTGAGCCGACTCAGAAAAGGTGGGTTGACTTGCTCATAGTCACAAGACTAATAGAGGACAGAACCAGATGAGAAACCAAATTATGCGGGCCCACCAACAAACACATCTGACTCCACAGTCAATTTTATTGTCCTCAAAGGACAATAAAGGATTTTCAGATTAGAAAGAATGACAGACACAAAAGTTTCATGACTAGTGAGATGGCTCTGCAAGTAGAAGTGCTTGCCACAGGAGCCTGATGACCGTGTTCAATCCCTGAACCCACGCTGAAGATAAGCCACTCTAAGGTTGTCCTCATGACCGCCACATAAACGTGCACACACGCCGCCTCGACAATAATAAAAATCTTAAGAAGCACCAAGGGAAGACTGCTAAACACGGACCCGTGCAGAGTCAGGAAATGCGTTCTCCAGCTACCAGCAGTGCAGCTCCATCAACGTTCTGTCATGGCGGCCGCTCTGGTCTGATGAGAATACCTGCGCTAACTATCCAGATACCCCTGTACGCGGAAAACAGCCATGCAAAAGGGACACAGGATATGTAGAAAAATGATTACAACAGTACTTTAAATGATTACATTTCTTAGTCTCCTGAAGGAGTTTACCATCTCATTGGAGAGACAAATGTACAGCAGACACTGGGGAACAACTGCAGGAAACACAAGTGAGCCCACAGTGTGGTTCGTACATCAAATACGTGTATTAAAGTGAGAATGCAGTGGAATTTCACTGCTATATATAATTTTCTACCCCTCTTTTCTCAGGCCATAGCCTATCTGGATTCAACCTTTATGAGAAAATAATCTCTACTCTCCCCTTATTGGCAAAATTGGCAATAATAAATATGGGCCCAGGTCCTACCTTAACTGGACATTATGGCTGAACTGAGTAGTAGAGTCCTAACAGGAAGGTAACTCCCCACGGTACACAACCACCTTCCAAATGAGGTGGTCAAGGTGAGAGACCGCATGACACACACGGAAGGGAGAACCTGCCTGTGTGGCACAGGTGATAAGTTTAATAAAAGAAGTTCTGTACCTCTGAAAGAAAGCACTGTGATCTCAGGACACAGAACAATGAAAAAACAGCTTTCTCAAAATTCTACATCCATGACAACTTCAAAACTGGTAGCTGAGATGATCCAGCCAAGACTTCAGATAAACTCTACACTTTCCAATCACACAGAGACTAAACAAAAAATAATACAGCTACTTCTCCCACGACTTGATAATTATCCCATTTTTCTCAGAGTCCCCCAAAGATTCTGTTGTCCACAAACAACATGGTGCCCACATTCCTAAGAGGTGTGTGTGTGGGTAACTTGGTCACTCAGTGGGTTATGGATATTTGCTATCATGGGGGGGGGGGGTGCTGGTTACAAGTTGTTATTGGTAAGGGGAAGGAAAAAAGCTGAACAAAGGAAATTAGATTCAAGAATCCTTTCCTAAAGGAAAAGGGGAAAATATAGTATAGAGATGATGCGAGAAAATGGTGGATTGTTGAGTCTACTTTTGAAAAACTACTAGTCTCAAATATTTTACATTACACTGGTGTGGACTTTTGCACACTGATACAAATTTAAGGCTATTCTGTTCCACTGTGTAAATGTTTCTACTCTTGTTTAAGGTACTGAACCTATGCAGCTCATTTAATACATCTCACACCTCACTAAGACATATGCAGGGACCCTGCATTTTTGCGCAAACTCCATGTTATTTAAATCATCATAATTAGAGATCATAATGCACTTTAGATGTTGTTTTTTCAGTAATTATAACACTTCTATTCACAGAAGTAATTAAACAATTAGAGGTCCTAGTACTTCTTAACAGATAGTATTGCATAAAACATTTTCCTGTATGAAGAGAGACCAAACGACACTCTCATCTCTCTTCACAGCCAGGCTCACTCTCGCACACCATCCAAGGAAATCGCATTTTGTTAATTTTGCTCAGCTGCACATGTGAAATTTTAAACTTCCTCTCCATGGAATCATTCTCTCACCCAAAGACAACTGTTGCTTTGGTTTGCATATTGTTCAAAATTTATGCAGGAAATGATCCAGCATAGGTTGGATCTTGCAAAGTCTTCCTGAGTGACTGTCCATTTGGGCGTTATCATTGACATGTCAGAATGTTCATATGTGTTCAAATTTATGGTAGCTCACTGTCTGCGGAAATATGGGGGTGCATATCAAAGGATCTGTTGACCAAGCTTAACTAGGTAAAGGGATGTCTTGATGTCCTTCGTGTAACCAGAGACCACTTGAGTGTTGTAGGTTTTCTCATTTCACTGAGGTTTGATCATGAGAGGTGGACAGCTCTTTGCACAACATCTTAATTCATCACTGAAAAAAAGACTGATCACAGAGAGTAGAGTCACATAGAAACAGTCTCCCCTTAAAAATAAATAAATAATAAATAAATAAATGATAAGACACAAAACAAAACAAAACTGGATCTGTGCTTTGATTCCAGCACTCCAGAAATAGAGACAGGTGTGAGTTCAAGGCCAGCCTGGTCAACTTAAAGAGTTCCAAGAAAACCAGTGATAGACTGGAACCCACTGTTTCAAACACACACAAAACAAAAAGAAAAGACCTCAAAGACTATGTGGGGGGGGGGGGGTCAAAATAAAACAGCAGAAACAGTAACCAAAAGACTCCAAACTAGAAGACTTCTGCACTAGAAGCTGATCTGCAGGGCTGGAGAGACAGGCCAGAGAGCACACACCTCTTATCATTCCACAGCTCAGCATCCTGACTGCTCTCTCCACTGTGTCTGTGGAATCCACGGGGAGCTCAGTGGCAGGTGCTCATTTAGACCTAACAAAAGGGCAGAGCATTTGCATAGGCCCTGCACACATCTTCCTGTAGGCATGAACGCATCTATAGGTTACCTTAGTGGTCAATGCAGTGGAATAGTTGTGTACTCTGTTGAAGAACACCAGTACAGTGCAAGCACTACACCATCCCCTGCAGATACTTTCAATCTGAGACGGGCAAAATCCGTGGATGTGGATCTCACAGATACAGAGGGCCAAATGAAATTCACCACCTCAGCCTGCTAAATCACCTACCTTTAGAAAACCTCTCTAATCCAGGTGGTGGTGGCAGCACATGCCTTTAATCCCAGCACTTGGGAGGCAGAGGCAGGGGATCTCTGGGAGTTCAAGGCCAGCCTGGTTTACAAGAGCTAGTTCCAGGACAGGAACCAAAGCTACAGAGAAACCCTGTCTCGAAAAACCAAAAAAAAAAAAAAAAAAAAAAAAAAAAAGGAAAGAAAGAAAACCTCTCTAAACTCTTTGTATTTCCGAATTCCATCATCTCTCAGCTGAACAACTCTAAAAAGCCCTTTCCTTCATAAATATATTCCCTTCCATTCTTGTCCTCTGAAAAAAATTTCCACACTAAAACTAGTAGTTGGCCTTTCTTAAGCTAATTGGAACCTCAAGGATCTATGTTACATATTCATTAAAGTCAATAAAGGCTTTGGGTTCTCGGGAAAGTGTATTTTCCTTCAATAAGGCCATGGCTTACTAAGCCCTACAGAAAAGATCTATCATTAGATCTCTGTTCACAGGGTGAGCAGATGACTCCATTTTGAAAGTACTTGCCAAGCAAGCATAGGAACTTGAGTTCAATCCTTAGCACTAAGAACAGAAAAGAAAAAAAAAAGGGGCAAGAAATGACAGTGTGTGCCAGGTCCCAAGACCTTGTCTCAAAAAACAAGATGGGGCTCCTGAGGTTCTGAGGGGGAAGGACACCCACCACCACCAAGTTCATTTCTTCAAAGATCTTCCTGATCCCAGACTGGCAGTCTCCTATCATCAAGACTTTCCCTAACAGTACTTAGCAGAATTGCAATTTTATGTGCTAGTTTGCTACAAGAGAACGGGATTAAGTTCTGTACACAACATAAAATACTTGCAGAGCAGGTAAAACAGTAGTTTGTTAAGTGTGCAAATATCGAGAGTCAATTAACCAATATGATCCACAATGTCTCCAATTCTGCATTTAATAATCTTGATCAGTATCAACATATAAATCAGTTTTGGTCTTTTTCTGTGGAAAAGGCGAGTATGAGCAGGTCTCTTGTAGCATAAATTTTAATTGGCATTAGTAATAAAAATTCATAGTCAGATATAGGGGTTAATGCTGAATATCAGAGAAGCAGAGCATCTAGCTGCTAGAGCGTTCTTTTATCTCTACCAATGCTCAGACAGGAGCAATTCTGTCCTCAAGACTGCATCTCCAGACTACATCTGTCTCCACCAATCCTCAGACTGCACTGAGCTCCTATCTCCTCCCACCTTATATTCCTCTCTCTGCCCAGCCACACCACTCCTGTCTCCACCTCTCTAGTGCTGGGGTCACCTTTGTGTGAGCTGTTTCTCTTTTGGATAGATTCAATCTTGTGTAGCCCAAGGCGGTTTTGAACTAACAGAATCCCTCTTTAATCTCTTTAATGCCGAGTACTGGGATTAAAGGTGGGTGCCACCACTCCCTGGCCTCTGTCGGCTTAGCTCTGCGCTCTGATCTTCAGGCAAGCTTTATTTGTTAAAACACAAACACATCACTACAGTCTCTGGAAGGCAGAGGTGGAAACTTGGGGCTGCAAGGTCTTAACTGAGCATCTCTCCAGCTCCTTCAATACTGGGTCAATTTCTTTCTACTGTACTATGAAAGCAAGGCTGAGACAGCACACATGTAAATAAAAATCTAGTTTCACAATACCTGCCTCACTTATCTCATGAAACTGTAAGCAGGAGCTGGCTATCCTGGAATTATAGCAGTGAATAATTGAATACTAATTTGAAAATTGTTCTGAAACCTTAATTTCATCTAATCTACTGTTATCAGTAATTCAATTGTCTAATGCTCAAGGGAATATTAACTGTAAAAAGTTATAGTCAGTAACCCCTTAAACTGTAGGAACTGTAGAACTGTGTGGATAGTGGATGTTAAATCACACGTAAAAGAAAATAAAGACCCGTCATGCCTATGGGCAGCTCCCAGAATACACTGGTCCATAGAAGTCAGAGGAAGGACAGTGACACAGAACCCTAGGCCAAGGTCTGACTAGAATTTAAACATCCAAACACTCAATATGAAATCACTGACACCAAAAGTATCTATCTGCTGCTCATTCAACTAACATAACAGCGTAGAGATTCAACAGAACTCAGATCAACTAACACAACAGAACTCAGATACAGAGAACAAAATGGCACCGTTTTTTGGAAGTTTTCCGGGTGGCCCTGTTTAGTACACTGAAATCTTAAACTAGGGTCACAGCAGGAACCGAATGGACAGTTGTGGGAAAGGCACAAGAACACAGAACTTGGTCAGAAGCTTCATCCTTTCTAATTCAATTCCTTACACAGTGTCGCAGGTCTGTTCTTCTAGCACTGAAGTGGTAGCACCAGAAGGCAGGTGTACTGAGCTACAACTGTTCATGAAAAGGTACTCACAATAAATATGAACACAAAAATCAATAAAACTTCTTTAAAACAGTTAAGTTGAAAAAAAAGTTTTACAGCACTAAAATTTCAAACAAAATTTAATTTAAGGTTTTTTTCATGTGTTTATGCTTAGTTATATTAGTTTCTTTTCCCTTCACAAACCTGCAAGCAAATGTTTTAAAGGAGTCTGTCAAACCAGAAGCCTAATAGTCATGTACCATGAACAGACGAATCTGTAGGGGAAGAACAGAAAGCTAGTTTGACAACTTGGTAGGGTGTTATAACAAAGCTGTTTCTGATGTAATATTCTGAAACAATAAAGTGGTGCAGGAGAATTGTCTGTATTCTGTCAATCATGTTTTAAATAAACGCTGATTGGCCAGGCAGGAAGTTAGGCGGGTCAACCAGACAGGAAGTAGAGTCTGGGTGATGGGAACAGGAGAATTCTAGGAAGGAGGAAGCCCATTCCTCCCACTCCTGCCCAGACCACCAAAGAAGCAGGATGTGCCCTGCCCCACTGAAAAAGGTACTGAACCATGTGGCTAACATAGACTAGAGTAATGGGCTAACATAAGTTACAAGAGCTAATATGAAGCCTGAGCTAATGGGCCAATCAGTTTATAATTAATGCAGACTCTGTGTGATTTTCTTTGGGGCTTACCAGTTGTGGAAACTGGGATGAAAACCCCAACGAGCAGGCCCCTTGTGTTACAACAAAGGGCTAACGATGACTGCAAAACAAATATATCTGTCATTTTAAACAAGTCTGAACCTAAATTACAAAAATATACTAATTCACCCAAAATTATGATGTTTTTAAAAGCTTTAATGCCTGCTTGCCATTCCCCCCACTTGCTGTAGTTTTGTTGAGACAGGGACTGGGGTAGCTCAGGTTGGTTTCTGACCTATGTAGCCAGGGTTGATCTGGAATATTTGATCTTCCTTGAAGGAGGCCGCTAGTTAGTTCTTAGCCGCTTAGCCCGGAAATAATCACACAGAAACTGTATTATTTAAATCACTGCTTGGCCCATTAGCTCTGGCTTCTTATTGGCTAACTATTACATCTTAATTTAATCCATCTCCATTAATCTGTGCACCACCACGAGGTCGTGGCCTACCCGCAAAGTTTCAGCAGGTCTGAGGACTCCATGGTTTCTCCCTGACTCCGCCTCCTTTCTCCCAGCATCCAATTTAGTCCCCTCCCAGCTTTGTTCCCCTATAGCTCTGATACAGGCCCAAAGCAGTTCCTTTATTAACCAATGATGTTCACAGCATATATACAGAGGGGAATCCCATATCATCTCCTAACTACTGAGATAACAGTCATCACCAGGCTATGTGTACACTTTTAGAAATCTTAAGTAAAGTTGTAACAAGAATCCAAGTATTGTGTCAGAGAGATTTGGAAACTGGATTGAATTCAATGCCCCTGGTCAACATGGTAGAAGGCAAGAACCAACTCCTGCACGCTATCCTGTGATTTCTCCATGGGCACTGTGACAGACAATCATTTACACACACACACACACACACACACACACACACACACACATATATATAAAAGAATCCCAATGCAAGCAAAAGTACACACAAAAAAGTACTTTGAAAAACCAGGAGTTCAAGTTGAAAACTTCAGTCTTTTAATCATTAGCCATCTTTGTAAGCTGGTACAACAGCTACCACCTTCTTAGAAAAAGAAAAGCACGAGGAGCCATGGGTGTAGGTCAGTGGAACAGCGGCGATCTGTAGCGTGATGATAAGTCCGGGCATACAGTAAAGTTCGCAGGGAATTTTGTCTATAACCGGGAAGAAATCGCCAAATTTTCACGCCAAATTCAAATCCCCGTCTTATTTTCTGATTCTGCGGTTTAAATATCACAAACTGACCTTTCATTTTCAGCTGTTGGCTTCGTCTTCAGTGATTATGCAAAACGATGAAATAAAAATTTAAACTTAAGATTAACTAGTACACGTTTTGGAAAAGTCGGTTTTAAATGAATTCTGGCCAATAACGGCACTGCAAAGTATCCATATTCTGAAAAGAATTACTAATCTGACATCCCATCCTGAGAAAACCCCATCTTTTGAGGTTTCACTTTCTCCATCCTTGTGATTTTTTTTTTAAACGGCGCTTTTGAAAGCTTCCCCAACCCTTGTCACCTGAGTAAAAATGATCCCTTGTTCTGCTTCTAACGCGCAACTATCTTTCAACAACAAAGTCAATTACTAAGTGGCGTCGAAAACGGACGGGTTCCCTTCCTTTTTTTTTTTTTTTTTTCCATGAATGCACAAGCCATTTCAAAGTCGACGGACGCCCGGGAGGCGTGCGGGAGCCGCGGAGCCGAGCCGCGGTACTAGGAGCGGCGGACTCCACCTCGCGTCCTCCGAGCTCCGCCGCACAGCCCAGCCGGGCCCGGCTCCGGGCGCGCAGCGATGCGGAGCCCCGCCGCCTCGGCAAGGCCTGCAGCCCCAGCCCGGCACTCCGGAGGCTGCCGGGGACCACGGGCAGGGCTCCGAGGACAGAGACGACCCGATGCGGCCGGGAGCCGGCGCCGCGCTCTGCCGCCAGGCAGCGGGCAGCCCGCTAGGCCGCGAAGCCGGGGGTCGCCGCACGTACTCACCAAATCTGGAACTTGAGCAGCGGCCCCGTGGCGTACTGCATCTTTAATCTCTTGCTGGGCACGCCGCCCAGGTTGGCAGAGGCCTCGCTGCGGACCACCGCCGACGCCGCCACCAGGACAAGCAGCAGAAGCCTCATCTTCGTGGAGACAGGCGCTCAAGCCGGCCGCCTTCAGACCGAGACTGCAGCCAGCACCAAAACCTAGCCGCGAACCGCTCCCCACTGCGCAGGCGCGCTCCGCCAAGGTCGGCTAGGGAAACCGGGCTGCGCCTGCGCAGGCGGCGCCCGCGCCCATTGTGGGAAGGAGAGCTGTGACCTGTTTGGCTTCCTTGATCCACCACCATCTTGGATGTGTGCAAACGCTAAGGGTCCAAGGGAGAGAGGGAGAAATTTTGCTGGTGAGATATAAAGAGGGCCGGTAATTGTTTCACTTGGCAGATATGAGTTCTACATTCTCCCCATTTTTTTTTTTTTTTAAAAAAAGACATTCTCATACAGCCCAGACTTTGCTTCGATGTTGACAGCTAGAAGCCTTGGACACCTGATTCTCCTGCCTCAGCTCCTCAGTCTTTGGATTACAGGCCTGCTTATCATCATCGGTATTATTAGGGGTTGAACAGTTGATTTGAACATGCTAGGCCTGGACTGTACTACTGAGCTACACCTCCCAGTTCTTCTACATCCAAGGGCACGCCCAAATGGGTTTTTTTGGTTTGGTTTGGTTTTTGGTTTTTTGAGACAGGGTTCCTCTGTAGCTTTGGAGCCTGTCCTGAAACTAGCTCTTGTGGACCAGGCTGACCTCGAACTCACAGAGATCCGCCTGCCTCTGCCACCCCCAAGTGCTGGGATTAAAGGCGTGCACCACCACCGCCCAGCTACACCCAAATGTTCAATGACTTTTCCTTTACTCAATACTGACCTAAAAGAATTGAAAACAAATTTTATGTTTCCGGTAAGATGATTACATCTGTTCCAAGATGCAGTTTGATCATCACGGACAATTGGCTTCATTTTGGGGTTGTGGTGATGGTTTGTCCTACAAGGTTCCTGTCGCTTTTGATGTTGGGCCTTTATCATAAAGATGTATATTGCTTAGTCGTGTCGCTCCTGGACTCCAAGGTATCTGCAAGTTAGGACCACTTCTGGGGGCCTTCCTTTGCCGTTGTAGGAGGACATTTTACATAAAATCGTACTATTCCTTTCGGCGTCTTTTCAGAGAAATGTGTCACCTTGCAGAATGTATGCTGGTAGGAAAGAAATTGTTGGGTATAAGATGCTCAGTTGTAGTAGGAAGCGGTGTGTGTGAGGGGCCTTTTGTTTGTCCCAGCCGCCCCGCTGCTCATTACTGGTAGTATAACTGTGGACATTCTCTTGATGGGGCATGGTGGCCCACGCTTTTCAACGCAACACTCAGGAGGCAGGTGGATCAGAACAGCCAGAGCTACAGAGAGAAACTTTATCTCAATAAACAACAGAACAAAAAATTGTGGACATTATCTGAAATTCATTGCTGGGCAACTTTTACTGAAACAATTATTAACCAATACTTACGCTGGAATATACAATTTAGTTCCATAAGTCACAATCTCAAGGATATTTTAATAGTGGGGAAAATGCTTTTCGTATCATTTCAGTGGGAAATGGAGGATATAGCATTCTATTTAGGGTATCCCTTTATGTGTCTCAACCTCCATCAGCAAGCAGGTCAGAGTTTTCACTTTGAGAGCAGTCAAAGTTTGTATCTTCCTCCTTATTTTTTCTATATCTCCTTCCCTCCCCCAAACAATGGATATATTACTTTTCTATTATCACAAATATATTCTCCATTATTTAAAATGAGGATGGGGTAGGGAACGCAAAATCATCCTTAGGAATCTAATAAAATCCTTGCTAGTTTTTCTTTGATTTAAATGATTTAGGTTGTCCTGAATCTATATAGCCAGGCTGTCCTAAAGCTCGAGACTCTCCTGCATCTGCTTCCCAAGTGATGGAATTACATATGTTTCTTTTCCTTTCTGCTTGAGACAGGGTCTGGTATAACCCAGGCTGGGTTCAAGCGACCTGTATAGCATAGCCTCCAACTGCTGGTGGTCTTGCCTCATGTCCCAGTTCAGGGATTATGTGTGCATGGCAAGGCCAATGAGAAGAAAAGACAGACGAGAGTATGCCCGATGGTCGGTGAGCCCCAAGATTCATCTGCCTTTGCTTCCCTATGGCTGAGATTGTCTAAAATAATCACACCCAGGACTGGAGAGATGGCTCAGTGGTTAAGAGGACTGGCTGTCTTTCCAAAGGACATGATTTCCATTCACAGCATCCACATGGTGGCTACCAATTGTCTATAACTCCAGCTCCAGGGGATCCAACTCCCTCTTCAGAGTCATGCATACTATTGTAAGTAAAACACCCATAAAATAGAGATAATAAACCTCCAAAAATTAACCTCATCTACTTTTTTTTTTTTTTTTTGAGACTGAGTCTATGTAGCTATGTCTGTCTTGGAACTCACTATCTGGACCAGGGCGCCTCAAACTCAGAGATTCACCTGTTTCTTCCTACTGAGTTAAAGATAAATTCCACTATGCCTGGCTTTTTTTTTTAAATATTTATTTATGGTGTATGTGTGTGTACTTGTGTGCACCATGCAAGTGTGGAAGTCAGAGAACAACTTTTGGGATTGGGTCTCTCCTTCCACGTTGTGACTTCTGTGAATTAAACAGATTGTCAGGCTTAACCCCTGAGCCACTTCACCAGCACCAACAAGGACCACATTCTGGGACTGAGCACTTTATCAACAAAGCCATCTCCCTGGTCTCTACTTCCTTAGTGCTGGGATTAAAGGTATGTGACTCCTGCATACTGGATTAAAGGTGTGAGTTGCCACCACCAGGCTGTGTTTCTCTTTGAGCCTGGAGAGATTACCCAGGATGGCCTTGAACTCAGAGGTTAAATTTTGCCCTCTCCCAAGTGCTGGGGATTAATCACTGCCTAGTTTAGCTCTACACTCTGATCTTCAGGCAAGCTTTATTTGTTAAAACACAAACAAAGTATCACTACAATCACTCTATAACAATAGTCTCATTTCCCCAATAAAAAGACACAATGGATTCTGAAACAGGATCCATCCTTCTGCCACAGCCCCCCCCCCAAAAAAAAAACACCTCAACATCAAGAAAAGACATCAAGGTAAAAGATCTAAAAATATATCTTCTTAATAAATGGACCTAAGAAACAAGCTGGTATGGCCATTTGAATATGTGACAAAATAGCCTTAAAAAATAATCTGAAAAAATAAAGAAGTCATAAAAGTCTCCAAACAAACAAACAAACAAAAACCCAACCCCAGGACCAGATGGTTTTAGCACAGGATTCTTCCAGACTTTCAAAGAAGTTTTAATGCCAATATACCTCAAATTATTTCACAAAATAAAACCAGAAAGAATATATAAGTGACCCTAAAATTTCCACCAGGAAACTCCTACAGATAATAAACACTTTTAGCAAAGTAGCTGGATACAAAATTAACTCACAAAAATCAGTAGCCTTCCTATATACAAATGACAAACTCACTGAGAACAGAAATAACACCTTTCACAATAGCATCAAATAATAAAAAAAATCTTGAGGGTAATTCTAACCAAGAAAGTGAAAGATGTGTATAAGAACTTCAAGTCTTTGAAAAAAGAAATTAAACAAGATATCAGAAGATGGAAAGATCTCCCATGCTCATGGATCAGTAGGATTACCACAATAAAAATGCCCATCCTACCAAAAGCAACCTACAAATTCAATGCAATCCCCTTCAAAATGCCAACACAATTCTTCACAGATCTTGAAAGGACAATTCTCAGCTTCAAATGGAAGCACAAAAAGAATTCAGGGTAGCTAAAACAACCCAGAACAATTAAAAAAAAAAACTGCTGGAGGTACACCATTCCTAATTTCAAGTTTTGCTACAAGGTATAGCAATAAAAGCAGCATGGTATTGGCAAAAAAAAAAAAAAAAAAAAACACCAAAAAATCAGAAACATTGATCAGTGGAATCAAATTGAAGACCCAGATATAAATCCACATACCTATGGACACCTGAAAGACACACTGGAAAAAAGACAGAATCTTTAATAAATGATGTTGGTTGTACTGGAGATTTGCATGTGGAAGAATGCAAACAGACACATACTTATCACCCTGCATGCACAAAACTCAACTCCAAGTGGATCAAAGACCTCAACATAAAACAGATACACTGAACCTGAGAAAAGAGAAAACGGGGAATAGTCTTGAACTCATTAGCACAGAAAAAAAAAATTGAATAGAACACCATTATCACAGGCACTAAGATCAACAATTAATAAATAGAACCTCATGAAACTGATAAGCTTCTGAAAGGCAAAGATTACAATTATTAAGATAAAACAGCATCCTACAGAATGGAAAAAGATTTTTATCAACTCCATCTTCATTAGAGGATATATATCTAAAATATATAAAGGACCCAAGAAACCAGATATCAAAATATAATAATTGTAATACGAGCTGGTAATAGTGTCGAAAGCCTTTAATCCCAGCACTAGGGAGGCAGAGGCAGGTGGATCGCGTTGAGTTTGAGGCCAGCCTGGTCTGCAGAATGAGTTGCAGGACAGCCAGAGCTACACGGTAAGCATAGTGAGACCCTGTCTTGAGCTTTTCCCCAACAGAAAATAAAAAGCCCACAAATCTAAACAGAGAATTCTCAATAGAGGAAAATTCAAATGTCTGAGAACAAGGTAAGCAAATATTCAACATCCTTAGTCACCAGAGAGATGCAAAGCAAAGCAAAACTACTTTGAGGTTTCATCTTACACCTGTCAAAATAGCTACAATCAACAACACAAGTGACAGCTCCTGCTGATGAGGATGTGGAACAAGGGGAACCATCCATTGCTGGTGGGAAGTCCTTCTGTATATGTGCTGCTTTTATTGGTTAATGAATAAAGCAGCTTTTGGCCAATGCTTAACAGAGTAAAGCCAGGAGGGAAATACGAGCAGAGACGTAGAGAGTAGGCAGAGTCAAGAAGATACCATGTAGCTGCAGGAGACAGATGCCAGAACCTTACAGGTAAACCTTGTGGTAAAATATAAAATAATAGAGATGGGTTAGTTTAAGATAAGAGCTAGCCGATAAGAAACGTGAGCTAATAGGCCAACCAGTGTTGTAATAATATAGGTTCTGTGTGATTATTTCGGGTCTGGGAAGCTGGAAATGAACAAGTAGCCTCTGACTATAATACACCACTATGGAAATCAGTTTGGCAGTTCCTCAGGAAGATCAGAATCCATCTACTTCAAGATCTAACTATAGAACTCTTGGGCATAAACCCAAAGGATGCTCCACCCTCTCACAGAGACTCTGGATCAACCATGTTCTTTGCTGCTCTATTCAGAAGAGCCAAAACTGGAAACAACCTAGATGTCCCTAAACTGAAGAATGGATAAAGAAAACGTGGTACGTTAACACAATGAAGTATTATGCAGTTGTTTTTTAAAAAAATCATAAAATTTATAGGCAAATGGATGGGAATAGAAATCATCCTGTGTGATAGCCCAGACCCCACAAGACCAATATTTGATTTTATGTTGATATTAGCTGTTAAATCATTGGCAACCAAGCTATAATTGATAGAACCATAGAGTGTAGATATAAGAGTAAGGAACTACAGGGAACAGATAGCTCCTGTTAGGATAAGGAAATTAGATATAGATAGATAGATAGATAGATAGATAGATAGATAGATAGATAGATAGATAGATAGATAGACAGATAGATAGATATGGATGGGTGGATGATGGGGTGGCTAGAATGGGAGGATTTAGAGGGGAACAAGTAGGTAAAGAGGGCTGTAGGAAAGAATAAGGGGAGAGAAGCTAAAATTACGGGGCATTTGAGGGATAGTGCAGAAATCTAACACAGTAGAAACTTCCTAAAATATACAAATGCATCAATTCTTCCTGAATGAAATCTCCAAATACTGGCAGAGACAGAGCCCAGCTGCCCAGATGAAGCTTCCAGTACCGGGATTGGGTTACATCTAATTGAGCTGTTGGCCAAAAAAATCTCCACAGGAATCCCCAAATAGCCCAGAGTATTGCCAGGACTATGGGTTGCCCTCTACAAACTGACAGCAAGGCCCCAGAGCTGAAGACAACACCTACACAACTCACTGACCATGGAGATGTTGAGCTGGTGCCCACATAGAACCTTCATCCCTATGCTCTAGTGTCTTGGGTACAGTAAGATACTCTGCAGGCTTCCAAAAAGAGAAATAGAAATACAAAACCAGTCACAAACCTTTGATCTATAAAAGTATATACTACCTGCAAGACATGCTAGAGCAATGGTGGCACAAATTTGTGGAGTAATCAACAGATGATTGATTTGACTTAAGACCCAATCTACAAGATAGAACCCACACCCATCACTGCTTGGGTGACCAAGAATCTGACACTGGATGGCCCAGGGACCTAGAATAAAACCAAATACTGGTCTAAAGGGAAAAAAAGACCAAAAAATATAGAGCTATAATGACTCCTAATGATATTCTGCTATACCATAGATCAGTGTCTTGTTCAGCCATCGTCAGAGAGAGATGCTTTCTCCTGCAGCAGATGGGAATACAGACACACAGCCAGACATTATGTAATGAGTTAAGAGACCTTGAAACACATAGACCTAAATGGGAGGTCTCCATCAAATCCCTCTCCTCAGAGCTCAGGGAACCCTGGGGAAGTTGAGGAAGAAAAGGTTTAAGAGCCAGAGAGGATGGAGGACACAAGAAAAGAAAGCCGTCTAAATCAACATGAGCAAAGCTCCTGTAACTCAGGACAGAAGCAGCACAGCCTGTACAGGTCTGCACCAGTCCTCTCCGTTTATATAATGGACGGCTTCCAGGTTAGTGTTTTTATGGGATTCTGTACTGGGTCTGATTCTTGTGCCTTTTCCTGCATTCTTCTCCTTCTATTGGTTTGTCTTGTCTAACTTTGATGTGATTAATTTTTGTTTTTATCTTTTTATTTAAGAAAATCAACAAATGGAGAAAAACCTAGGCACTAGGATAAAGACTTAACAGCTGAAGTACCCTACCCCACCTGCTGGGAAAGGGAAACCAACGTTTCCAATGGAGTAACTAACACTGGGTATTTCAACCATTCCAGGGCAGGCCTCATGTTCAACAGCTGACCAACACCTAACGACTCCAGTTTTCTTGTGTACTTTTGATTATAGTTTGGTGGGGGGTTTTTTTGTTTTGTTTTGTTTTTTGGTTGCTGTTTTATTTTCTTGGTTTTGGGTTTTTGAGAAATAATTTAAAGTTGGGTGGATAGGGAGGGGGAGAGGGGAAGAATGTGATCAAGATCCGTTTAAATTTTAAAATAACTTTAAACAATAAAAACATAGTAAAGAAAAAATTGACTGGCACACAAATGCTTACCAATGACACCCTCGGCTCTAAGATTCCAATAGCTAAAGCAAAGCACTTACACAGAATTGAGAAGGTGTAGCATGAGGCATAATACTTTTGACATGCCTAGATGAAAACAAGAAATATCTGGGATGGGCAAGATAGCTCAGTGTGTAAAGGTGCTTGCTGCCAAGTCTGATGACCTGAGTTTGATGCCCAGGAACCACATAGTGGAAGGAGAGAACCAACTCTCAACATCTGTTCTGACTTCTACACACATGCCTGGCGCACATGCACACACTTAATTAAATAATATAAAACTAATAAAAGTACTTACTGGTAGGCTAGTAATACTCCATATGAATATTACTAAATATTGAATGCGTATAGCAGTTTACTGGCCACGTCTTTTCTATTCTAGGTCTTGGGATTGCTTTATTCCCATAGAACAACTTGCAAATGTACAAGTAAACAGACTACAAATAATGAATGTCCAAATGACACATGTATCCCTTTGTAACCTACACTATATCTAATAAACACCCGAGGAACTGCTGCATAAAACCTAAAAGAAGGGGGAAGGTTATTGCTTATAGACCAGATTTGACTTTATGGTGTTGATGGCTGAGGATGACAGAGAACAGGGCACCTGATACAGGCTTGCTCTACTCCTCCTTCTCCCCTACAGGAGAACACTCACCCTACAACTTGGTTAAAATTAGCATAGCATGTCACAATCATCCCTATCATTTTACTACTCACAAACTGTGTTGGTTTGAATGAGAAGGGCCCTCAAAGGCTCATATATTTGAATGTTTGCTTTCCAGTTGGAGGAATTGTTTGGGAAGGATTAGGAAGTGTCACTGTGAGTGGGCTCTGAGGTTTCAGAAGCCCACAGGAAGCCCGCTCTGTCTCTTGGCCTGAACCTTAGGATCAGATCTGTGCTGCTCTACTGCTGGAGCAGCCACGCATGCCTGCCTGCTGCCACGCTCCCCACTATGACAGTGACATCCCCCGGAAACTGTAAGCAAGCCCTCAATAAATGCTTGCTTTCTCAGTTGCCTTGGCCATATGCTTCATCACAGCCTTAGTTACATCCTACAGAAGACTTACGACGACACAAACTCTTGCCAGCGTGCCTAGCTTTGGATACTCATAACCAACATATTTACGTTAAACTGTTTGAAACCCCACTTGATAAAAACTTAGTAGCCTTGTCCTTTCTAGTACCTTACTAACTCAAGATGCACATAATGCAGAAATGACCATCAAGCAGCAGTGAAGGAAATCCCCAATCCAAAGCAAACCCAGTTCTAGTATAGAGATGAACGCCTCTGCTTCGTTAGTAAGCACGCGCGTACACGTGCCTGAGTTTCAACACTAAATGTGCATCAGTGTGAATGTTTCTACCTGCTACACTGCACATGACAGATCGTGATAATTACAGATGACAGAGAGTACTGATATGGAATAAGCTCCATGATATTTTAAGACAAAAGGGGCACAAAGGGGACTTACTGACCATTTCCTTCTTTTTCATTGTTTCTGACCTCAAACTTGTGATACTCCTTCCTCATCCCCTACCCCACACCCCTGAGCTCTGGGATTACAGGTATATGACATTACACTTGGCACAGAATAACTTTTATATCCCATCATTTCTTTAAAATATACATGAACATATATATCTGAATGTACATACTTTGTACCTTTAAAACATAAGAAACTGATGAATGTTGCTACAGAATATAGGCAAAAGACGTGCTTTCATTTTATGCTTTCTTCCCCTGACTTCCTAAAAATGTGTACATGTGTACTTTCTTTTTTTTATTTTATTTTATTTTATTTTGGTTTTTCGAGACAGGGTTTCTCTGTGGCTTTGGAGCCTGTCCTGGAACTAGTTCTGTAGACCAGGCTGGTCTCAAACTCAGAGATCTGCCTGTCTCTGCCTCCCGAGTGCTGGGATTAAAGGCGTGCGCCACCATCGCCGGCACATGTGTACTTTCTAAAGAAATAGAAAAATTAGTACTCTCATGATGACTCAGTGGGTAAGGGTCTTGTTGCCAAGCCCGACAACCTGAGCTGATGCCGAGAAACCACATGGCAGGAGAACCGACTTCTACAGATTGTCTTCTGACCTCCATGTGTGAGCCACGGCACACGCCACCCACCAACACACCCACCTAAACATCCAATAAACAAATGTTTAAAACAACAACAAAAATCTTCAAAAAGTCAAATAGAGAAATAGCCAAAGGAAAAACAATTTACTAAAATATGAACAACTGACAAATTTGGCAAAAAACACATAAATGCATCCCTAATAAAAAATAGATGTAACCAATAACAAAAAAAATATCATTTTTAGTTTATTAATCTGGCAAAAATTCAAAGCCCTTTTACAGTCAATACCAATAAAGGTGAATAACTTTACTGGTGGATGAAGAAATTATCAGTGTTTATAAAAGTAAGAGTGAGCACAGTTCAGGACCAGACAGTCACCGCCCTCGGGACACCAGCAGTGTGCCACAGGAACCTAGCGCATGCGCTCTGGAGTCAGAGTACTTCTGTTCAACTCCACTTCCCACACACTACCAGGTTGCTTTCTTTTTAAAATATTTATTTTTATTTTAAGTGTATGGGTGTTTTGCCTGCATGTATAACTGTACATGCCTGGTGCCTGTGGAGGCCAGAAGGAGGCGTCAGATCCCCTGGAACTGGAGTTACAGACATGGCTGCAGGTGGTGCTGGAACTCTAACTTGGATCCAGTGTCCTTATCTGAGCAGCCATCTCTCCAGCCCCTAAAGATTTCTTACTTTCTGGACTTAAGTTTCTTTACTTATAAAATAGACATGATAGCAACATACACTTCATATTTTGTTGTAAGAATAATATATCCTGTAAATTTATAATAAAGAACTTCTTAACTTGAAGGCAAAAATAAATTTAAAATGTCTTTATTTATTTATATAGGAAATTCTGTTACCTATTTTAAAAAAATGTCTGTCAATTTGTCAAGCTCATCTTAAAGAAACCATCTCTTTATCACATACTGACATGATACAGGATGTAGATGTCAAAGTCAACTTGATAGACATCATTAAATAATCACACATATGCAGCCATGGATAAACAGTTAACAACACACACTGATGTTAAAGGTGGGCATGTAGAGATTCCATCAATACCATGGGATTAACAAACGTGCTTCCTGCCAACAAATTGCTTTCTGTGAATCTTCACACTCCCAATTCCAAGTCTTCAAGCTCCTGGAGAAGGGCTGTCTCTTTTTGAATTTTCTCCAACTACAAACATTTCAAACAATAAAGTTATTAAATAGAAAATAATTATTGGATCTGTAACCTAACAGTATGAAGGACAAAATTTAGAGATGGAATATTCTTACACTTTATCAGACCCACTGCATAGAGCTGTCATACTGTCATTCCAGCTCAAGATTCCCTGCATCTGCTTGTGCTTCAGAGTACTGAGAACAAGGGGAGGGAGACGGCAAGCAGGACAGACGGGGGAGCCCACTATTTACCTGCAGCTGTCATTACTTTGTATTACAGAGACTCCACTAGGATACCCCTTAGGAACGTGACTCATTCACCGTGATCTAGGGCAGCTTCTCCTACCACAGACAAAACTTTAAGAGTAGCAGAAAGAAATTTAAAAAGTATTAAAAGGAATTTCACAAGCAGTTTCCCAGACAAGTTCGTCAGTTCTGCGCTTTTCTCCTGACTGAGTAATGGCTCACACTCATGGGGGGGAGGGGGGGTATACTGATGAGTCCACCGGCAAGTGAAGCCTTACCTGATTTTTCTCTAGCTGCTTCCCAGCGGCTGCCTGCTCTTTCAGCTGCTCTATTGCTTTTAGTTTCTGTGAAATCAAATACAGGGAAGGAGAAAGAAGAAAAGTTACTTTCTAAAGCAATTCTCCCCCACACTCCCACACCCGGGTTTCTCTGTATATTTTAGGCTATCCTGGAACTCACTCTGGAGACCAGACTGGCTTCAGACTCACAGAGATTCACCTGCCTCTACCTTTTGAGTGCTGGAATTAAAGGTGTATGCCACTATGCCCAGCTAATGCAAATTATTTTATCAACAACAATCGTACTTCATTTCTTTCAGAGACAGTCTATTAAAAATGCTAGGACAAGCCAGGTGGTCATGGCACACACCTTTAATCCCAACACCTGGTAGGCAGAGGCAGGCGCCATCTCTGTGAGCTTGAGGCTAGCCTAGTCTGCAGAGTGAGTTCCAGGACAGCCAGAGCTGTTATATAAAGAAATTCTGTCCCAAAAATCAAAAACAACAAGAAAAAAAAAAGTTAGGATAAATTCTTTTTAAAAGTTAAATATAGCCGGGCGGTGGTGGTGCACGCCTTTAATCCCAGCACTCGGGAGGCAGAGGCAGGCAGATCTCTGGAAGTTCGAGGCCAGCCTGGTCTACAAGAGCTAGTTCCGGGACAGGCACCAAAGCTACAGAGAAACCCTGTCTTGAAAAACCAAAAAAAAAAAAAAAAAAAAGTTAAATATAAAATTATGTTAAAAACGTGGGATTAGGCAAACTAGGTTTTTGCAAGATTTTGGTTTTTTTTACTTGTTCTGTGTGTAGGTGTCTAAGCTGTGGTGTCTGCTTTCCCCCTCTGTCACCTCTCCGGGAGTGCTGAGATCAGACCTGGACTGTGAGGTTTGCACAGCAAGTTTTCAGTGATGTTGTGAGTGTGCGGGTATGGCTTCACAGCTACAACACAGGTGTCAGCATCTAATTCAACACTGCACAGTGGCAGGACAATGTCTCTGGACTTAGGAGAAGTCTTTCCCCCAAACACTGTAAGTTCCCTTCTCTGTGTGTGTGTGTGTTCATGTTATAAGCTGGAATAAAGTACTTGTCCCCATCTAACTCGAAGGGAGCCACTGAAAGCTGAGGACAGGATTCAGGGCTGGGGATGCAGCTCAGCAGAGCAGCACTTGCTTAGCATCTGTGAGCCCTGGGCTCACTCTCCAGCCCACAGCGATGACAATAAGAAACACCTTTACTACACAGATGTCTGTTGTTCCTTATTCAAAATTAACAGACTAAGCAGCTTCAGTCGCTAAAGCATGTGTGACTGGAACTGACTTGTGATTCATGGAAACAAAGGAACAATGAGAACTGTTACCGACTCTAACCCCACTGAGCGCCTGAGTTCCACTCTTAATGATGCTCTTCTCACAAACAAGCCTCCAGATGTACATACCTATTCTTCATTTAGTCTCTCACCTTCTTAAGATTCTTAATTTTTTTGTCTACTTCAGGATCTCCCGAAGCAGACTGGGCAATAGTGTTCCGTGGTGCACTCTGAGGGACAGGAGTAGGAGCCACATCACTTCTTGCTTCCTAAGGGGAAACACATTTACACAGCTATTTCCTCTCAGTCTGTGTGAGACAGCCGAGTGGGTAAAGGTGCTTGGCAACAAGCCCGACAGCCAGAGTTCAGTTCCTGGGACCCACATGCTGGAGGGAGACCACAGCACACGTGTGGTCAGAGGACAACCTGTAGGCATTGGTTCCTTCAACTGTGTGGTCCCAGGGGTCCTGAATCTGACCAATTAAAACACATTTCTAGAGGTGTAATATATATATACAAATATATATGTATTATATATATATATATATTATACTAACTATATAGTATATATAATATACTAAAATATGAAATTCTTTTTATCATTTTAGATTCATATATTAATGGTTTGGTCCCCAAGGTAGTGCTACTAAGAGGTGGGCCTAATGGAAGGGAATGCTCTTGAGAGCACAGTGGAACTACAGCTGTATCTTACTCCACAACAGGTTTTTGCCCTGATCTGCTATACAAGCCCAAGGCAATAAAGAGAATAAAATGAATTACAAAGAGATGAAGCTGTAGGCCAAAGGCAGATCACTTGCCCACCATCTGCAAAGCCCTAGGTTCAGTCCCTAGCACCACTAAAAGCAGACACAGTGGTATACACTCATCCTCAACAGTTAGGAGGATGAGGAAGAAGGATCATGACTTGAATGTCAGCTACGCACTACAAGACAAGAACCTGTTACAGAACCATACAAACAAAATCCTGTGAGTCAAAATAAATCTTCTATCTTTACAACTTTATTAGCCAGAAGCCCGCTGTAGTGAAAGAGGTTAGCAGTTACCTAGTAAAGATATAGATACTAACAGATACCGACTCAGAGGCAGGCACAAGAGAAAGCTACCTGGCTACGGACATCTAATTCCACCTACATTTTCTCACATCACAATCACATCTTTAGGAACGTAATTGTTAACATGTCAGGGGTTAAAGCTAGATCAAGTAGCTTTTGGCTTGGTTTTGAAGAGCTCATTACTCCAAATACCTGTTTTGCAGCTTTTTTAGCTTCATGCTTCCTTTGATTTTTAAGGGCTGTTTTTGATAACGGCTTGTCACTTCCTGGATGTGGTTTCATATTCTGGGGAGGTTCATCTTCATGCTATGGAAAATGTAAAACAAGCACTTCTGAAATGGAGTCCAATAGCAAATTAAGTACCTTAACTAGTCTAGGACAATTTTATCAGAATTGTTTAAGAAAACTGGCATGGAATGTTTCAAATCTCTTAATAGTGTTCTAAATAAGGGCCTTCCTATTAGCTGATATGTATCTTCTACACAAAGTCCAGGCAAAATTCACTTTGGTTTATAGAAACAATGAAATTTGCCTCAGGAATACTAGAGACGTGTAGTTCTCATGAAACCTGAGTAACAACAGCTTCTCTGTGGGGTTTTGATGTGATTAATAACACTGCGAAGCAACAACCTCATTTGTTTTCTTCACAACAAGAATCATGTTACAGCTCTTTACTGGGAAAGTTAAGTTGAAAGGTTAAGCATTGTTGAAACAGGCTATCTCAATGGGATTTGAGAGGCTTTGAGATTTTTTTAGTCAAGAAAGAAGGATGTAGTTTTCCTTTTGTGCAAGCCAGGAAAAAGATAAGCAGTTTTATTCTTTGAACGTGTTATCTAATTCTCTGGGTACCAGTTTATTCAGTCCCTTTCAAAGGAACATCCAGCTAGGGTGTGACTCCACTTCTCTAATAACCTCAAGAACATGGAGTTCATGCTCAGATATTCTTTATTAATTTCAACACAGAAATTCAGACCACTGATCAATGTTCTTCTCAGCGCTGAAATACAGTTTGAAAGTACATGTGAATCTAACCAACATTCAAGAAATGTGAGGAACTAATGGCCTGAGGATAATAAATGTGTTTTCACAAACCAGAAGGAAAGGGCTGTAGAGTTTCACACAAAATCACTTTCTCCTGTGCTATAACTTACCAGTTTGAATTGGTGACTGGTTTATTTCTTACTGGTGAAAATGCTATGAAAGCCCCAAAGGGGAGGAGGTAACAACTCCCACCCTATCACCAAGGCTCAGGCAACATTACAGATGAGGAGTTTAAAAGAATGTAAGGGGTGGAGGATAGGGAGAAGCTGTAAAATACTGTCTTCTCGTTAGAGGTGGCTCTTACGTTTCACAGCAGTTGGGGTTAGCTGATATGATCAAGCCAGCCAAATTCTGACATAGATTTGTCATATGTCATTTGACATACTAAGGCCACAGCCCGTACTGAAGAATTATTGGTAAGTGAGAGTTGGGAGAAGCAGAATAATTGCTTTTAAGGATATGGCCATGGGTAAGACTCCCATTTGCCAAAAGATGGCCCCATACCCACGCACAAACGGACAGCACTGAATGGACTTACAGGGAGGGATTATGAGGACAGTTGGGGAGATAGAGAGTAGATATGATCATATTTAATTGCATATGTATGTGAAATTCAAGAATAAAAAATTGTTTTTAAACTGTAAACCCTCTTAAATTAACCTTGCAGCCAGCTTAATATATGAGTTGATCAGAATCTTCATCTTCTGTGGGCCTAACAGAGCTCTCTGGAGTGTATTTTAAGCAGGTACTAAGCAACTCAAGCAATGAAGGAAAGGGCCGTAGAGTTTCGCACAAAATCACTTCCCCCTGTGCTATTACTTACCAGTTTGGAATTGGTGACTGGTTTATTTCTTAAGGCTGGAGGTCTATAAGCTGTTGTAACTTTAGGTTCCTCACTAGGTACTTCAGTTGGCACTGCTTGGTACTTTATTGTTTTTGCTGGAAATACTCCATCCAAAAATGGCTGCCAAGACACCTGCCATAATTCTCCACTTGATGGCACATCATACTTATGCAGGACAGAGCCAGTATAATGCCAAATCTTAAACCCATTATTGACACGTAACCTGGGAGCACATGTAGCCGTTAAAATATGTTCACCATCTGGGCACCAGGCAAAATACGTAGAATCAGAAGCCACTGGTTTAGAAATCAGTTTGTAGTTCTTAACATCCCACACTTCCATTTGTCCCCGAAGATTTCCAAATCCAGCCAGTACTAATATATGTCCGTGAGGGCTATAGTAGGCTGCATTGCGAGGACCAGTCCCGAAATCAAACACAGGATCACACTTCAGGTTGAAAACCGTCGCTTTCGCAGGCATAAAACCATAAACAGCACAAAACTCAGTAGAGCTAGAATTCCAAACAACATCATAAATTGGGCCATTTTTTGCTAGAAAAAAATATAAGATACAAATCAACAGTAAAAAAAACTATATGAACACTAGTGCAAGATACAAATAACATTCATAATCATGCCAAACATTTTTTCAAACTTTAAAAATATTTTTTCATGATATACTATGAGTATTAATACATAATCATACATCCAAGAACTCCCATAGAATGTTATTATCTTCTAAACACATTGGCAATATGGGCTCATGGAAGCCAATATAAACTTACTGTAATACTTTACTACTAGAAATAAAAAACATTTTTAAAAATGAGGCTTTGCTAGGATGTCCAGGCTAGTCAAATTCCTGAATTCAGATGATCATCCTAGCTCCAAAGGGCTGAGACGCAGACTACCATGTCCAGCAATAGTTGGTTATTTTTTTTTTCTGGAATGAATACCTGCACATTACTATACAAATACAAACTATATAAAACTATATAAAATCACATGCCATAAAAAAGTGTCTATCAAGGCAACCTATTTCATTTCTTGAATATCCTTTTAGAATATTTTCTTGAAATAAAGCATCTTCTCTAAATACAAAAAAAAATGACAAAGTTCTAGGCTTTCGTTAATACCATATTTTGGAGATTTTTCTACATGATCATGTTAAAAATCTGCCTCAGCCTCTGCCTCTGTAATTTATTATAAACCACCCTGATCATTTCTCCAGTGCAAGTGCAGACAAACATAAGAAGGCAGCTACAGACAGACAGTGGTGGGTCACACTTTTAATCCAGCACTTAGAGGGCAGAGAGATAGGTGGATCTCTGAATGCAGGGCCAGCCTGGTTTTGTTTAATTAGTGCTATCTTTTAATAATTAAAAGTAATTTCATTTGTTTTCTGGTAGACTACTTTTCCTATAATTCCCATTTCTCTTCCCAGTTATTGAGTAGGCATAGGCAACTTTTGAAATTAAGTTTACCCTTTCTTATATTCATACATCCCTTGTCTGCTTGTTGTTACTTTTGGATATTTTTTCTGGAGTCTCTTATAATTCAAGTCAGACTGGAACTCAATATGTAAATGAAAATAACCTTGAATCTCTGACCCTCCTCCATCTGCTAAATATTGGGATTAAACGTATTTATTACTACGCTTAACTTTGTCAGCTTAAAAAAAAAAATCTTTTGCTTACCTAAGTTAGTAGATTCTTCTAACAGAAACCTAAAAGATTTTACATATTACAAATTTATTGTATTTTCCTTAGGATTTTTGTCTTGCTTAGAAAATCTTTTTTTATTCCAAGATTTTTTATAATTCCAAGTTTTCTCACACTTTTATAATGTTATATTTAATGTTTATATTATGTTTATAATGTTTATTTTATAAAATAAGTGCTAATTTTATAACACACTAATGTCTACAAATATACAGATCTATTTCTATATATTTTATTTTATACATACATTAATTTTTCATAAGCCAGATCCAAATGCTCTTAAACTGTTTTACATTTTAATATCTTATAGTATCAGAATTTCCCATGGCCTCTTAATGGTTTTCAAAATAGTGTTGTGTTAATCTTTTATTACCAAATTTCAGACCAGTTTATCTAGATTTTTTTTTAAAAAAAAAAATCTGATTGGCATTAAAATGTTAAATTTTAGATTAACTAAGAGAGGAATGCCATCATTTATAAAAGTTTACTGATTAATGTTTAGAGTTTATCCCATAGGCTCTTATAGTGTGTTTCTTGGTGTGTCTTACTGTGTTTAAAAGGCTGTTATTTGACTGTGATTTCATTTATACAAAGACAAATCCAGTGTTGTCCTTCTTTAGATGTGTTGTAGTTACTTGATATGTCAGGTCTCTGTTTAACTTCTTGTTTCAGTGGGAATACAGGGCATTTTGGAGGGGAAACTATGGACTATTTCTCTACTTACACATGTTCAGTTCAAAGGGAAAAAATTAGGAAGCTGCTAGAATTGAAAAACTATTATTCTGGGCTGGAGAGTTGACTCAGCAGCCAAGTGCCACTTGTTCTCTTGCAGAAAACCAGAGATTCAACTCCCAGCAACCAATGGCAGCTCACGACCAATGTAATTCCAGTTCTAGTGCACTCTTCTGACCTTCTTGGGCCAGAGGTATGCGTGCACACAGCATACAGTCATACAAGTAAGCAAAGCACTCAGACACATAAGTAATAAAATAAGAAGTCTAAGTAAAATAACTATTATTCTATAGTTAATTTAGCATATTCAGGCAACATTGTTGGACTTTATTCTCATTTCTGCAGCAATTATTAAACTTACTATATCTGCCTGCTGTATAAGTTAAGTGCTCAGAGAGCTGTTATAGAAAACCACATCACCCAGAGATTCTACTCCTACTCAAGAGCTGGCATAGGGCTAACAAACTAACTGGAGTCTGCCAAAGTCAGGCTTGCTTGAGGATGACTTTAAGTTTGTCAATGAAGAGGAATTTTATCAGAAATGTTATCATGGTATTTGGGTTTAGTCACTTGATTAAGAATTTAGACTGTTCCCAGCGCTCAGGACGCAGAGGCAGGCGGATCTCTGCAAATTCGAAGTTAGTCTGGTCTACAAAGCAAGTTAAAGAACAGCCAGCCTATTTATTATATAGAGAAACCCTGTCTCAAAAAACAAAAACAAAAGCCAAACAATTTAGGTTGTATTACCTTCATGGCACTGTGTCTGTGTGTTTTCTTTTACTGTTATTGATCTTAACCACAAGGAAACTGTTAAGGCGTACTCACGTAATTGTACTACAGCACTCTCTCCATTTGTGGCAATGTAGTGCAGAGTTTGTTCTCCATAGTAGGAAGCTCCTGTCTTGTCAACCTCTGTACTAGCGATTACCAGCACAGCAGTAGCTATAACAGTGAAGCAGTATCCAATTAGATTCAAAATACAAGTTAAAAATCACCTATACATTCCTTTCTTTATATGTGTGTGTGCGTGTGTATGTGTGTGTTTGTGAGAATGTCAAAATTAACATCTGATAACAAAATTTTAAAATTATTCATCATACCTTTTTTATTCCACAGCATTGTAACCTTATCAGCTTTAAAGAAGCTTTTATTGGCCAGGGCTGCATGAGGTCCAGCAAAGTTGGGGTACTGATATAATCTAACAAATGAAGGTGCACCTTTACTTCCTGGGACATAGACTGCCACCTAAGACACACATGCACAAATGTGTATTTTAGAAGCATAAAATCTGAGATGGATGCTTTTAGAATTACTTTTAAAAAAGAGAATAGAGTTAAGTTCTATATAAGTAAATAAAAACAGAAATTACCTTATAAGGTTGGCTTCCAGGTGATAAATTAAAGTCATTAACTTTTTGCAAATGTAATTTATTTGCAATTGTGTCTAAAATGAGAGGAAATAGATTACAGATTGATAATAAGTTAACAAAAACACATCAAACTCAGAATTCATTATAAAAGGCTATTATAACTACAAATTGTTCATTGCAGTTTCATGCAGATGAGGCAGAGCAAACTGACAGAAAAGGCATGGGAGGGAGCCAGGAAGAACTAGGCTTCAATTCCGATAACCAACCCATTTACTAGGTGTGTAAACTTGGGCAAGTAATAAGATGATGCTAACTATACCCCACTAACTCCTCAGGAACTGATGACAATGACAAGCACATGGCATATGCCCCAATAAATGCCAATCTGTATAGTAAAATATTCAGAGTCCATTAGATGGGAAAGACTGGCCTCAGCTTGCTAGGGTAAAATGTGTATACAGAAATCTATTTGATAAATACGATAGCTGATACTGATAACACTATCCTAAGCAATGAGAATCCATGTTAATAAGCAATAGTGTTACCTTAGCTAATGGGATAAATACAACAATAATATTTAGGATGGCCCTAACCCTATAATGCCACCAAGGAAAGGAAAACTATTTAGATTATGGCTAGTAATGTGAAACCCTGGGGACAGATTCTTAGCACTGAAGATAAACAAACAAAAAACTTTGAAAACTGCATTTAAAGTAAATAATAAAGTTATTTAGTAAGTCTTTTCATACTAAAATTGTTGTTTTCAAAGAAGTGAATTTCATTGTTAACATTCCGCGCACAGATAACTTCATCATCTGACCAGGAAGGACACCTATGTCAAAAGAAAGAGAATTGGAAAGAGTAAAACCTTGTTAAAGCTATGATGCTGTTTAAGATAAAACACATCACACCTGCTACCAACAGTACTAATAGTATAATTAAATGGTGTATCATTAAAAATATATTGTTTCTTTTTAAAAACTAAAAGGGATATTTTACTATAATATAGACCTATAGACTTAAAAACCCTTAAACAACAGGATTTTAGAATAATTTATTTTCAAAGTCAATACTAAAAAAATAAATATATACAATGATATTAGGAATATCGTGAAAATGTCACTTTCTGGACTGGAGAGATAACTTAACAGGCCAGAGAGCAATATTTAAAACCACTTGTTCTTGCAGACAACCTGGGCCCATTTCCTAGCACCCAGATTGTAGCTCACAATCATCTCTAACACTAGTTCCAGAAGATCTGATGACTTCTGACCTCCAAGGTCACTAGGCTTACGTAAGGTAAATATATATACATGCAGGCAAAACATTCTTAAAATAAATCTAAATATTTTAAATAGCACTTTAAACATTTATTTACCAGTTTTGCATTTTTTTCTGTATGAAAGATTTCAAACATGTTCCAGTTTTCACGTCATAAAGCTGTAGGTTGGGTACCCCAGCTGTGCCATCTTTAGAAGCTGCAATAAAAATTTTTATAGTGATTGTCTTCTAACACTTGTTAAGATTTCATGCTCACAAAAACCTTGAATAGTATTAAGAATATTAAATGAAAGAATTGCCTACAATCAACTCTTCCTCGTCTTTAATTACGTAGTTAATTACTCATTGCTAAAACCATGACAACATGACAGTTGTTTGAGTTAAACTCCATCTCTGAAATGATTGCTTATAAGTTTTAAGAATACTTGAGGAATTTATTTATTAATTCTGACATTATTGTCAAAGGGATTAAGTCATGAAGGTTTGTACTAATAATTTATGATTTTCAAAGTCCCTTCAATTTACTTGGAAAAACAAGATTCATTAGAGTCCAATCCTCTGGAAAGAATAAAACCCTAAGGTTTATAACCAACAATGAACTATTATCATTTATTTATTTATTGCCATTGCTAGAGAATGTTTTACCCCGTTCTTCCTTCTTTTTTTATATGATACAGTCATATATATCCTAGACCGACCTCACATTCCTGCTGAGAGTGACGTTGAACTTCTGATCTCTAAGTACTAGAACTACAAGCATGTGATACTTCACCCAGTTTACATAGCGTGGGGGATCAAACAGAGGCTTTATGAATGCTGGCAAGCACTCTACCAACTGAGCTGCATCCCAGCCCTAATAAAAAGTTCTTAACACAACCTTTATACCACTTTCTCTCTCTGTATGGATAGAGCATGGCTATATGAAAGTTCCTATGTCATTACCATTATATGGCTTTAAATGTGTCAAACAGGACAGTTTCCTACCCTTTCTGTTATTGGAGACAAGGTCTCAATTTAGTTAGGCTATTCTCCACCTCACAGTCCTCCAGCTTCAGCCTCCCGGCAGGACTGGACTCACAGGCAGGTACGCTCCACACTGTCCTAACACACGCTTGTTTCATATTCTATCCACTGTACTGTCTTTTGCTTATAGTGATTAATAAAAATGTTGACTAAATCATTATTATTCCAGATTTTAATGGTTATTTTCTAGCCAACAGTTATTTCCCTTCTAAATTTTCTTTTGCAGTTTTCTTCTTTATCTCATAACTTACATTTTCACTTTACTTCCTGAGTTATGTTATTTGCAATCAAATATGGACCAAAAATATTAAAAGTAAAATCCTAGAAATAACTCATTCATTTGAAATTGCCTACCATCTTAAGTGATGAAACTTGAGCCATCCCATTCTAATTGGAACACAAGTATTTCTTTTTAATAAATCATCCTTTGAAAAAAATTATTTATTGTTTGCTTGCTTCTTTATTATTTATTTAGAGGCAAAGTCTCACTATGTATCTCTGGCTGTCCTAAAACTCACTTTGTAGAGCAGGCTGGCCTTTAACTCACAGAATCCACCTGCCTCATTAGTCACCTGTGGGTCCAGTATATCCATACTACACCCATACGCTTCTCCCCACCCAACAGTCTTCCTGGTGATTATATTTACTGGCAGAAGACACAGTGCTTTCACCAAGTAACCCTTATTTTACTTAATGAGAGGAACACAAAAGTAGTGATGCTAGCAATTTGCATAAGAGAAGCTACAGAGAGCTTCCTCAAAGTAAAAAGGTTAAAGTTCTTATTTAATATAAGAAAATGCTGCATCATTGCAGACGTTAAGGTTGGCAATGGAAATGAATCGTCTATTCATGAAACTATGAACAAAATGTTCGTGTTACTTTTTCTGAGAAACCCTAACAGTTAAAAGTTACAGTCACAGTACTGTGAGTACTTGGTTAAGATGAAAAAGGCTGGGGCTGTGGGTGTAGCTCAGTTGGGAGGGTGCTTGTCTAACACGCATGAAGCCCTGGGTCTGGTCTCCATCACCACATGGATGGAGCAAGGTGCTATATACCTGAAATCTCAGCATCCAGCAGCAGTGCAGACAGTAGACCAGAAGTTCAAGATCATCCATGGCTACAGAGCGTGAGGACAGCCAGGGCTACCTGATATGGAGCCTGCTTAAAGGGTGTGGCTTACTTGCAATCTTAGCCATACACTAAGATCATATTCCCTGCAGGCGGTGGGGGTTAGGGGTGGGCTGTCTGCTTGACCTTAAATTACCATCTTACAAGGTTATAAACTTAGCTTTTCCCCCGCCAAATGTACTTAGTCCTGTTAGAATACTTTTCAAGGGGAAAATACTTACTCGTGTAAGGCTGCCACGTTGCCAGGACAGTGTTATTTGGCGAGAATTCAAGGCAAACTGCTTTTGGGAGGTCGAAGGAGTGCAGTAGTCCCTTGTTAGTGACATTGATTATATTTACTCTGGTTTCAAAAGAAATTACTTCAGCAAAAATACCATTTTATAACAGTTAGCACTAAAACATTCATGCCCCTTTTCAAATACAGAACACTCCAAGTTGTTCACTTTTCATAAAGACTACTAACATAAGTAGTTTTTATGGCAATTTCAAAAACCACCAAGGAAACACAATGTAAATTTTATCCAAAAAGTATTGAGAAATAGTACAGAATTAGCAGAAAGACACAGAAGTGATATGGCTTCCAACTGAGTGAGCACAGGGCTAGGCTGCCGGGAAGTTGAGGGTCAGCAAGTCAAAGGGAAGGCAGGCCAGAGGCAGAATGGTGAAGCACCCTGTTTACATTATAATAGAATCCGTAATAGTTAGCAAGTCTGTTAAGATCTCAAAAGCTGTCTAATGGATAGGCCTATTAAAAATTGCTGTGTACGGCGGGAGAGATGGCTCAGAGGTTAAGAGCATCGCCTGCTCTTCCAAAGGTCCTGAGTTCAATTCCCAGCAACCACATGGTGGCTCACAACCATCTGTGATGGGGTCTGGTGCCCTCTTCTGGCCTGCAGGCATACACACAGACAGAATATTGTATACATAAAAATAAACAAATAAATATTTAAAAAAATTGCTGTGTAATCATATAATAAAAGTAGTTCTATATTGCTCCATATTGGATGCTTCCTGCATAATCACAGGCAGTGGCCTTAACACTTTCTGCAAACCTCTCATTTGAATCCTTCCAAGTGTCATCATCTCAATTTTATAAACAAACACATTTAGAATTGAAAAAAAAAAAATCAAATGAGTTGATCTGATCAGCTATAATTTATCATATCACTGATAAATATTAGTGCCAAGTTTTGGAAATCAGCTTGTGCAGACATACTTCCCTATGTTACATTGAAGTGTCAGGTTGGGGCTGCAGAGATGCTTCTTATGCCGTCTATGGACATCACACACACGGTGCAGAAACACACATGCAGGCCAAACACCCATATAACCCACATACATGTAAATAAACAAATAAATTTTAAAAAACAAAAATTGAACTAAACATAGTGGTGCACGCCTTTAATCCCAGCACTCAGAAGGCAGAGGCAGGCAGATTTCTGTGAGTTCGTGGCCAGGCTGATCTACAGAATTCCAAAACAGCCAGGACTACACACAGACACAGAGAAAGAAAGAAAGAAAGAAAGAAAGAAAGAAAGAAAGAAAGAAAGAAAGAAAGAAAGAAAGAAAGAAAGAAAGAAAGAAAGAAAGAAAGAAAGAAAGAAAGAAAGAAAGAAAGAAAGAAGGAGGGAGGGAGGGAGGGAGGGAGGGAGGGAGGGAGGACGGAAGGAAGGAAGGAAGGAAGGAAGGAAGGAAGGAAGGAAGGAAGGAAGGAAGGAAGGAAGGAAGGAAGGAAGGAAGGAAAAGAAAAAGAAACAGGCTGAGATTGCCCAACCCTTAGAGAAGGCACATAATGATGTTGCATCTATAAATGTGCCGGAGTGCATTAAAGGACATTCAGGAAGGTATCTGGCCTGTGGACCACAGGTTTAGGTACACCCATGATTAATCTTTTTAGGGTTAATACATGCATATATATGTAATATCCCATCTTATTTAAGAAATTGCTGAAATAAATTTTATTGTGCTCATGTCTGAGGAGGATACCAAGGTCAGGATAAGCAGACCCAGTAAGAATGAGGCTATATTGCACACTTAAACACACATGCACAGGCGTACCACCACACCCAATGGTCCTCTGCAAATTACAAACTATAAAAACACACTTTAAAATCGGGCTTTCTTGTTTTTGTTGTTGGTGACATTCCTAGTTTAATAAAACTTTTAAAAGTCCTATTTAAGGAAAGACCCATTAGTTTCTGAATTGGGTAACTACAAATTGACCAAAACCACAATCAATACCCGTATCTGATTGCCTTGTCCAGGAACAACACACACTATTTTATGATAACATCATTCTAAGAAAATAAAGACTAGCATCTGATATAGAAAATACCTATTAAAATGATGACACAATTTAAAATAGCATATAGGGATATACTTTAAAAAAAAAAAAAGCTGGGCCAATGTGGTGCACAACTTTAATCCCAGTACTCAAGAGGCAGAGACATGTGGATCTCTGTGAGTCCCAGGCCAGCTTGATTTACACAGTGATATGAGGCTAGCCAGGGCTATCCAGAGACCCTGTCTCAAAAACAAAACAAAAAACCTTAACATTGTGGCTAAGATTCAATGTGATTAAATTATTGATTTGCAATTTTACTGGCTAGCCAATAGCCTAAAAAGCAAATCAACTAATTTAGCAGTCTTTAATAGTTAATTTAAAAAAAAATCATGTTTATCTGACTTTCAGAAAATTTTAGAATATATTAACAGTATAAAGTCATTATTTTCAGACTTATGCATTATTTTTCTCTCTTTTGAAAAGCCTGACAGTATACATATGTTTGATAGCAACAAAAGAAAAACAAGTAAGAGATATCTGGACATATTCTTGATCTATAAAATACTATAGTGACCACAGGAAATTAAAAAAGACTGATTTTAAAAAACTATGACCATTTAATGAAAATAATTGTTTTCCTTTTTTTGTTATCTAATAGTTTACATAATATGAGCTATATTAATCATTCTTTCTATACTTTTATACACAATAAAACTAAAAGTACTTAATTACTGATTTAACAGCAAAAATACTAGATATTTAAGTATACAGTAAACAAGCAAAAAAATAATTTTCTAAATGAAAATAGTGAATCTAAGAAACCCTAACCAATGATTTAGAATACTATTTAAAATAATTTTTTATTTCCTCCATAATATTTTTTCATAGTAATTTTAAATTGTGAGTCACTTCATAACTCAGGTTATGGCTTATGTATAAGAACATCTCTAAGGATGTTCAAAGTACTCTCACTACACATGACAATAAAAGATAGACTTTACCAATGATAACCGAATACACGTATTTCAAACCATGCCAGCCATGTAATATTCATGGTGCACATAAAATTTTCCATAAATGAGCACTAACTTTTCTCCATTGTTCCAGGCAAACAATGTCCCATCCTTACTAAAAGTGTAGACTTTGCAATTTTTTCCAGATTCCCTGAAAAAAGAAAAAGTTTAAATTTAAAAGCACTAATAATATTTTTCAAAAAATCTGATTTAGAAGTCTACAATCCATTAATTCAATGATTTAATAACTTAAACAAATTTTATGAACATTCCAAAATGTTTTTGTCTATTTAAATACTTAATCTCTTATAATGCAAATGTCAACAAAGATTGTAAAATATGCTGGAAACTTCTTGCAAACAGACGAACCTTCAGAAATAGATCATTTTTTGGTGTGGTGGTTTGAATGAGAATGGCCGCAGAGGCTCATGGATTTGAACATTTAGTCATCAGGGAGTGGCACTACTTGAGAAGGATTAGAAGGTGTGGACTCCTTGGAGAAAGCATGTCAGGGGGGAGGGGAAGAGTGGGCTTTGAGGTTTCCAATGTTCAAATCAGGACCAGTGGCACGTTCCTCCTGCTGACTGTGGGTCCAAATGTAGAACTCTCAGCTACTCTCCAGCACCATGTCTGTCTACACGCCACCATGTTTCCCACCATGATAACAATGGACTCTGAAAATGTAAGCAAGCCCCAATTAAATGCTTTCTTAGGTTGTCATGGCATGGTGTCTTTTCACAGCAAAAGAATACCAACTAAGACAGTGGTCAAAGAAACCAAAACAATGAAACTGAATATGAAAGTTATCAGCTGTCCCCTCTGAGCAAGCTGAGGAACTGCAGTGCAGAGGCGTGGTAGACTAGCCCCACACTATATGCATAAAAAAACAGTAGTGGACAGAATACCCTCAAGGACCAAAGGGCCCTAGGATTTGAAAGACTAAGCTATTCCATCAATTTCCCCAGTGGAGACATAATGTATAAAAGCAATACAAAGATCTTAGTAAATGACGTGCAGGCTTCTGAGTATTATCTGTAGAAATATGACTGGTGTCAACATTCCAGCAAGAAATTAAAACTGTAAGTAGTACAACTCTCTACTGGAGATGGCCACTGTGAATATATCCAATAGCAATGAACGCCTAGCCAAATGTAAATGTGTGTGAGTATACATGTACTAGTTTATCTATTATTTTCCTTTTTGGTCAATGAGCTGAGAGATGGCTCCCCAATCAAGAGCATTCACTGCTCCTCCAGAAGACCCAGCTTCAGTTTCCAGCTCACAACTACCTGTAACTCCAGGGAATACAACACCTCCTCTGATCCACGGCACCACACACACAGCTGTTGCATAGACACACATAGGGAAATAACCATACACATAAAAACTTTCTAACATTTTAAGAAATATCAGTATCAACAAAAATCTTTCAGAGTGCATTGTATGTTTCTTATTGATCATTTGACAGAGCTGTACCTTGGAAGCACTGTGCTTTCTGTAAAGTGTGGTGGTCCATTCACCATGTACAGTCCTTCTGATCCCCGGACTAAAGAAACAAGGGAAAGAAGCTTGGTTACGATGCTAAGACCCAGAGATATTATTGAACGTTACTGAAAAGCAAAGGGCTTTCAAAATACAGTAAAATCATGAAACATTTCCTCCTACTACAGAATGCTAACATTTCAAGTCCACTTTCCTGCCTTCCACATAGAAGTCATGTAGCTGAATAGAAATAAATATGCAACTGGAAAACTTCAAACAATGTAACCATCCAAACAAAAGGCTGTGTCATAGTTGAAAGAGCACAGACTTAGCTGGATACAGTTAAACAAAGAGAACAGTAACAAATTCAAACAATCCAGGGAAAAGCTAGGAAAGGGCATCCAAAAACAGAAAGGAGCTAGAAAGAAAAAAAGGGAGCTAAAAGAAGCTGGAAAAAGAAAACAGGCCTCAGACCTAGAAGAAAATGGATGTTGAAGTATCTTAAAACAACGTATTTTAAAAATAAAATCTCAAGAGTTTCAGGCTGATTTCTAAAACCAGATTTGCATTTTGAAAAGACCAGTCTGGTACGATGTAGAAGATGAACTGGCTGGAGAAGGTCTGTAGTAGTGTCACAGAAGGGTGTGGAAGTTTGATTCAGGTGGAGCAGCAGGGGTGAAAAGCAGGAAATGAGGATGGGACAGGTAGGAATGTAACAGGTTTAGGGATGGGCTGCTACCTCAACAGCACTGTCAGTGCCCAAGGAAAGAAGGTTTAACTCCTGTCCGTGGCTTCCATTTCTCCAACTCAGACTCCTTCACTCTCTCTCAGTTGCTAGGAAAGCAATGAAGCTAATAGATGGGGTGGGGCTTAGCTCCAATCTTAACTTTTCATTCCTTTCTTTTCCCAAGAAGTGTTAAGAGACAGTTATTAGAAAAATACTTTGCCTAAGAATTAGTTAGCTCAGTTTTAGGTATCAGGCAGTCCCAAAGAACAGGAAATAATTTTTAGTTAGAAGAAAGTAAAGGAACCATAAATGAACAAAATGATAGCTACATCTTTACGAAGTTGTCAATTTAGCAAACAGAAAACAAGTAAACACATAAAAACTCTAAGTTTGTTAGACATACGTAAGCAAACAGCCCCCATCAGTACCCCTACAACATAGTGGAGCCTATCAAGCCGCTCTGTCCATTTCAAAACTGAAACTGAACACAGTGCCTTACAGACTATCTGACGGGCTTCTGTGTGCCTCCACCATGTGCTAAGTGTGACCACCGTCTTCAGAATGATTTCTAGCTGGGTGTGTCGACACTCCTGTCATTCTAATATTCCAGTGTTCGAGGCCAGTTTGATCTACAGCTATAATTTGAATCAAATGCTGAAGATACTCATTTTAAAGAGCTATACTAAAATTTGCAAAATGTCCTGTGCCAAAATATGTCCTAGAGTTTAACACTGTGAAAGTTTGTGAATTTTTTTCTTTTCTTTTCTTTTTCTGTTTGTTTGTTTGTTTTTGAGACAGGGTTTCTCTGTAGATTTGGAGACTGTCTTGGAACTAGCTCTTGTAGACCAGGCTGGCCTCGAACTCAGAGAGATCCATCCACCTGCCTCTGCCTCCCGAGTGCTGGGATTAAAGGTGTGCACCACCACTGCCCAGCTGAACCTTTTCTTTTTTCTTTTCTTTTGAGACAAGGCCTCATGAAGTAGCACCAGCTGGCCTAGTTAGAATTCTCTATGTAGACCAGGTTAACCTGGAACTCACAGAGATCAGCCTCCAATGAGGTACCATGCCCAGAGGAAGTAATACATTATAAACCCATTATCACTATTATTATTTACTTTGTGTGTTGATCAATCTTACATACATTCAGATAAATGTATCTACCACTATAGCCCTGAAGTTTTATTCTTTACAGCACTGAAATCCTGCTACTAAACAGGGAAGGCAGCAGCATTTCTCAGCACCAAACCTGCTGCAATATATATAAGATACATTAGGATTTAGAATAGGCTATATTTTCTTAATACTATAATTAATTTTTTAAGAGTCAGTATCTCATTATGTAGCCGTGGCTGGCCTGAAACTTTAAGTAGACCAGACAGGCATTGAATTCACAGAAATCTGACTAGCTCTGTCCCCTAGAGCTGGGATTAAAGGCATGTGCTACCACATCCAGCATTATTCACATGGTAACAAACATTATAGGGGCAAAACAAATAAAAATTTCAAACAAGGGCATTTACTAAGGCCATACAATTTAGACAGTGTAAAGTCACTCTCACTAAGGTGTAGTAGAATACACTAGGAGCTTTTCCAGAATTTACATACAGATCTAGACTAGAATGGCAAACTGTCAGGACAGTCCCAAGAAGGCTGCAAGAAAGCTATGAAATGTGAATGTGGTCCAAGTGTCCTGTCACTCTCACTGCTTACCCAAGTGCACGACGACAAAGAAGAGGAAGCTTTTCCTTACCTCACCTCAGCTACCCGTGCTCTAGAGCAGGACCTCAAGGTTTCCCCAGCTCTAGCGGCACTGTCCCCGTACTCTTCATTCCTCGTAACAGTCTAAGGACTCACGCTATTTAGACAAGCATAAGGGCTTTTCTAAAATTTCTATTTAAGATTTATACTTCATACCAGGGCAGATGGTTAATCCCAAAATAGTAGCAGTGAGGAAGAAACAACAAAAAGAAAAGCAAAATCCATGTCAACCATACTCTCACACAGAACTGAAGTCTTAGAAAACGACACGTAACATTTTAAAAGCCAGTGTGAAAACTGCCATGTTTTTGTGGCTCAAGAAGCATTTGATCTATTCTATTTGATCTATTCATGTGATCTATTCTCAGTATCGGCCTTTTTTAAGGATAAGGGAAATCTCGAGCCAAACTAAACAACTGCTTCTCAACATGCATATGCTCATGTTCTTACTTCTTGATTTGATTTCTATTTTACTGATATATTTACTTTTGAGACAGAGTCTCATATTTCAGGCTGTCCTGGAACTCACAGTAATCCTGATCAAGCCTCCTTTGTGCAAGGATTAAAGAAAAGTTTGAGCTCCCACATTCAGCTGTTCATGTTTACATTCTAAAAAAAGGAAACTTTAAAAACAAAATACCCAAAGCTACTTTTTGATTATTTCATTTATGCAATACTTTTGAGATAACAAAATTATTGTGATGCCAAACAAAACGGTAGTTTCAAGGATTAGAACCTTCAGAATTGTATTGTAAAAGGGAAATACAAGCATCTCTTGTGCTATATTCTAACAGTGGTTTCATGAATGTGTATATTAAATGAAAATGAGGACATAACTTCTCCAAGGTATGGATGAGGAGTTTTTATTGTAGATATAAGGGAGAGTATAGCCAGAGGCACCTGAAGTGTCCAAACTGAACCAGGCCATGAGAAAGAGGGAGATGCAGCCAAGAGAGCATGGACAGAAACAGCAGATTTTTTATAGGACTCGGGAGCTGTAGGGGGGGGAGGGGAGGGGAGGGGAGTGAAGCACCTGGGTTAGAGGTTTAGGGCAAGGAGTATGAGGAGAAGAGCTGAGAGCACACAGGGCTCTGCAACAGGTGCTTGCTACGATGTGAGAGCCCAGAGGCCAGTACATGCTTTAATATGCAACAGGCACCAAGGCTAGTCATCTGTCCTGAGTTTGACATACATGTACTAGAATCTCTTAGTCTCTCTCTCTCTCTCTCTCTCTCTCTCTCTCTCTCTCTCTCTCACACACACACACACACACACACACACACAAATAAACCAAAAGAACCTAAGTAAGGACTGCAGTTTGGTGGATACCACTGTGTGACTACTATGTACTAGTTTTGACAATATTCAATCTTTATGTTATATGATCAGTGGGAAGGCTAAGTACTTTTTGTCTTACTGTTCTGCAACTTCCATGAGTCTTAAATGATAGCCAAATAAAAAGATTTTTTTAAAAAATTATTTTTAGTAATACTTTAATGACAGGATAGCAGAAATTAAGCAAACTGACTTCAACTTTTACCAAAAATAGTTTTACTTTTAGACAAAAATCTGTACTCAAAGCTTTTTAAAAACTGCAATACATTTCTCTATATATAGCATTCTGATAAAGCATTCAGTATAAGTACAAATGTTTGAAAGTGACAAAGTAAACAGAACGCAAAGTTTGCTAAACGTGTGTTTGCACACTCAGTGTGAAGCCGTTTTTGACGACTAGGAGCTGGTATAATACACGTCAGTTTTACACACCTAACGTCGAGCCACTCTTTAGGAAACACTAACTTCCTTAAGGAATATTCAAAGGTGAGACAACATTGGTCTGGATCTCCTGACTAATAGTTGGCTGATAAAAGGATAAGAGTGAAGGCAAGGACAGCCAGCCTTGAGAATTCTGTCGTTTCTAAACGGAATGAATGTCTGCCCAGCATGAATTCTCCTCCTTTAATGAAAGAAAAGCAAGAAGCAGGGAACACTGAAAACAGATTTTTGAAGTCTTATAAACACTTGAATTCATTGACACTAGAAGAAGTGTGTAAAAGCTCACTTTTCACATGGTTTTTCACAGGGTCTTTGATCATTTCTGACTCAGAATCACAACAATAAAATTCACGGTTAAGCTCCAAATTATTCATAGATCTAAAAGTTTAAGTATGTTAAACAATATTTGGAAATTTAAAAACTAAAAACTAAGAATGTTGAAAAGAATAAGCAGCGTGCTGGTAGAAAATAGAGTGGAAATATCTGAGTATTATCCTGAAGCTGCAATTTCATAGTGGAAATCTGGCCGAGTCATCTTTGGGCATCTAAGAATTCTGAGACCATGAGAAAGTGTCAGAGCAAAGACTTTAACTCTGAGCACTGTAAGAAAAATTGTCATTCTTTGTTATCTGTATATTTGTATACAGATATTGTATACAAATTATATATCTTTGTTATACACAAACAATCTATTCTCCATTCATTTATTTTCCATTTGTTTAGTGTCTATTATTTCCTGGGTTCTGGACTAGGCACTGAAAAGGTGCGGATGAATAAGGCTCTACCCCTAACACCAAGAAGTTTACAGTCTAACAGGGAAAGAAAATATCTGAACGGAGAACTTCCTTTGTGAAGCTAAAAAACAAAAATTCTTCCCCTAGCATATAGGAGGTATAAAAATAGCTCAGAAAGTGGCTGGGAAACATGGGAAATTGCTTGGAAGAAGCTTGCCAAATCAACAGAAATAGGATAATCCCAAAGAAGAGTTTAAGGGACTTTATCAAACAACTCAGTACTTGTGCGATACAAAATAAGATGGGATGGAAAAGCAATAATGTGAAGAGCTAGTTCAAGATTATAAGTGGTCCATATGATGGGCTAAACAGGAATGACTACACACTGCCTCGACAGGGCAGAACACTTAATAGGTTTTTAATGTACTCACTTTTAAATAGAATTGAAATACTCATTTATTATTAAAACCTCTAAGTAACAAAGTCATCTTTATGAAGCTAGAAAAACTACTTATTTAATTACATAATTATTCTATTTAAACAGTCACAGAGGGCTGGAGAGATGGCTTAAACATTGAGAGTACTTGCTGCTCTTCCACAAGACTCCAGTTCAGTACTCAACACTCACTTAAGGTGGGGCTCACAACTATAACTCCAGCTCCTGGAAAGCCCAACACCCTCTTCTGGGCTTCTTAAGGATGCTCACACAGACACATACATTAAACAATAAATCTAAACAAAACAAAATCTTCTCAGCCTGGCATAGCGTTTAGCAGATTATAGCCTTCACTTTATAAATACTTGATGGATAAATTATCGTAATCTAAATGAATAGGAGTAGGCACAGACTTTAAAATGTACTCCTAGAATGGCAAGAAGTATAAAAGCTTCGCCATGCCTCGGAAGGACATAACTCCCAATTTCCAAAAGCAGACGTTCTTCCTAGCGATCTCGTCCTTCCCTGATGTTGTCGAAGAGTTGTGTCAGCTTCAAACTCCCAAGTCTTCTACTGCTCTACCTCTAAAATGTTCACAACTGCTTCAACCGAAAGCCTTAAACTAGCACGCTCCTGCTCACTGCCGCCACCCTAAGCCACATCGTCACCAGGAAAGCTAACCTGCACGAGCATTCTCTCGCTCCCTGTTCAGTCCTTGCAAACCTCATAAAAATAGGGAGCTCCGGTGAATTTGATGTGTGCAGTCGCGTTTCTTCTGCTATATAGAGGCAGGGGGTTTAAGAAAGGTCCGAGCAACACTAGCACTGCAGACCAGAGGTCACACGACCAGCACTTTCTTGTTGTCTGTCTATTCCGTGGACGATGAAGAATGATGGACGGATACCCGGGAGGAGGGAACACCAGAGACGGAAGCTTCGCTTCCCATCGCCACGCTATCGTGGAATAAACCACAAGCCAGCCTGGCTCTTCCGCGAGCCACGAGAAAAGACGAGTCGGACTCCGAGGCTGGCCGGGTAATCCTCCAGCGCAAAGACACGGGGAGCAACCACTCCGAAGACAGGGTCCCCCGCTCTTTTGGAACTCACCTGTCAACAGCGGTGTGGACGGCGCCATCTTATCCCGGAAAGAGAAACCCATGCGCCGGGGTGAGAGTTCACCGAAGGCCGAACCCGGCCTCTACACGTCTCCCCAAGCTCCGAGACCGCGAGCCGGGGTTTCCGGCGCCGCCAGCGTCGGGGCCAAGCCACTTCCGGCCTCGGAGCGCGCACGCGCAGCTCGGGGGGCCGCGCTTTCCGGAGCGTGGAAGGGCCGGCCTCAGGCCGCGGCCGGCCCTCGCCCTCCCTCTCCGGAGCGGGCGGAGTCGGCACTTCCGCGGGGCGGGGTCTGCCCAGTGCTGACGTTGGCAGCCGAACCCGGCCGGAGTAGTTCGAGGCTGCCGGCTGCGCTCTCCGGTTGTTGGACTCTTGCTTCTCGTCCCAGCGCCCCGCTCGCCCCCGGCGCGCACCCCCCCCACACACACACACACACTCACCCACCCTCGGCTGCTCGGACCGCTGTGGTTGGTGGCTGCCCGGCGCTCCAGTGCTCCCAACACTCGGGCATCCCAGGCCCGGTGACCGTAGGTGGCGTAAAGCGCCGCGAACCGAGCCTCCCGGCGGCCCGGGAGCGGCGAACGAGCGAGTCCGAGGGGTTCCTGGGCAGGTGGCGCCGCGAAGATGGTCGCCAAGCAGAGGATCCGGATGGCCAACGAGAAGCACAGCAAGAATATCACTCAGCGCGGCAACGTCGCCAAGACCTCGGTAAGGAAGAGCGGGCACCCCTCTCCATGCCGACGAGGCCCGCGCCGGCGCCGCGGCGAGTTCTCTTTCAGACCCGCCTGACTCTGGACTCCAGCTGCGGTGGAATCTGGGGCGGGAGGAGAGATCTGTGAGGTGCCGGTCGGCCACCTGGCCCTGGGGGTGCAGGCCGCGGGAACCCGGGATCCCAGTGGTTTCTCTGCATTTGAAACTGGATTTCCCTTTTTGCAGAGAAATGCCCCCGAAGAGAAAGCGTCGGTAGGACCCTGGTTATTGGCCCTCTTCATTTTTGTTGTTTGTGGCTCCGGTAAGTGTTTGAGGGGGGGCTCTCTTGGTTTGGAATGACGTGGTGAACGATCAGTGGGTGAGTCCTGCACGCGTTGTTCTCAACCCACCTGCTGAGAGTTTCACGCAATTGTTTCTTGTGAACCAAGTTACTTGTACCACAAACGGTGGTGCCCCTAGAAATTTCTCTCACCTTGATTTGTGCTCAGGAAAGATTTTTAAAAGACACAGAGAGTTGAGATCTTCGTAATGATCAGTTGAAAGAAATTACAGACCAAACAATTCTTGGAGTAAGAATGATTTGTAACGCCTTTATCAACTGTATTGCAAAAATCTTAAGAACATCGCTAACATCTGGATACTAGATTGAACTGTGCCAGCTTCCGGGGTCTCTATGTCAAAAACTAACTAAATAAAGTAAGATAGTCCAAAGAATTGATTGTCCGTGGAGGAAACATACCTCTTTGGCAATTTAATGTGGGAGGCCAATGTTTTGAGCTTTATGAAAGGTATGTTGAGAAAACTTAGCTCCCAAGGCAGCCTGCTTTTAGGGTGGGAGACCCTTGCCTCTGCAGATGCGCTGCAGAATGTCTTTCTGCCCCGCGTTGCTTTAATACGGAAGCTGTTAGTATTGAGACAGATGCTTTTGTTTTCCCTCATTCTACAGTTACTGGGGTTTCCATTTCACTTTGCCGTTTTCATAAACTTAACAACTGGAAGCTTTCTTGATAGATGGCCAAGAGCCAACCGGCTTATATAACCCAAAGATTACTGAGCTTCAGCTTTGTGAGAATAAGAAGTGTGCATATGTTAGAACCAGGCCCGCAAGGATGCGTAAGAGATAAACTGAAATAAGTCTGTGCTAGAAAAACATTTTTGTTTTGGTGCTTTTGATTTGCTTCTAAAACAATTTCATGTCTGGAAGCTCTCTTGGGCACCTTACAGGTAAAATTCAAGGAACCTTTGGTTGCAGAAATAACTTGAGTTGGAGATGTAGCTCAGTGGCAGAGTACTTAGCTAGCATGCATGGGGCCCTGTGTACCATCCCCAGCACAAGATGGTAATAATGTAAAGGCATTAATTGTTTACCTGTGATGCACCTGCCTTCGCCTCTATTATAGTAAAATTAGGTTAGCATTTGTAATGATTTTCTGGAGTCTGCAGCTGCTGTAGTAGGTTAATTTTCAGTTGACAAGCATGTTTTCGTCGGCTTGTTTTAATATTCTCTCTTTGTCTTTCCAGCAATTTTCCAGATTATTCAGAGTATCAGGATGGGCATGTGAAGTGACTGACCTTAAGACGTTGCCATTCTCCTGTGAATTTTAGCTTGAACTCATTCCTGATGTTCGCTGCCCTGGTTACAAACAATTCAGTAAATCGTCCTGCCTCAGAATGACGTTTTCATATCATTCTTCACGTGGCATTCCAAGGTTTCTTCAAGAGCCATTCCAGGTTTTCCAGTCCATACCACAGTGCCTTGCAAAAGCACCACACGAATAAAGCAATAAAATTTGATTATTAAGCTCCAATAGTAGACTGTACTTATTCAGTACAGAATGAGTTTTATGTGGTTGTTAAAACTTACGGCTAATTAGATTAAATCTCTGTAGCCAGGGTATAGATTTTGTTAACCCTAATGTGTAAATGCAATTAGCTTAACTTAAATTTTGGAATCTTAAGGTTTTCTATAGCTAGGCACTTTATTACTCTCTTGAATGGAAAGCACACTCCATTATAGGGTCATCATGTAACTATCCTATAATAAGGTGCTTAAACGTGGACAACTACACAGCCTAGTTTTACACAATCATCGTCACCTAAAATGTTTGAAAAGCTTCAAGGGCATACTATAAGTAGAGGTTCTTACGGCTGCATCTGTGTTACCGAAAATGTTTCTGTTACACAGCCTTGAATTTTGCATGAATAAGTATAGTCACCTACGATCGATCGCGTTTGGAACTCGGTGGAGCGTTTTGTAACGTAATCAGTGATTGCAGTTTCACTTAAAAGCTATCATGTGGAATGAAATTAGGGAAGGTTTGCCTGTGTCATACTGATTTCACCAGAATGAATTAACAAGGGGTTTTCTGTGCTAGACAACACTTCAGGGGGAAAGACTGTAGGACATGTTGAGTCCAGTGTGCTATAAGATATCTTAGCACGTTGATTGCACTTTTAATACCAAAAAGGCACATCAGCTAAAAAGTTATGATTGACATGTCCGTAGGGTATGAGGTCTGTCACTCTAAAGTAGCATTTGAAATGAAATGAACTTACTGATAAGGATCAGTCTCGTCTTCCTTTGTCTGACTTGATAGGTTGTGATTGATCAAATCTTTTTACTGATAGGGTGAGAGTGATGAGGCAGGGTTGTGGTTTCCTGGCGCTGTCAAAAACTGCAAGTCCTGACTATTTATGGACTTAGCCAGAACTTGGTGCAGAAGCCAAGCAACTTCTGTGTTTATGAATTGGAAGAAGCCTGCTTATGTTTGCTTTGTCAATTGCCTCGCCCCTGAGGCAATTTCTTGAAATGAACTGTTTTCAAAGGAACAGAAGGGAACTTTGCTACCTGTTCTGTAAGCAGTATAAGCCTCAGGGGGCTTTGTTTCCCCTCGGATGTGGAGGAGAGTGAAGGAAGGGGTGGTGAGGGATGGACAGGACCTTAAGTGTTTGGACAGAAAAGAAAGCTGGCTATGGGGCTGCGGGGTCACTGATGCTTACCTGCCTCTTCACCCATAAGTGAATCCCTACACGTGATTCCCTCTGAAGCAAGTCTTGGTTAACTAATTCTATTCTATTATAACTTTAAAAGTGAAAGATAACTCTCTAAATTTATAGCAGGTGCCTTATTTCCTTTGAAACAAATCATTCCATACCAGAATTTCCCTCGGTTTACTATAGATAATTGGCTTTAATGTATTTTTGTTTTTAAACATACAATGTTTTAATTGATTTGTTCAATTGCTACAGCAATCATTTCAGATTTGTAAAATTACATTCCCTTTGTATCTCATGTAATTTACCTATCGAGTGCATTTTATATTCAGGTTGGATTATGCATGTTTGGGTCAATGAAAGCTATGTCTGATTTATGGTTTAAAAATAAAGTTCCCTGGATATTTGATGCTTTTGTTGTAAAAGAAAATGATTTTGCAAAGTTGTTATTTGAGTACTTTTCATAGTTCATAGAAAATTATTTTAATGAATGCCTGTATTTAGCCAGATTGGTGGTGACACATCCCTTTAATCCCAGTACTCAGGAGTCAGAGACAGGCAATTCTCTGAGCTCTAGGTCAGCCTGGTCTACAGGATGAGTTCTAGAACAGCCAGGGTTACACAGAGAAACCCTGTCTCAAAAAACTTCCTAAGAAAGAAAGGAAAGGAAGAAAGAGAATGCCTACTTAATTAAAGACTAATTAAGTGACTGGGTTAGGGTTACTACTGTTGCTGTTAGGAAATACCATGGCCAGAAAGCAAGTTGGGGGAGTAAAGGGTTTATTTGGCTTACATTACCATATTGCTCTTCATTGAAGGAAGTCAGGGCAGGAACTTAAGCAGGTCAGGAGCCTAAAGACAGGAGCTGATGCAGAGGCCATGGGGTTGCTGCAAGTACTGGCTTGCACCTCATGGCTCAGTCTGCTTTCTTAGAGATCCCAGGACCTGCAGGCCAGTGATGTCACCACCCAGACTGGGCCCTCGCAGGCATTTTCTCAACTGAGGTTCTCTCCTTGTATGTCAAGTTGACATAAGACTGATCAACACATTATTAAATTAAAGAGAAGTACATATAAGGTCTGTAATTGGACGTAATAGCAAGGAAAATGTATAAAAAGCAAGAAAATTCAACACTCATCTACTTAGCATGTAGTGGTTACTACCCAAGGTTGATCCAAGGAAAAACCCCATTTCTTTGATTCCACTTTTCTACTCGGATTTTATATTATCTCGTAATGTTCAGCATAGCGTAAAAATAAGTTTACTCATAATGATCTAGCTCTAACAGAACAAGGCGTTACCATTTCGTTGCATATGCTAGCTTGTATACAATATTGCTGGAAATAAGTAGGCTTCAAAAATAACATTGTAGCAGGACTGCACTGTCATGGGCTTTGACTTACATAATGTGTATACTTAAATATTCAAATGCAAGACCAACTTGCGCTCCCCAAGAGGGTTGTGATCTGGGGCACACACCACTACCATACAGAACTGTTTTAGGACTTGGTACTGACTGGATCTATCAGTAAAGCCATGGTGCTTGGCACCTATAAAACTTACAACATCTTGAAATTCTCAGTTTAAACTTATATGTAAGTTTGATTTGCTTTTCACCCTCCCGTGGCAGAAGGTAGGCGTTGACTTCAGTAGCAATTCCGTCCCTCTGTGCCCCAGTTTCTTTCAGATTGATGTGATAAAATACTCTTGACAAAGCAGTGTAGGGGAGACAGTGATCTAGGGCTCCCTTTGGCTAATAGTTCCTTGTTATAGTCCCTCACAGGAGGGAAGTCACAGCAGCGGGAACTTGAAGTTGTTTTCATCACATCTGTAATACGGAACAGCCATGAATACACATATTGCCGGTGCTCAGTTTGCTTCCTCCGCTCCTGTGACGGCCAGGCTCGCCTGCCTAGGAAATGGTGAATTGGTCTTCCCACCTCAGTCTAGATGCCCCCGCAGACATGAGCAGAGGCCCATCTCCCTGATGGGTCTGAATTCTGTCAGCTTAACAGTAAGCACACTCCCTTCGAGCTTTTCCTACCCAGCTCCATTGTACCGACTAGGCTCCAAATTGGGTTGAGATAGTGTGATCTTATTCAGAAAAAAAGTATTAATGAGCAGTGAAATACTAGAAACTAAAGAGAACATAAAAACTGGCCTTTCATGACTCAAATCCCTGCATGTTACAGAAACAAGCTGGAACTGTGGGAAGATGGAAAACAAAATGCACATCTACCCGGCGACACACAGGGAGCTGTGGAAGGCATGGCCGCCATGGCTGCCTCAGTAGCTCAGGAAACATGTAAATGCGGTGTGGGAGCGCTGGCTGTCGCTGGGGAACAGAAAGCCAAGGTTTTCTGACTCACTGTGCTCCCCAGAAACCACAGACCTGATCACAAGATGTATGTGCATTTCACACGTACTCTGAGAAAAGCCTTTCATTTTTTCTTCAGGTCCTAATTCAAAGGAAAAAAATCATCCTTATATAAATGCAGCTTCTTTTAAAGTTAGTTCAATGGGCATTTGCTATTGGTTTTTCCTATAAAAGAAAAACGGAAAATTGTGTTATCAGCACAACATACTTACTGGTAAAGTCCGCTATAATTTCATTGTATTTTATTAAAATGTTCTCATCTGTGGTGTTGAGAAATAATTCCAAAAATAAAACTATTTTTCAAATAATTATTAGGAGCCCCTGGGAGGCTGATGTAGGAAGGCTGCCCAGAGCTCCAGACCTGCGAAGTGAGACTGAGAAGGAAGGATGGTCTCCTTTTGTCTTTAAAGATATTGAATCCCCACGATTTTTCCAGAGGTAAAATTTGAAGGTGCGCTGATGTTTTGGGAGTTTCCACTTCCACTGGGATGGGACTCTAGCCTTTGTTCTCAAGGGCACATCACACGGCTCTATTTGCCTTAGCCTTGGCCTTCACAGCTTCCCTCCATAGAATTGTTCTAGTCCTTGTTTGCCAACTTCCTGTGCTTTTCAGCGCGCGCGCGCGCGCGCGCACACACACACACACACACACTACATCACTGCCTGTCTTTGCAGATCAGTTTTCATTGCAGGTCTAGATACTGAACCTGTTAGAACTTAGTATACTTATTAGTTCCGAGCCTTACTTTCTTTTATCAAGTTTGGGCTCCCTAAGGACGAGAGCTCTATCTTTTTCTCTCCTGCTTCCACCATTCCCAGACCTCTACACAGCAGGACTCAGCATATTAGCTAAGAGACAGTCCAAAAGCAGTGAACGCCTGATTATGGGTGATAACACCTCATCAGCGAGAATCTTGTCTTCCTGCTGGGCATGGTGGGGCATGCTTGTAATCCCCACACTCACAGGGCAGATGCAGGAAAACAGAAGGTTAGATGTCAATGTAGACTGTAATTTGGACCTTATACTCCCACCCCAAATGCACAGCATGTTGTACTACAATCCCAGCCACTGTGCTACAATGAGAGGTCAAGGCTAGTCTGGACAGTCGAGAAATAATCTTTTTAAAAAAAATTAAGTAGAAAAAAGCATACGTCGGTGTTAGATGGCTTGCCCTGCGTGCATGAAGCCTTGGGCTTAACCCCGAGTGCCATCAAAGCAAATTAAAAAAAAAAAACAAAAAATCCAAAACACGCCATAACAAAACTTGTGTGCCCCTGTGAAATCCTCTAGCACTATAGTAACAGCCACGCACCACTTAACCCGTCCTGACCTAGTTAAGAACTGTGCTCAGCACCAAAATGTAGTTTCTTGGAACAAACTCACCCAGGATAGACTTATAGGCTTGACATTTGGAAATACACCAAGGGCATGATATCTGTCCTTTCGTCATATTTGTAAAGGTCACATTAAGTGTTGAGAAAAGCAAAGAGCATTTTATCAAAGAAAGGTGATACCTGACCACACCAGTCAGTCTGGTTATAAGGGTGAGACAGCCGCCACTTGGAGCCTGTGCCCGGGGGCTTCAAATTGCTCAGCTCCACTTCCATCTTCGGTTCAGGGGGTCAAGAATGCCCATATGACCTTCTCCACGTAGGACCCCTGCAAGCCTCCTGGGTGGACCCCACACCAAATCTAGCCCTTGGGAACAGGTAGCCCCTCCTCACAAAGCAGCCACAGCACAGTGACCCGAGCATTTAGGACATGGTGTGCTTACCAAACGAGATCTCATACGCTGAACAAAAGACTCTAGGTTCTTTCGGAAAATGCCTTGTGTATAGCGCTCCTGACCCCATGGCGCCAGGCGCCCTGCAGTGCTGGAGACTCGAGGGAGGCAAGTTTGGTTTTCTGTCAATAAGAACATAATAACTGCAAGTTCCAGGGCACTCGGACATCAGGAACTGAGTTGGTAATTTCTGATAAAGGTTAATCATAAAGGTAAATAGCTAGCCAGAGTATCAACGAATGTTAGCTGCAGCCCAAGCCACAAAAGGACAATTGTTGAGATACGCTACAGGATTATGTGGAGACAGAAGCTTCCCGGAGGACGAAACCCGTTTCCAAATCTTGAAGTCACTCATTCTTGCTTGAAAACAGTATTAAAACGTCTGATGCAAGAACCTTTTCTTCTGTTAAGAAGGACATGAAACTCCACCCTCATTGCCCAGTGCTGGCAGGGAAAAGCCAGGCCCCACCTCGTCGAATTGCCTGCCACTCAGAACAGGGTGCTGCGGTCATGGGTAACTTGGAAGTCTGTTGAAAATAGCGTCCCACCCTGGTCAAGGCTCTCTAAATTAGAGCTGAAGTTTTCTCCGGATCTCCCATGTGTTCTGTCTGCAAACTGACATTGGGAAATGTTGAAAAAAGACCAGACTTCCTTTTTTTTAAAAAAGTATCTTTTAAAAATTTCAACGTATGGCTGTTTTGTTTGTTTCTATGTATGTTCACCACAAGTGTACAGTGCCCATGGAGGTGAGAAAAGGGTGTCAGATCCCCTGAAACTGGAGTTAACAGACAGTTGTGAGCTGCCAGCTGCCATGTGACTGCTGGGAATTGAACCCAGATCCTCCGGACGAGCAGCCCGTGCTCTTCGCTGCTGAGCCATTTCTCCAGCCTCCCGTAGGGGTAGGTTTCTAATTCTAACCGTGGCACTAAACGGCCTCATGGCCTAAAATCGCACAACCTTCTTTCTTTGCCTGACCGAGGGAAAGGAAATCTGTCTGCCTCAAACAGCTGTTACGATAAAAGCACTTTGCATAGTTAAAAATATTCAGTGCAAATAAGACACCGCTGACTAGGAGAACTTCAAAAACAGAGACATCTGATAGGGTGCGGGACTTTCCTCCCTGAAGGCAGAAGAAACGGCAGCCCTCACACCAGCTTGGCAAGAACTCACTCGGCCTCCGATCACTTGCTCTTCATAGATTTTTTCCAATGTAATTTTACTTTGCCTTTAGACTAACTACCGAGAACTTGCAGGACTGTGATTCATATTTGACTGTGTAACCCACAACATGAAATGCGTTTTGTATGTACGTGGTCCTCAAAGATCCGCTGCAGTGGAAAAGGCAAGAAAGAAAGAAAGAAAGAGAGAGAGAGAGAGAGAGAGAGAGAGAGAGAGAGAGAGAGAGAGAGAGAGGAAAGAAAGAGAAAGAAAGAAAGGTAGGTAGGTAGGTAGGTCTGGAGAGATGGTTCACTGGTTAAGAGTACTCCCTGCTTGTCTAGAGGACCCGGTAGAGTTTGTAGTATCTAACAAACAGTGTCTAATAACTGCCTGTTATAACTCCTGCTGTAGAGAATCCCAGGACTCCAGTGAACATACACATAAAAATCCATCATGACAGGGTGATGCTGGTGCACACCTTTAATCCCGGCACTTGGGAGGCAGAGACAGGCGGACCTCTGTGAATTCAAGGTCAGCCTGGTCTACAGAGAGTTCCAGGACTACAGAGAGTTCCAGGACAGTCAGGGCTATACAGATATTCAGCATCTAACAGGTTGGAAGAAGCTTGCAGACTCTTCGATAACGCCTTCCAAAGTGTCAATACAGTACTAGCTATNGAGAGAGAGAGAGAGAGAGAGAGAGAGAGAGAGAGAGAGAGAGGAAAGAAAGAGAAAGAAAGAAAGAAAGAAAGAAAGAAATAAAGAAAGAAAGAAAGAAAGAAAGAAAGGAAGGCGGGGGGGGGGTCTTGGCTTCAAAGTTTGTTCATTCAAAGATCCTTATGACATCTCTACCACTGTGTAAGAGACTTTCCCTCTGCGAGTGAAATAGATAGTATGCAAATAAACAGACGCAAACACCTGTCCTTGGAAACGCTTCAATTCTCATGAAAAGAAAGCAAAACTATTTAGAAAACAATGGACTAGATTTGATACTGATTCTAAAAATAACCTTAGGTTTACAGAAAATTTTGGCGCAGATAGGACAGAAAGGTCTTGTGTATCTTTTATTCAGCTTCCTTTAAGAGTGACATCTTACCAACAGTATGGTGCATTTTTCAAATCAAGGAACTAGCGATAGTTTGGCATGGCTGCAAATGGCTGTAATCCCAGCACTGTTCCAGGAAGGCTGAAACCAGAGGCTCAAGTCTGAAGCCTGGGCACAAACAGTTAAAACTCCCATCTCAAACCAAACAAAGCAAGTGAGCTGGGGAACGATGCTTTCATTCCATTTGGATTTTACAGATGTTGATGCTCCTTTCTTTGTTTCAGAACCCAGTGTTACCAAATTTCAATTTAGCCGTCACTCATTTTTTTTAAAAAATAATAAAATAAAAAAATAATAAAAATAATAAAGCAAACTATTGTGTGTCATTTTTCTGGGGGCAAGCTTGTTATGGGATCTGTTTTATGTGTTGTTCTGCCTGATGTTTTGTCTTTAAAAAGCTAATCTAAGTAATAAGATTTGTGGTTACTTCTAAACTCATAAAAGGTTTATGCCTAATTTTAACATGTGTAGATGTGGCACATGCCTTTAATCCCATTTCTTGGGAGGTAGAGGCAGACAGATATCTGTGAGTTTGAGGCCAGCCTGATCTACGTAAGAGCTACATAATGAGACCCTGTCTTTCCCCCCAGTCCCTGGAAAAAAAAAAAGATGTAGAGATATGTATAAATTTGCATATGTATGTGGTTTTTTTCTTTAAGATGTTATCATAAATACAGTTTCTCTTTGACTATACATTTTAATTACTTCAGTGATGACTCTACATTCTCTGTGTTTCAAAGTCAATTTCTTAAGTTTTCACTTAAAATAAAATTATTTTATCCAAAAGACGAGGTGTTTTAGGAATTTAAAAATAAAAAATGGATTAAAAAGCAGTATAGTTATATAAATATAAAACATATTTTTCATAGAATAGGTTAGAGAGAATGATTTTAGATGATACAGGGTTTTTTTGTTTTGTTTTGTTTTGTTTTTTGAGACAAGGTTTCTCTATGTATCTCTGGCTGTCCTGGAACACACACTGTAGACCAGACTGGCCTCGAACTCACAAAGATCCACCTGCCTCTGCCTCCCTGAGTGAAGGGATTAAAGGCATGGTCCACGACCACCCATAGATGACACAGGATTTTATATGGGGGACTTACAATTAAGGGTTCCTGGGAAACAGGACAATCACATGATTGCCAACTAAAAATGACCCCAGAGCTGGAAAGATAACTCAAGAGCACTGTTTCAGAGTAATCTTTTTGTACACTGTGAAGGTGTGTCTTTGCCAAGGCACCTTCTTTTTTTTTTTTTTTTTTTTTAAGCGAGGCTTGCATTGCTCCTGAAGCATGAACTTAGTCGCCTCTGGTTTGGGGTATCATTTTTTTAAAGTATTTATTTATTTATTTTATGTATACAATATTCTGTCTGCGTGTATTTCTGCAGGCCAGAAGAGGGCACCAGACCTAATTACAGATGGTTATGAGCCACCACATGGTTGCCGGGAATTGAACTCAGGACCTTTGGAAGAGCAGACGATGCTCTTAACCGCTGAGCCATCTCTCCAGCCCACCAAGGTACCTTCTGATTGGCTTAATTAAGAGCTAAATGACCAGTAGGCAGGCAGTATAGTTGGGACTTTCAGGCACAGAGAGAACTCTGGGAAGAGGAAAGCCAGAGAGGCCGTGGAGATGTGGAATGAGTCAGACATGCAGAATGGAAGAAAGGTAATGCCATGTGGTAGACCATAGATTAATAATAAAAAAAGTAGGTTAATTTAAGATACAGGAGCTAGTAGGACAAGTCTCAGCTAAGGCTGAGTTTTCATAATAAATGATAAGTCAAGAAGACAGACACACATAGGAACTCTCAGAGACCTTCACAAGTCTGCATTGTATGGGGTTCTAGACCTGAAAGGAGAAGTAGGCTCATGACCCCCATCCCTAACCCAGAAGCAGTCTCCAAGGGATAGATAACCCCTTGCAAATGAAAATTTAGTTTTGCTCAAGGGGTTCTCACTGGGGAAATAAATTACACTTAAGAGTAGACGGCATGCCCAGAGTAGATGGTCAACAGAAAATGAACTCAACAGCATCTCTGGAGGTTTGCTGTCTCATAATGTCCTGTCAGGGCTTTTTAAATAAATAAAAAAAATGGAGTAGTACATACATGCTAGCAAATCATATACATAAATGAATCAAAACAAAAGTTTCTGGAACTATTTCTCCCTGAGATGCTACAGTTACTCTGTTTTAAACCGTCTCTCCCAACACAAGTCAAAGCACTGCTTCCTCCATCTGCTTCTACAGGCTTGATTATTTTAAGTTGAGAGATACTGTTTCTATGATGTCCCTAGAATGTCTGCCTTAGTGCGTTTTGGCAATCCCTTCTGTCCTGAAGGTGTGCTATCCTGACTACTTTGGCACACAGTGTGTGCTCATGTGTGTGCATGCACACACACACAAACACGCACATACACGAGCAAAATATTCATACACATAAAATAATAAACTTTAAAAATGTTTTTAATTTGGGGCTGGAGAGATGGCTCAGAGGTTAAGAGCACTGGTTGCTCTTCCAGAGGTCCCGAGTTCAATTCCCAGCAACCACATGGTGACTCACAACCATCTGTAATGAGATCTGGTGCCCTCTTCTGGCCTGCAAGCAAACATCCAGACAGAATGCTGTATACATAATAAATAAATCTTTAAAAATTATGTTTTTATTTTAAAAAAGAATACTCATCACAACTCTACTAAAACCTAACTGCTCTCTGGTGTCTTCCCCTGTCTCCTCTAACCCCCTCAAATAGTAACAATATTCCCTAAGAGAGCCAGTGCTCTGGCTCATGGGCACTCCCCCTTGATGGTGCCTATACTGTCCTTAGCTCTTCTCTTTACCCTGGACTCCCTCTTCTCAACAAACTTTGAAATTCTTCACAAACCTCTTAACATACCTGTGATTACTCCTTTAACAACTGTTTTGATTCTAGCAGTTTAATACCTCTCTAATTTGCCTTGTGACTCAATATATCCAGACTACTACTCAACATGCTACACAGATTCTTATGAACCACATCCTACTGATACATAAATCTGGATACCAGTCTCTTACCCTAGACCAACAGCTGACCATGAACAAGAGGAGGAGACCACACCCCAACCCTATTCCCTGATAACAAGGACAAACAGAAAGCCAGCCACTCGAATCCCATGTCTGTTGCCCCATGAGCAGCCTCCTCTACTACCTACCCCTTCTATAAATTTCATCCTCTGTTTCTTCTATATAAACAAAAAGGCTGGGATGTTAAATTACAGATCCCAAATTGCTTTTCTCTCCCATCTGAGCGTCAGACCACACCCTCATGTAGTCTGTCCCTTAGGATAAGGAACTGAAAAATATGCCATGTAATGTGACTCAGGCCTTGCCCTGGTTGGTGTTTGTTAGCTTGAAACTAGCTAGAGTTATCGAGAAGAAGAAAACTTAATTGAGAGATTGCCTCCATAAGATTGGCCTGCAAGGCAAATCTCTGGGGTACTGTCACTGTGGGTAATGCTAACCCTGGGCAGGTGGTCCCGGGATGGACAGGAAAGAAAGCTAGTCAGTGTGGTGGGACATGCCTCTAATACTAGCATTCAGAAGGCAGGCAGGCAGGCAGATCCCTGAGTTTGAGGCCAGTTTGGTTTAACAGAGTGAATTCCAGGACAGCCAGGACTACACAGAGAAACCCTATCTCAAAACACCAAAAGGGGAGCTGGAGAGATGGCTCCGAGGTTAAGAGCACTGGCTGCTCTTCCAGAGGTCCTGAGTTCAGTTCCCAGCAACCACATGGTGGCTCACAACCATCTGTACTGAGATCTGGCACCCTCTTCTGGCGTGTGGGCATATATTGAGGCAGAATGTTGTATACATAATAAATAAATAAATCTTTAAAAATTATTTTAAAAAAAACACCAAAAGGAAGGAAGGAAAGAAGGAAGGGAGAGAGAAAGAGAGGAAGGGAAGGTGGGAGGAAAGAGAGGAAGGGAAGGTGGGAGGAAAGAGAGGAAGGGAAGGTGGGAGGAAGGGAAGGTGGGAGGAAGGGAGGGAGGGAGGGAGGGAGGGAGGGAGGGAGGGAGGGAGGGAGGGAGAAAGAAAGCCGGCTGTGGAGGCCAGTAAGCAGCATGCCTCCGCCTCCATGTCTTCTGCATCAGCCTCCATCTCCAGGTTCTTGCCTTGACTTCCTGCCGTCATCTTCCTCCATGACAGAGAGTGAACTGAGAGTTTGTGAGAAGCAATAAACTCCTCTGCTCATTGAGTTGATCACAGCGGGAGAAAAACCCAGCTAAACCTGCCTTGATGGGAAAAGCAAGCCCACCTCCCCATCCCATTGCCAGGAAGCAGGGCAGCTTTGAACTACTGTCCAATCTAGTACCTCCCACATAGACTACAGAACCTGCCACTGCCCTCCTTTAAATCCGTAAGAATCTGAAACCCCTTTGTTCTGGGGATTGAAGGCTCTTTCCGTTAAGACTCCTATCACGCCATATGTGGCAGTTATGCCTTCGAATGACAGCTCCCGGGGGATTTGGAGGAGCCCCAGGGTCTGAAGGGAAGGCGCTCTCTCTTCAAAGCCCCTCATGCTGCCTGTGGTATGGGCGCTTTTCCTTTTCAAACCCTGATCAGGGCTCCAGTGCTGGGCATCTCCAGTCAGCTCCTTTCCGTGAACTCCTTGGTTTCTGCTTCATTTTATTTGTAACATTGTTCTAACAGCTGGTTAAAGACATCTCCAGGAGCTAGAGAGACAGATGCCTCTGTAGTTAGAAGCGCTTGCTTGTCACTCTTGCAGAGGATCCAGCTTTGGTTCCCAGCACCCCTACCGTGGTGTGTAGTTCCAATTCCAGGGGATCTGATGCCCTCTGACTTCTGCAGTCACCAGGTCTGCGCATGGTACACATACATAGACCAGCAAAACATTCGTATGCATAAAAACATCTAAAATATTTAAATATGTGTAAAACAATGGGCTGTCAGTATGCCACGGCCACATTTGTTAAAATGTTGCCGTGTTTGCTTTAAAGGTTTCCTTTTCTGGGTGAAAATAAGGGTAGGGTGATAGTTCAGAGCTCCTGTCTGTGTTTAGCATTCACAGGGCTCTGAGATTAGCTTTTAACATCATCAGAATAGCTGGATAAATATACGAGTGCCGGGGCTGGAGAGATGGCTCAGAGGTTAAGAGCACTAGCTGCTCTTCCAGAGGTCCTGAGTTCAATTCCCAGCAACCACATGGTGGCTCACAACCATCTATAATGAGATCTGGTGCCCTCTTCTGGTGTATATATGTTAACAGAACATTGTATGCATAATAAATAAATAAATAAATAAATAAATCTTTAAAAAAAATATACGAGTGCCGCATAAATAGATACACGATAGACAGACAGATATAGGATAGACAAATTAGGATGCAGACACCCCTTTTGTGTCTTCTATAGTCAGTGTGGGATCCTCCCATATTTTGTACTTTCACCCCTGTATAACAATAAATACGGATAGCATAAGACATATTCTTACACATTTTCAAAGATCAAATAGCTGCTATAAAATTTATATTTTATATGCACCTTTATATTCAACGTTTCATTTTGGTACTGATGTGTGACATACATCCTGGGATTACAGCATGTGGCACAGCAGTCCAGCTTTACCTGCGCTTTTGGAGTCGTATGGAAAATCCATCGCCAAATTTTTAGAACATGGTGATATACCCATTCTGTAAGTTTTATGATTTGGGTTCTCATATCTAAATATGGCTATATCTTGAGTACTTTGGTGTATGGTACCAGGTAAAAATTTACTTTGATTCTTCTGTGTGTCAGGATCTAATTTACACAGTGCAATTTGCTTAGTGATGTTTTTCCACGCTGAATCATCTGGCAATCGTGCCGAAAACCAATTGATCATGTATACACTGGTTCCTTCCTGGACCTAACATTTCCAACCATTGATCCGTATGTATGGGCTTATTTTAGTCCACTGTGTCCCTGTTGCTTTGTTTTGTGGTGGTTTTTGAAATCAGGAAGTGTAAATCATCTAACTTTGTTCTTCTTTTTTTCAAGGTCGTGTATAGCTATTTTGGGTCTCTCGAGTTTCCCTATGAATTTTCAGAACAGTTTGCCAGCTTCTAGCAGGAAGCCAGGGAGCACTGACACTCTGTGACTTCCTCACATCAATCTGGGCTGTGTTGCAATCTTTACAATATTGTTTCCCAATCCCCAAACAAGGCATTTCTTTTCGCTTATTGCGGTTTTCTTTCATCGATGCAGTTTTCAGAGCGTATGCTTTACACTTCGATGACATTTGTTTCTAAGCACTTTATCTTCTTGAGCTTCTTTATAAGTAGTTTTCCTGATCTTATTTTTTGTCTGCTCTGTACTAAGGTACAGATAGATACAATGTGTCCTGCACGGGTCTGCTGGGTACTAGTGTGTAGATAAACACAATGTGTTGTGTGTTAACTGGAATGTGTCCTGCAGCCTCACTGCATTTATTTGTTGCTTTTCATGAATTCTTTTTCACATATAGGATTATGTTATCTACAAACAGTCATAACTTGACTTCTTTCCCTTCTACTTTGAGTAGTTTTAATTTCATTTTCCTGGGTACTCACTGAGCTGTGCACTGTCTCTGTGCACTGTCCCACACAGACGGTGCACTGGGCATCTGTGCCCAGTTCCTGGTCTTTTACAAGAGTAAAGAGGTCTGTTAGCTGCTTTTCCAGCCACACCATCCCTCCCCTAAGTCCAACACCCCTCCCCTAAGTCCCTACCAACCATTGTTCTACTTTTTCTTTTGCCCATTTTGCACTTTTCATAGAAGCAGTATGAGACCATTGTATATCCTTTTGTGCCCGACTATTTTACTCGGAAGAATTATTTCAAGGGTCATTTATTTTACAGTGAGAATCAATTCTGCTTCTTGTTATTTTTCTACCATCCGCTGACGGACATCTGGATTCTTCCTACTTCAGGCTGTCATGAATTGCGTTGCTAAGAGAATTCATGCACAAGTCTATGTGTTGAGTGTCTGTGTTTCCATCTCCTGGGTGTGCACCTTTCAGAAGAACTGATGAGTTTTAGAGAAATTTCAGAATGAGTTTGTCTTCTGTTCTCTCGATATGAGAGAGATTGGGAGACAGATAGCTATGGGTGTGGATACATGAGTACTCATTTTAAAGACAAATGGTAGCGTCACACAGATACTTTTTCTCGTTGCTTTTTTCCACCTAAAGTATATCCAGATAAGGAAACAAAAGTAAAGCATGCGTCCCCTGGCAGCAGCCCATGCTGACCACACCCATGGAGGATGACAGATTATCCTCTGGTGGTTTTGTAGCTATAAGATCAGGATGTTCCATGGTTTACTCAACTAGCCATCTGTTCATGGGCATTTCAACAGTTTTTAGAGTCACATGTATTACTAGTAAAACTGAAAAAGTTATCTGCATATTGTAGTTATATATGCATATATATGTATGTGTATATGCATATATATGTATGTGTATATGCATATATGTGCATGTATGTGTATATACATATATATGTACATGTATGTATAGGGGGGGGCGTCTCACTATAGAGGCACCTGAATGATCTGGAACTTGATATGTAGGCCAGGTTGATTCACAGAGATCCTCTTGTCTCTGCCTCCAGAGTGCTGGGATTAAAAGTGTGCACAACCATGTTTCTGTATAAATTTCTGCTTTAATTTCAAATGTTTTCAGTTTCTGTTGGGTGTAGCCAAGTTCCTGCTTATCTTTATGTCAGCTCCACAGAAAATTCTGTTTCTCCAGTGTGATGCTGTTTTTGGTTGTCACCCGACAACATCTGGAATTAACTAAAATCCTCAGAAATGGAGGGGCACACCTATGAAGGACATTTGCTTAATTAGAAGTGGGAAGATCTCCTCCTAATCCAGATCTTTGAGGTAGGAAGACACACGTTTAATTCGGATCTTTTGAGCTAAGGAAACCCACCTCTGATCTGGGCCAATCCTTTTGCTGGAAATCTACATAAGGATTGGAAGAAGGAAGCTTTTGCTCTGCCTGCTTGCTCTTGCCTTGCTAGCTAGCATGTTCACTCCTTCACTGGTACTACAGCCTACTTCTTCAGGATCCCAGTGTATACTGAAGACCAGCTGAGACACCCAGCCTTGTGGACTGAGCAACAACTGAATTCTTGGAACTTCCATTCATAGGCAGCCATTAGTGGATTTGTTGGACCACAGACTGTAAGTCATTCTAGTAAATTCTAGTAAATCACATATATATATATATATATATATATATATATATATATATATATATACCATCACCCATCAAAAAAGACTCCTGTATGTGTGACTTTATTTGAAAAATGGTACAGAAAAATGAGGGAGGACAGATCAAGGCATGTTGTTCCTCTTGGTATTTGTGTGTGTGTGTGTGTGTGCATTTTATAAATTTGAAACTGTTTCCCAATAAAAAGTTTTTAAAAAGTTTTGTATCACCAGATTAAAAAGATAATCATACCAGGTGGTCCCGTAAATGCCTTAGTCCCAGTACTTGAGAGGCAGAGGCAGGTGGATCTCTATGAGTTCAAGGCCAGCCTGGTCTACAGAGCTAGTTCCAGGACATCCAAGGCTACATGAAAGAAACCCTGTCTTGAAAAATCAAAGTTGAAAACAAAAACAAACAAACAAAAAACAAAGACAATATTTCAACTGGGCCCTGGAGCACACAGCTACAATACCAGCACACGGGAGGCAAAATCTAGATTACAAATGCTAGACCAGCCTGGTCTACATAGTAAATTCCAGTCCCACCAGAGTTCTACAGAGAGACTTTGTCTCAAACAAAACAAACAAAATAAAAAGATAATCTCTTGCTTTCTCAAACTTCCATTCATGCTGTTTTTTTTTCTTAAAAAAAAAGAATAACTACATTAATATTTTTCATAATGCTGTGATGTCGCCCTGGGTTCAATTTCTGCAGCTGTTACCCTTACAGAGCCACCTGTTCACTGCGACTGGAGATGCAGCAGCAGAGAGGAGGCTCGGCTGAGAACACCCTGAGAACGCCCACCCTTTGGACCTGCTCTCAGAGACACCCACAGAAACCAATTTCAGATCAGCCGGAGTGAGGCCAAGTCAAGGAGTTTATTAAGTAAAGATCAGGGACAGTGCGTGCTCCGGATTCAAGTACAGAAACACATGGTGGGGATGACTGCCTGCCTGACTGACTTAAGGACAACCACCCCAAGGCTGGTGCAGAAGTCTCCAGAAAAGTCGCTCTTAGATGTTGTTACATAACGATGTGGCACTTCTATGATTCTCTAAACTACATTCCTCCAAGGAGGTAATTTCCAACAATGTTTAAAGATTAAGCAAAATACAAGTAAAATTTGAGATTAAGCAAAAGTATAAGAGTTCATTAAGTTATTTCTCGTATCTTAAAGAACTTCTATTTGTAAATGAACTTGTAAGGTGGTTTTGGTTTTGGTTAAATCACAGGGCCCCTAACTGCCTTTCTTTCAGTCCCCCAAATCAAGCCGCACCCCTACAGCTCTCTCCTTCTCCCTGTCCTCCTCTCTCTCCATCTCTTTCTTTTCTTCCCTCTCTTCCCTTTCATCCTCCCCTCCACGTTCCCTTCCTCCCTGCCTCCTTACCCTCTGCATTGATAAGAAAACTTGCAGCATAGTGGCCTGGCAGCCAGGCCAGTCTGATCTCCCTTCTGAAGGCTTCGAAAAGTCCGAAGAGCACTTCCTCCCCTGGATTTTAAGGGACGGCTCTGTCCTTTTAATACCCCATCAGGCTGCCTACAGCACAAGGAACTGATAGTTTCTGTCTCTCTAACCTATCTCTCTCTTCAAGATCTGAGGTCTGGAGACTCTCTGAATGAAGCGTCTTCTGAAGGGGAATCTCTAGTCTGTTGTTTTTCACGAGTCTACTGTGTCTGCTCTTTCTTTTAAGTTGTGCATTTTATGACGTGCGCTGATTTCATTTAAGGATGAGGGGGAAGCATCAATACTTCAACTCAAGATCACAAGCATTCTGGCCCTAGGAAGGCAGAGTTTATTTGTTGTTTGAGCTTTATGAAGGAAAACAAAGATTATCTCTTAGGCAGTTTTGGTTTTAATTAGTTTTGGTATTTCATGTCTTTCAGCAATAGGAAATGCAGATGAGGGGAGGGTTGTCTTTTGTTTTCCACATCCTGCTTAATTTTTCCTGCCTCTCCATGCTGCCTCAGAAACGCCTTTGTGTTGACTTTTTTTTTTTTTTTTTGATCGACAGTATGAGAAAAGAGGGCATTCGATGGTAAAATCATTTAAAACAACCACAAAGCACTACATGCCGACAGCGGGCCCACACACCGCAGTGTAAAATGCATCTCTGCCTTCCGTCAATGTCACCATAACTCAACGGGGTATGGGAGCAGCTGGAGCATAAAGAACAAGCTGTCGTCGGTGTCCAGATAAGTCAAACTTCTAGTTACAAAGCAGGGACCTTGGTTAAAACATTCATTCACGGGAAATGAAGTGATCACTGCAAGAATGTTGCAATATATCCTTTTCTCTCTAAAATGATCAGGTGTGTGTGTGTGTGTGTGTGTGTGTGTGTGTGTGTACTTAATCCAGTAAACTCCATGGTGACAAAAGAACAAAGTTTGGCTCAACAATTGACTTAATAATTCATCATCAACACTTTTAAAAGACATAATAATTTGAAATAATTGTCTTAACCCAATCTCTTTACATATTTCACTCGTTCTGACGACTTTGTACTGCTCTCACGGAGTGTAGACATGACCCAATTGTGTAACAATCCTCTGTTATAGAACGAAAACGGTTGAGTTCAATGTTGACTTCCTCAGTCAGTTCTGGGGTTTGGAACCATCTCCAGGAACAGATGCAAGCTGGCTTTGACTGTCCAGATCTTTGGTATTGACCTTCAAGAGGAAAACTGTATGAGCAGTACAATATGTTATAAAATTAAACGAGTGTTGTTTTCTCGTCATCTCAAGTCTTAAACTAAGTCCATTTCCTGTTTGTTTTGAATACTTCAAAATATTGTCACTTCTAGTTTTCCATTTCCCAGTATTAAGATCACCTGGGGTAGTGATTGACGCTCACACACTGAAAGTGGGAGACTTCTGTACCCGACTCTCGTCAATAGACAGGTCGTTCAGACAAAAACTCAACAGAGATGCTGGTGGTAACAGAGAGTGTAGACCAAATAGACCTAGCAGATATCTACAGAACATTTCATCCAAACACAAAAGGACATTCCTTCTTTTCTACACCTTTCCAAAATTGACCACGTACTCCTCCACAAGGCAAATCTCAACAGACATAGGAAATTGAAATAACCACTGTACATCCTGTCAGCCACCACAGGATAAAGCTAGACATCAACAACAGAAACAACAGAAAACTTACAAACTCCTGGAAACTGAACAACTCTCTACTGAATGAAAATGGGCCAAGATAGAAATTAAGGGGAAAAAAGGACTTTGTAGAACTGAATGAAAATATATACACAACATATCAAAACTTAAAGGACACAATAAAAGCAGCCCTAAGAGGCAAGTTCATAGCATTAAATGATAGCATAAAAAGCTAAAGAGAGGGGGCTGGAGAGATGGCTCAGTGGTTAAGAGCATTGCCTGCTCTTCCAAAGGTCCTGAGTTCAATTCCCAGCAACCACATGGTGGTTCACAACCATCTGTAATGAGATCTGGTGCCCTCTTCTGGCCTGCGGGCATATACGTGTATACATAATAAATAAATTAATTTAAAAAAAATTAAAAAAAAAAAGCTAAAGAGATGTAATCCTAGCAACTTAACAACACACCTGAAAACTCTAGAACAAAAAGATGAAAACACACCCAAAAGGAGTAGACCACAAGAAATAATCAAATTCAGGGATGAAATCAATAAAACAGAAGCAAATAAATAAGAAGGAACAAAATAAAGAGTTGATTCTTTGAGAAAAATCAATAGGATTGACAAACCCTTATCCAAATTAACTAAAAGGCAGAGAGAGAGAGTAAACAAATAATTTAAAAATCAGAAATGAAAAGGAGACATAACAACAGACATTGAAGAAATCCAGAGAATCATAAGGACATACTTTAAAAATCTGTACTCCACCAAACTGGAAAAATCTAAAAGAAATAGATCAGTTTCTAGATAGGAATCACTTACCAAATCATATAAACATTTTAAAAAGACCCATAATGCCTAGTGAAACAGAAGAGCCATTAAAAGTCTTCAAAAAAAAAAAAAAAAAAAAAAAAAAAAAAAAAAAAAAAAAAAAAAAAAAAAAAAAAAAAAGCCCAGGACCAGTAGCTGGAGAGATGGCTCAGCAATAAAAGCACTGGTTATTCTTTCAGAATTCTGGGGCTCAATCTTAACACCCACATGGTGGCTCACAACTGTCTGCTGTCTGTAACTCCGGTTCCAAAGGATCCGACAAGTTCTTTAGACCTCCTCAGGCAACAAACAGGCATACACAGAAAATAAATAATAAACAGTTTTTTAAAAAGCCTTTGGCCCCATGGTTTTAACATAGACTTTCAAAGAAGGCTTGGTGCCAATACTCGTCAAATTATTCTACAAAATAGAGACAGAAGGACATTGCCCAATTTATTTTGTGAGGCTACACTTACCCTGATACCCAAAGTTCCAAAAAATTTAACAAAGAAAAATAATTACAGACCAGTTTCCCTTATGAACATAGATGCAAAAATACTCAACAGAAGCCGGGCAATGGTGGCGCACGCCTTTAATCCCAGCACTCAGGAAGCAGAGGCAGGCAGATCTCTGTGAGTTCGAGGCCAGCCTGGTCTGGAAGAGATAGTTCCAGGACAGGAACCAAAAAGCTACGGAGAAACCCTGTCTCGAAAATCAAAAAAAAAAAA